>NC_142243.1:98114373-98460873 GCF_052056855.1 Sturnus vulgaris
GAAGCTTTTTATTTTTCTTTTTCAGTCCTGTGTCAATTTTGGCAGGCTTCAACAGACTTCAGGAGGTCTGTTATCAAGATCGCTACTTCTGATAACTGAATACATTTGGAAAATTTGCCAGTCTTCTGCAACTGGCTTGGGATTTTTGGATAGGTCTTTGCTGGGTTATTTTGTATTACTCTCAAAAATCAGTTTAGAACTATGCTGCCTTTGCCTTTGTAGGGTGCAGAATTCCAGAATTTCCTGCAAATTCAGGTACATGCTTACTGTTTAAAGACAAGCTCTTCCATGCTCTGGTGTGGTCTGTGGTCCATAATCTGGTGATATGGTCTGTAAGAGGGTCTGCATTTGGGTAGGACTGGTGTGTACATAAGGATGGCAGGATAGAGCCTTTACTCAGGGTGATGCCCTGATGATCCTCAAGGGATGTTCACAAGAAGCCATGTCTCCTCACAAAGTGAGGAGGAGGTGCAGGTAGAGCAAGGCTGCTGTGTGTGGAGGACAGAGTCTGTAGCCTAGGGAGAAGACACGGAGCGGGAGAAAGGTCTGTGTGGTTCAGTGAGCTCGAAGGCTGGCAGGGCAGCTGTAAAATGTTCTCTGTCTTTTGTTCCCCCCTCTTCTTGCACTTTGCTCTTGTCTGGCGTCTTTGCTCTGGATGGCAAAGAGGCAACCTGAGCCTTCTCAAATCTCCAGGTTGCTGTTCTTCAAAAACACAACTTCCTCAAATTCACCTAGATATTTACATGCTATGTCCTATCATTTCATCATCTAGAAGGAAATTCAGTAAGATACTTTTCCACGAGATTATGCCTCCCATAGGTTTTCTTTTTTTTTAAGTCCTTGTTGTTCTTGGCGGAGGAACACGGTAGAGCAATTGCAGTGTATGTTCAAACCTCTTGGAGATCAGAAGAGTGATTATTTCTCCAGTGCATTTATCTTTCAGATGGGACTTGAAATACACCCAGACAGAAAGTAGTTTGTTTTAAAAGATACACTGTGCTATTTGAATAGGTCTGTGTAGCTTCCCAAATTGTATTTTCTTCTTTAATACTTCCTGAAGAGTTTTCCCTTCTTGCCACTGTAGATCATGCAATATGATTTTAAAAATCATATTTAATTGAGAAGAAATTAAAAAGAAATGTGTAGTTTGCTTGTTCTATGTTGGAACAGGAATAATTTTGGGTGTTTTTCTCTGTCTGCACTGCACAGCATATTTGTATGTAAGAAATTAATTTGCAATTACTTCCACAGTCTCACTGGGAAAGCCATGGATGATGATGGAAAAGATGCTGGAGCTCTGTGGTGAGAGCAAGTAACTTTGGTCGAATGTGCTTTCTCTGAAAGGAAACAACTCTATCCAAGTTAGTTTTAAAAACAAGAGCAGTTTCGATGCCTAAATATTTGAAATAGAGTAGATTCTGACAAGTACTTGCTTTAAGCATGTAGGAAAGCTGTCTTCCCTTTGGGGACATCAGGGGAATAAAAAAAAGATCATATTTGTTCCCATGTGGTTCAAGGCAAAGAATCTAGTGAGGCAATGATGCAGGAAGAAACCTTAAAACTAAAATATTTGGCTGTGCAAAGGCCAACCAGCACACCACGCCTCCTGGTTTTGAGTCTTTGTCCATGTTTCCCTTCCATCTTGCTTTATATACCAAACTCACATGTAAACAGTGATGATAAGTGTATTTTAAAGGGGCTGAAAATGCCTCATTGATACTGTCCAGCTGTTTCTTGCATGAACTGCTGATTCCTAGTTCAACAAAATAAACTAAATCTAGTTCCTATGCCCCTTAGAGTATGACAGCTCTTCCAAGTAGCTGGATGGCACTTGGCATAGATTGCAGTGCCACTAAAACACACAAAACATTTTTAAAGACTGCATATTAATTTATGGCTTAGATTCACTTGTGTTTTCTTACGGCTTGCCTCTCTGCTGATGGGGATTTCTGTGCTGAGACAGTCCTGGAGGAATCTATGGGCTGGGTGTGACTGCTGTGGATTCTGCGTGATGAGCCAGTGCCATGGAACTGCAGGGTGAGCTTGGAAAGGCTGCTGGTTACCACCTGAAATTACTGAGAGGTGAAATACTTCCAGTTGCCTGAGGGTAGCTAGAGGTGGCTGCATTCCATGTGTGCTGATAGAGAATTATTTCAGAATACTTTAAAATTTGGAATTATTTCAAAATACAACTATTTTATCACCACAGCCAGAAAGAAACAAAGATAACTATGGCCACGTTTTACTTGTAATGAAAGAGTAACTGGTACTGTTTGATTTACCAGTTGACATCTTCCATTCATTGTGCCATCTTTGTTTAGTAATTAATCCCGAGGTTAAAATTAAGACAGAATCTTATTTCGTATTGTTAGGATTCTTTACAGGTGTTTTTTTCCTTATTTTGTAATTTATTTTTGTAAGTTCAGTCTTCTAAACTGAAGCTTTTTTTCAAAGTTGGGATTTTATTTACTACTTTCCAATGAGCCAACTTCGCTGTTCTGCAAAGAGACCCCTCTGGAAGAATTACTTCTAAGTAGCCACTCAAATGATACTAGGAGGGAGAAGTGAGTTGTTCATATATTTTACCAAAGCCAAAGATTGATCTCCACATACTGTGTAAAGCAAGCTCAGATTGGGTAAACACCCTTCACTCCCCTGGGATTTTGCCTGGAATATCAGACTTGAAATTTTGTGAGTCTTACACGTGCATGAATTTGAATAATTCAAGTCTAGGAATACTTTATTTCAACTTTTAAAGCCAGAAATGGAGTGCATTGGGCAGGATAAAGTAATAAAGATGAAAAAAAAATTCTCATAATATTTTTGTGAAGATGATAGCACTTCCATTAAATATTTTAGACTAATAAAATTATTCAGTAGTTTTTAAGTCTGACATTTTTCCCCCTCAGGCCTAATTTAATACAGGACTATGGGGATCTCCTGTGAGTGGCTAATACCCTTCTTATAAGTAATGCTTTCTTCATAGCCTCATTTTCATAACTAAGTTTCATTAATGAAAATGTTATAAATAATTAAAGTGAAATATGTCAAGACTAAGCCCAGGGAATCTGTGGCCAAGTAAACAAAGGGACTCTGAAGCTTTGGATCTACATGTGCTTGGACTGCTGTGTACAGCATTCTTGTCTAAGCTTGGCTCTTAAAGCTCTTTTGAACTTGCAGACAGGAAACACAGCAGAAAGTTGAGTTAAAATGGGCCCTACATTTTAAAATTAAAAAAAAAAAAAAAAAAAGAAAAAAGGAAAAAAGTCGTTAGTCTAAAAATCAGCCTGCCAATAGAAACCGTATTCTCACTGGTGTAAGCTGTAGAAAACTAACAATGTAGAAAACATTGTATAAAATACAATGAAAAAAAATTGTTCCCAAAGCTTTATTTTTAATTTTTTTTTTTAATTTTTGAAATGGTGTGGAACATTTCAGAAGAAGCTGTTGCTTGCACTTAGCGCAGTATACTTGAACAAGAACCTGGTGTTTCTTTTTTATGATTTAATGCCTTTTAGGTTAAATCTTTGATTATAAGACAATATGGGTTGTTGCTTGGCAGTTTTAGATTGTGGGTCAGATAAATAAGAGGTTACTTGAAGTTGTTTTCATCCACTGATGGGTGATAGAAACTTGTATTTTCTGTTTGGTGTGTTTGTACCTTCTGGTGCAGCCAGAATTTCAGTGGCTGTTATCCTTTATTCACCCAGGAAGTATCTTCTGAGGCTGTCTCTCAGTTTGATTTTAAATTACTAATTTCAAAGATTAGTTTAGATTCTGTAGTTTGTAAACTTCCTGCTCATATGGACTTCTGAATTTGAGATATCTGTTTTTTTTAATAATAAAAAAAGGCTTCATTCACAAAATAAAATTGCCTTTGTAACTCATCCCTTAAATGTTATTGTCAGCTCTCTGAGGAGAAGGTACTTTGGGTTTGATGCTGTTTGAGAGCTCCTAACATGCTAAACGGATACTAGATATGCAGAAAATCCAGCCCAGAAATGAATGTCTTGAAGCAAATAAGAGGGCTGGATTAAATTAAATGAAATGAAGTTCTTCTGTAGCCCATAACTGAGATGAGCATTGCAACAGTCTTGCATTTTGTTTAGCTCATGCGGGTGATGTGGTTAGACTGCTTATTTACGTATTGAAGAGACTCAGAGGTGAATACAGTGAGAAATCTTAAGATTTGCAGCTGTAGATCTGCAGCTCTTTGTTGAGTCATAGATGTCAAGTGATGGATGTGGGAATATATGGTCTTGTTAGTGCTCTGCATATTTTTAGCTACATTTTAAGAAGCTGATGTTTTCTTAATGTGGCAATAGATCGGTTCTCTTCATTAGAGAATGCTGTCTGTGTTCTTTGATCTTAGTCATGTGGTGTTTGTAGTCCTTAATGAGGATAGGAGGGGGGGAAGATTTTGTTTTACAGTGTAGTAATTGGAAGAGAAACAGCCTATGTGGATTTTGATCATTGTTTTTTTGCTGTATAAAAGGTGCTGGTGTGTTTGATCTTGCACTAAGATACTCACCCTTGCATTTATTTATGAAAAGATAGAAAACTATTTAAAATTTTATTAATCTGCTCTGTTAATCAAGAGTTTTTTCTTGGGTTTTTTTGTTTGTTTATGGTTTAAATTCTATTTCATTGAGGTGGGTGGTGGTGTCATTTCCTGTGTGTCATGCTGACATAAATCACTCAGATTTGAGGTAATTTGATAGCTGCGTTATCACTTTGCTTTGTTAGTTTGAGACTAAAATTTTTTTCTTGGAGGGTTTTTTAAGTTCACTGTCCAGCAGGAAATAACTTTTAGTTTTGATGAGTGCTTTGTCAGTGCTCTGCGTTCTTGTTTGCTCTGTAATCAAAGTACTGAGCGTCCTCAGCCTTTGCGCCTTTCTGTGCCTGCCACTTCAAGCACAGCCGAGCTGTCTGGGACTCAAAGTAATGCAGTTGCCAGCAGGAATATGATACTTGCTAAAGTCTCTAGGAAAGCCTTTTATCTTTGGCAAGTACATATTTTACATGAAATTACACATGGTGGTAAAGCCACAGATTTAAAGTGTAATAACCCCCACAAGAAATGTTTTCCTCATTTATGGTGTATTTTTAGCTACTTCTGCCTGGTTTTAAAACAAAAAGTATTTTTAAAGTTTGCGCTTTGTTCAAGACACTGATGTCAGTGTATGGAAATTAGTATTTGCTCTTTTATGGATTTTGCTTATTTAGTAATTATGCTTGTCATTGAAGTCTAGAATATCAACAGAAAGAGAAACTACTGCCTTTTGGTGCAATAGATTGTCATATGGTGTGCTTGTGAGTGCGGAGTGAGTGATGGAAGCCGTTGAATTCAAAACATGAATAGGTTTGAATATGTTTAAGAATCTGTACATTTGTATGATTTTGTTCTTGTTTCAGGTGATCTATGCCATCTACTTACAGAGCAGACGGAAATAAGTTGGTGCTGTGGAGTCTGCGGAGCAGCTGAAAGGAGAAACGTTACCCTGAGAATGAAGCAATAAAACCTCTCTGCAGAGCCGTATGATTGAAAACGCGGTGCAGCCCTCCTCTGCTGCCGGACATGCTTTTGTCCTCCTGCCCCACTTACCCGCTGTTGCAGTAATACAGATGGATCGTAGCAGAGAGGCAGAAATGGAGTTACGGAGATCCTCCAGCCCTGGCAAGCTAAGCAAGAGCGACATGGATGCTGACAAGACCATGTGCCACAGCTGTTGCATCTGCGGTAAAAGTTTCCCTTTTCAGAGCTCCCTGTCACAGCACATGAGGAAGCACACAGGTGAGAAGCCCTACAAATGCCCTTACTGTGATCACAGAGCTTCCCAAAAGGGCAACCTGAAGATCCACATCCGCAGTCACAGGACAGGCACTTTAAGTCAGGGGCACGAGGCAGAGATGGGAGAGGCACAGCTGGGGGAGATGGGCGTTTCAGAGGGCCTTGGCGGGTGCACCAGCCCCACTAAAAGTACATCTGCCTGCAACAAGATCTTGAATGGTACTGCTCAGGTTGATAACAGCAAGATCTTGCTGAGAAGCAGCAAGAAGGAGGTCGCAGAAATGGCACCAGCTGAGGACGATGGCAAGCTGACCTCTTACCAGTGCACCTTCTGCAAAAACAAATTCGAAAGGAAGAAGGACCTGGAGCAGCACCTGCAGCAGGTCCACAAACCGTTCAAGTGCAGGCTGTGCAGCTACATGACCCTGAGGGAGGAGACGCTGTTAAACCACGTAGAGAAAGACCATATAACAGCTCAGGTCCCCAATGGGGAGACCTACACTGAGAACTGCAAGAGCGAGCTCAATGCGGGCGAGTTCCCATGCGAAGTCTGTGGTCAGACCTTTAGTCAAACCTGGTTCTTGAAAGCTCACATGAAAAAGCACAGGGGCTCATTTGATCATGGGTGCCATATTTGTGGCAGGAGATTCAAAGAGCCCTGGTTTCTGAAAAACCACATGAAGTCGCATGGCCCCAGGTCTGGGAGCAAAAACAAACCAAAAAATGATTTGGAGCTCATTGCCACTATCAATGACGTGATACAAGAGGAGACAATTGTGACAGGCCTATCTCTGTATGAAGTTTGCACCAAGTGTGGAAATCTGTTTACAAATATGGAAAGTCTGAAAGCGCATAATGCTGTTCACTACCGTGTGCAGCCAGGCAGCACCGGGGATAGAGCTGAGGGCTTGACTGATGGGAGCCTGAACTCCTCCGTAACCAAGCAGTTTTTCTTGCAGTGTCTCAATCTACTGCCATCTGTAGGGCTGGATAGAGTTACGAGAGGACAGGCTGGGAAAAGAGTAGCTGAGCTGGATCCGGTCAGCAGCTACCAAGCTTGGCAGCTGGCCACCAAAGGAAAAGTGGTAGAGCCCTCAGAGTATGTGAAGTATGTGGGATGGGATGAGGCCCTGGCAGATGCAGATGTGACTTATGACAAGGATAAGAGGGAGTATATCCTTGTCAACCAGGAGAAGCGCAAGCGAGACCAGGACTCACCCAGCAACCCCAAGAAGAAGAGCTGCACCGGTGGGCGCCTGGAGAAAACGGGCAGTGTCCCAGCTGGGGAGAGCTGCCCTCTTGCCCCGGCGGGTCTGGACTATCGCCCTGCCTCTCGCCAGAGCCGCAGGGCCACCCAGAACAAGTCCACCGAGTGCTTCGAGTGCGGGAAGATCTTCCGCACCTACCACCAAATGGTGCTGCACTCGCGGGTGCACCGCAAGGAGCGCCGGAGCTGCAGCGAGGGCGGGACAGCCGCCCAGCCCGACCGCTACGGCTCCAGCAGCGAGGAAGGGGACTCGGGATCCGTCAGCGGGCCCAGCACCCCTGGCTCTGCATCCGCCCCGGAGGACTCGGCCACCTCCGGCTTGGGAGAGGAGGGGGCTGAGGAGAGCTCGGAGGAAGGAGCGGCCAACCCCTTGCTAGGTAAGATCGCTCCCAGCTTTGCCCTATAATTGTTGCTGGTCCCTGTGTCTCCTGGTGTGGGACACAGCGATGACCAGAGGGAGAAATACGTGAAAGCGTGTGAGAGGTTTTAAAGGTCCCGTGCCCGCTGCTTGTCTCAGTGTGGCAGCTCGTTTCTGGTGCAGGTAATAAAAGTGAGATCACATTTTTGTAATGTGCCGGTGAACTTGTATTTTGATGAAGGACACCTGAGAAGTATTTTAGTTGCCTATAGCAACGCTGTAGCATAGGGTAGTGTTTTCCCTGGATATCTTGGGGGCTGTTTTTCCACAATTCATGGGTCCTGTGCAGTGTTCTGCCTGCAGTGTACAGGTGTAGCCTGCGTAGTGTAGCCCCAAAGCACAAAAACTTGTTAAGCACCAGCGTGAGAGGAGTCTCTCTCCTTTTCGACGCTTCACTTCCCAAATTGTGTTTATAACTCCAAAGGCTATAATTAATCTCTCTGGATTAAAGCAGTCCTTTGAGCCCAATGCTACTAAATGGAACAAATTATTCTCCAAATAGCAGCAAAGTAAATATTTAAAAAAACACCATTAAGCACTTTCATATCTCTTTTTTTAATCCTTTATTTTTGTTGTTCACCATGCTTTGTTTATAATACCCTTTTAGAAATGTGAGATTAACCATTCTTTCCTTACTAGCCCTTCTGTTGGTTTTTGATTGTTTTCTGTTTGGTGAACAAAAACGGTTTCCTCTCATTTTCATTCCTTTTGTTGTGAAGAGCATAGTTATCTATGGAGTTAAACTCATTTTCAAGACCGTCGTGGATGAAGTCATCTGCACCATTGTGGAAGAGAGTGGGTTTATTCAATTACCTTGTACTTTCAGGATATTATATAATGTTGCCTTTCCTCCTGGCGTCAGACCCCAGAGCAGCAAAGCAACATTTTCCAGAATTGTGAATTGTTACATGTTTTTAATGAATTTGTGAAATAATGTTGGGTATATTCAAATTATTCTAAGAACACCAATTTTTTAATGCTTTTCCCCCTTCACATAAATAAACAACTCCAAAAATCTAGTGACAAGCTAGATTCTTACAGATTCTTAAATATTTGCAGTATGACTTCTTACATGTTTAAAAGACTCAAAATTTGGCTTTCCCATCTGCTGTTGGATTCTTGAACACTTACATTTCTTTATGGGTACATGCCTACTTGGTGTGCAGGTTCATCAGCTGCCACCTGAAACATTTGGGTACAGCTGACACAAGGTGTGGTGATAAAATTGCAGCTTTGTCTAGAGTTAAATGGGGCTGCCATGTTTCACCAGTGTAATGTACAGTGCTGTGATGGAAAACCATCTCTCTGGAGGTGGGCTAAAAACACTGCAGCACTTCTCGTATGATGTTCAAATAAGAAAACTGTTCTTACATGCTCTCCATATTTTATTTCTAACAAGAGGAGTTGTCTTATATCTTTGCCTGTTCTGCTTCTTGCCTCAACTCAGGCTTTGAGCCCTTGTTGCAGGAGTGGAAGGGGAGAGTTAGAGTCACTCAGCACTTGGCTCTCATAGGAATTTAAGTTACTGGCTTAATTGATGCCAGCAACTGGAAACTCATTTCTTTGGGTACCAAATTGATGCCTGTATGCTTTAATTGTAAAGAAGCAGCAAACTGATGAGCCTGAATACAGGCACATTTTGGAAAAGGGATATATTTGCAATGATGGGCTGGGAGGGTGGTTGCTGCATTTTATATTTGCTAACATCACAGCTGAAGAGCTAATCAAGTATTTAATTGGCTAATGAGAAACGTTTCAGTGCAAGAGAAATGTTGCCTATTAATAGAGGTTATTTAACTCAAATCACTGTCTCAATGAAGGGAACATTTTTTACAAGTGACAGGGTTTTTTTAATTTGAAAGAAATTTTAAGGTTTTTTACTTATTTCTTTTGTTATGTTTAAAAGGAGTTTTCACAGATAAATGTTCAGGACTAAAGTTTCCCAGTTATTTCTTTTTTGGCATGCAGGTTTATTGGCGCTGCCCTGGTATTGTGTTCTAAGGAACAGGGTGCTTCTGTCCAGCAAGCTGTAGGATTAATTCTACTCTTTTGCAGATTCTGCTGTAACTCAAAGAGGGTTTTTTCCGCTCCTTTATGAACAGTAACTTAAGGTGTATGGAATATAGGCCAGATTCTGCCCTCATGTATGTGCCTGCAAAAATGAGGTGTTCTGGTATGGCCTTGAAGCACATTTTGTCCTAGAACTGCTGTAGTTTGCTATCCTTTGCTGCAGCTTTTTTTAGTTACTCTTCCAGGTAAAGATTTTTCATCAAGAATAGAACTCCAGCCCCATGGACAGGCTTCTTCCCCAGTGGAGGCAGACAAGCAGGCCTCTCAGTTCCTGTTCCTGAAAATATTTCTACAGCATTATTTTTACTCAGGCCGTAATTAGGAAAATCTCGTGCTACTTATAAGTTTATATAATATCTGTTGGGTATTTTTTTTTTTACTTTCCTATCTTTTACTCTTTCTTTCCCCCTTTGACGCATTACTATGTTATCCTGTGTCAGAAAAAGGCCTTGAGACTGCCAAGTATTGAATGTTGTGGCCTTGACTCAGCTGAAAGTATTTCTTTGTGTATTTAATTCTTAATAATCTGAGGAGTGCTGTTGACGCCTGGTGTCTTGCAGCAGGGAAACTGGCAGGGCACCTCTGTGGTCACTTTGGGCCAGCAGGTGTAGGGGTGAAGGTGACAGGAGCAGGGAAGTATTGACAGGGCTTACTGGGAGAAGAGCAAGAATTGGGCTTGAGAGCCTCCAGGGCAGGCACTCCTTTGTTCTTAGTCTGTGATTTGCCCCTGCTGCCTTTGTGGAGTAACATCATGATTTCTCAGGCACCGGGGTGTAGTGTTGCAAACCCAGTTTATCAGCTGCCGGGGGTAAAGTGGCTGACTGCAAAGCGTACTTCATGTGGTTGGAGGGAGCATAAAAACGAGTTTTCTGGAGTCACACATAGTGTACTGTGTGATACCTGTCATGCAGAGATCAGGAATGAAGTATTAGTGTTTTGTGTGACAGCCATGTGGGAAGAGGTGGCTCAGAACGTGTTTCCTTTGTTGAGACCAGGCTTTGAATATTTTTGAGGTCTTCCTGCCCCAGATGATTCTTCATTTTTATTTATCGTACAAGCCACTTGCAAAACTGTTCCTGAAGGTTCACTGAGTTGCATCCAAAGCTGTGTGAACTCTCTGTTGCTCACTGCTTCCCCAAATTGAGGTTTTTGGTTGGGATTTTTTAATGATTGTCATTTTTCCTGAAAAGAACCCCAAAGATACGACTGAGAGAGTAGAGAGGGATTTTATTGTGTGGATAAAAGTGAAAGGAAAACATTGTCTTTATTACTTTCAGCCTCTCACCTAAAATCTAGTTTTAGATATATCAAAGTAGTTTGAGGTTAGTATTTTTAAAGCATGAACCCCTTCATTGCCATGGTGGTTTTAGCAGCGAAGGTATTTGGGTTTGTTACATAGGCTTTATGTCAGTCCTGAAATTAAGAAGGAAGAATAATTTTTGAGGCTGTGACTACTGTTCGCAGGTGGAAAGATGAGGAAAAGAAGTGAAAAGAATTTAAATACCTCTTGGTTCTTGGCAAGCACGGGGTAAAAGCCCAGACCTGAGATAGCCCAGCCAGTGAGGAAGTGCCATAAAAGTGGTTCTTCCTCTTGTGTGTAAGTGTCAGTCTGGGGTGGGAAGTAAATGTTAAAATTAATCTAGGAGGGGAAAACAAAGAAAAGGAGTGTTATATAGGAATCAAGGAGAGGAGTGCTACTTCTAGCATGGCCATGTCAGGGAAGGACATTAGGGAAAGGAGAGGATGTATCACCTTGGAATGCTGCTTCCAGTGAAAACTATCTTGTCTATTCTATTTCCATTATCTCCTGCCTCTGCTCTCCCTTCTCTTTGTCTTTTTTTCCCTTCTGTCAGACTCCTCTGAATTTTTGAAATGCTTTAAGGAGAGACTGATTCACTTGTATTGCACACATGATGTTTCAGCTGCACTGGCCAGTGCAGGAAGGGGCTGACTGCGAGTGAGGACTGCTGTGCTGGGCCCCGTACCAATACTGCTTTCAGTCCAAGGAGCTTGTGACCTGACTGAGGGGGACACAAGACTGTGCAGAATATAGAAAAACTCAAACAGTGAATACAAAACAGTGGTATGTGGCTGTGCTTGGTTTATGTCAGGAATCACTGGTGGTGTGGTGGGACCTGCTTAGAACATGAGCCCCATGAAGGAGTGGGATGAGATGGGAGTAAGGTGCAGGGTGGAGAGAAAGGGGAATGAGGGAATGCAGAGAGAAACACGACCTTGGTGAAGGACCTGAGCCAAATGATGAGGTTTCAAAGGGGGCTGAGGGGCTGAAGAGAGGTGTGCAATGGCATTGGAGTCAAACCCTCCAAGGCAATGCCAGCATGCTGAGTGGCTTGGACTGAAGCTGTGAAGGCTCATGATGTGCTGTGCTCAGGTGGGTAACTCCAGTAGGATTTCTGTATGAAAGCCAGAAGATCTGGACCTCTTCCTTTGTGTTTGTTATATTTCAAAAACTCTTAGAAGAGCATGGCCAGAGACTGATTTAGTATAGTAAACTGAAGAAGAGAGAGCTGCCTATGAATTGCTTACAGGTTATATAGTCTTGGGGATGTAACATGTACCATTTATCCCAGGCTTGTTATATGAAAATCCTATATGTAAACTGGAATGCTTGAATAGAAACATAACATTATCAGGCTCTGAGGAAGAATTGTAGGGGAGATTTATGAAGCATAAATTTGGATTTTGTTTTGCTCATATATGAATTATAACAAGTCCAAGGGCTGGAACTTTTTTGAAACGTGCATCTTTTCAGAAGTCTTTTGATGTAAGATAATTGAAAAGTAAAAGTTGTTTAGAGTTGCTTTAATATTTTAGTAAAGCAGCAAGACTGTAGTTTTTGGGAGGAAAGCAACAGTAAGAATAAAACAGCTAAGCAAATGAAATTAGAAAAATAAAAACGTACAGTAATTCCAGAGAACAGAGCTAGTTCTAGTAGATGTTTTCTGTTGCTGTCATGAGTGTATGGAACAGCTGCCAGTATCCAGTACCAGGACTTCATTGTTCTTACATGAAAAAGTGTTTCTCTGTGTGCAGGGGGAGGTCTCTCCACTACATAAATATCAAACGTTTTTGCTACGTATCTTGATTAATTACACTTCAGATGCTTCTCATGCCAGACTCTCACTTACTGTAAATCCCACTGTATAGTGCTGCTAAAGGCAGTGCTCTTGGGGCATTTTACACTAAATGATATCTTGTTCTGTATGTACACTCTTAAGTATGTTTAAGTTATTTAGCATATTTAGTTTGCTGAAGGAGTATATAACGAGCTGGAGGATGTTTCAATGCTGGACAATTGGTAACTATTGCCCTAGGCTTCCAAGAAATAAGGCAGTTTCAAGAAGGAACAGTGTCTCAGAACTGTGAAGATAAGAGTGTTATGCTGTGATTACACATTCACCAGTTAATTTGGGCATTGCTGAGGAGTGGTTGTTGCAGTATAAAACACTTTCAGCTTTACAACTCAAATGAATTGTTTGGATTCTTAACTCCAGTGAGATCAGTGAAACTCTGGGACTTGGAATTACAAGCAAATTGATGAGCAGAGGCAAGGACCCTGTGCTAGCAGTAAGAGATCCATTAGATGTTGCTTGGGGCTTAGCAGAGTTCAGCTGTTCCTTAAAGCAGATTTGGACTAGATCTGTTACCTAGTTTGTTACCTAGTTTGAACACATCTACTAATACCATTTCGAAATCTCTCTTTCATGTAATGCACATAGTCCAATCCTGATGCATGTTAGCAAAGCCATGATCTGAGGTTTCTCTGCAAAACACTGCAGGTTGAACCATCCTTTTTTACCAGTACAAGACTGTATGTATCTCCACGGCAGCACTTTGTTACCTTTTTCCTCCCCTTTGGACTCTTGTACTCTCCTCAGGACTGTGGGTGATATCTCCTATGTGAGCGTATATTCCTGTGGTGCTGCCCTCAGCAATTGGTTTTGCTTCTATTTCTTTTTAACTGTAGGTTGATCTTAATGGGAAGAACTGCTGAGGAAACAGAACAAAATGGAAATTGTGCTGATTGTCCCAAGTAAATTGATAGCAAGAATAGTTCTGGTAGCCAGGATCAATGCAGTGGGTACTGAGAGGAGAGGAAGAGAGAAAAGCCATGGACATCTAAAAAGTGGTTAAAACTTTACTTGGCAGGTGCACCTCACACACATGAAGCTGCTTGTCCCTTATGTATTTTAGGCTGATGGTGGGAGCTATGCTTCAGGAAACCCATGCAGAAAGTGTTTGATTGGAACAGTGTAGCAATGCTTTGACATAAAGCAGTCTGTACCCTTTAATGCTGTCTATTAACCTGACATCATACGGGCTAAGGAACATGCAATGATTGCCCTGTAGGAATCTTAGGTAGATTCAGCTGTGTTCCTGATTACCACACTTTGCTCAGCATTACCAAGGCCTGTTTTACTCAGCCCCATGTAATGTGGGTGGCCAGCAAGAGTGTTAAACAGCAATTCAAGTTCCTCTTGAAATGGGGCATGGTGATGAGGAACAGATAACACACAGTCAGCTCAAGTCAGAACTAAGGATTGCTGGCTGAGCTTGGGATACTTCAGTAGATTAATGACTTCTTGTGAGAGAGATTGTGTTTATTATTGCTCAGATACAATTTCTTATGCAGCGTTTTGAAGTTATTAAACCAACTGTAGCAATACTTTTATTCCTTGCAAACATTTCAGTGAGGGTGTTAAGTGTAGAGCTTTGTGCATGTCAAAGATACTTCGGTTGTATTTAGCTTTAATTGTTAGTGTTCCTTTTTTTGCAGTTTACCATATGCAATAACAAGTGACACAGTGATACAGAAGTATTATTTAGGCAGTTCATTGTAGATGTACTTCTGTGATATGAATGACCAAAACACAGATCAGCTTGGAAGAAAAATTGTACAAGATGCTAAGAGAGAGATAGGTTTACCCAGCCTTTATTTTATCTCTTATGAAGCAAGGAAGCAATTGTGGTTTCTTAAAGGTAGGTGATAGTAGGATAAGCTTTGCCCTGAAGCTTATAGAAAATGCTCAAGATTATTTCTTCATACTACCACTTCCACAGTTTCTGGAAATGCTGTCCCAAGAGTTTCTTCAGAGGATTGCTCGTGTCTTTGTTTAGTCCTTCCTGAGCTGTCAGTCACCATTCCACACTTACCATACACTAGCATTTAAAAAAAAATATTTCTGAGGGGGTGGAAGGCTAATATCATCTTGGTTTCAGTTTGTGCATTCAAAATACCCCTTTATGCTTAAGTCAGTTGCTCAGGGATTCCAGTGTTCATACTAGGCTTTTACCTCTTCAGTAAATACAATAAATGTCTGCATATAGGGATGTGCACTTGGGAATCCAGCTGCATAGAACCTAAGTTTTAACAAACCCCTCACTTCTTGACACCTGCCTGGCTGTGCTGCCTTGTAAAAGTCAGTTTAGCATCTCTGGTAATTCTTTGTACTGGATGTTTCTATTACATCTGACTATAGCGTGTGAAATACTGCTTTGTGACATTTATAGTCAAAAGATCACATTGTATAGTGCTTTTATTTTCGAGCAGTTTCTGATCAGTGGGGGAGGACTGTCTCCCCCCAGCTTGTAAAACAAGATTCAGGCAATGAAAATTGTGATGGTAGTGTTTTAATCTGATTCCCAAATACTTTGGTAGCTCCGTCACTGTGCTTAGTGGGATTCTACTGATCTGTAAATGACTGCTAACGAGGGGCTTGTATAAATGTCTTTTAATGTTAAATCTTTTTGCTGTTCTTAACATTATGGTTCACAGTTTGCCCTTGATTGAGAGTCAGATCTTTTTTAATGCATTAGGTTTGGCAGTAGGCACTCTCAGTGGATGGGGTGTGCTGAATTCTGTGGGAGCTGAAACGTGGGGGAGTCTCAGGGCTGCACAGGGTGTAAAAGTAATGTGTGTTTTGGCCTAGCCTTGGTACATAATTTGTTTTCTGCAGGTGTGGTTTACATATACAAGTTTTACTAGGTCTCACTTGACTTCACTTTATTACTTTTTAAGCCAGTAGTCTCATTCCGGCACCGGGTTGCTTTACTGTGGAAGGGCCTGACTGTGGTACCAGTCTTACCAGTGGAAGTCAAGAGCAACTTTGCTGCAGTTAAGGGAACTTTTTATGATGGGAGCATCCATAGCTTTTCTTATTCTGTTTTTTTTGATTGCTTACAAGATTTATTGTCAGCAAGCCTCTATTTTTTAGGGACATGAAAAGCATATAGTGAATAGTATTTAAACTGTGGAGGAAAACTTCGAGTTTTGCATTATAATTTTCAGTGCCTTAGGCCTTGAATGAGACTTTTGGATCCTTGTACTTGGTGTGTGATTGCAACTGTCCCATATTTTGTAACTGACAGATAGACATTATTTTCAATTCCCTGAATGGATTTGTAAATGTGTAGGGAACTTTCATGGTGAATTTGTTTTTCTTGTTTATAGACAGCATGGGTTTGGACTGGAAAATTGCAGAATACTTTGGCCCTGATACAGCAATAGTTACAACTGCTGGCTTGATTTTAAGCATACGAGCAGTCAGATTGGAATCATTGTGAACTGCTTTGTTGAACCACTTGGCACCTAATGGCCTGAGATTAGAGAAGAATAGAGGAATCTTTATTTTCTGTAATCAATGCCAGTGTAAATTGCATATCCTGAAATGTACCGTAGCATGCAAAGTTTACAGGGGATAAGACTAGGGGAGGAGCAAGTCTCAGAATTGTCTTTTGTGGATACTGTGTTGATGGATTTGGTTACGGTTTAGCAATGCTGAGGACAAAAATCCAACCCTTCATCCTTTTAAAGTGCAGAATTTCTATTGAGAAAGTGTCCATGTGAAAGACAAAAGTATTCGCTCAGTTGATGATTATTCTAACTTTGATACGGTGCTTGGTTAACTTGGATTTAGAGGATGAGATACTCATCCTTGTGCAGGACCCATGGGGGAAGATTTGCCCTCCTGCTCTCAGAATTTTGTTTTCCAGGTTGATAATCTCAAACCTCAGTTATTACTTCATTATCTCTGTAACTTCAAATAAGAGAAAAACAAATAGCCATTAAAATGATTGTCATATCATAGGTATAAAGCTAAAAAGTTTAGTTTTGTTTGGGAGCCAGAAGTTAGGGATTTACTCCAAGTCAGAAATCTTCTTTTTCTTTTTTTTTTTTTTTTTTTTTTCCAAAGGATGCAAAATCAAAGATTTTATTTATTTATTTAAAGACTAAATTTAGGGTAGTTTGTAATATAAGGCACTCCCAAACCTTGTGTTTCTTTGAGATAACAAATTCATCAGGCAGTTGAAGGCATCAGCTACACCTAACAGCACTTCAGAGGTGTGTGTTATCTTGGGATAGCATATGTCTTGTGATGTCTTACCACTTAAATAGCATTTGAGGCAAGCTGTTGTCAGCAAAACCTAAATATTTGGCAGGGAGAAAAAAGCATAACCACAAGGGAAATATATGGGTTCTTTGGGAAATCTGAACCTCAGGTCTAAAGGGCTTTTTTTTTTTTTTTTTTTTTTTTTTCTCTCACCTCTCTCTCCTCCTGTGAAACATTTTCTGGGTGTTTTGACAGCAGAGGTTTTTCACCAGTGTCAGGATCGTGAAAGACTGAATGCAGTGATTCAGGATGATAATGGGTTTTAAAAGATTTTATTTCTTTCTATGCCTGCTGTACCCCAAGGTAGTGGAGCAGATGCTGTATTTCCTTGTTGTCTTTTGCATGTTTTGGTAGGTGTGTAGCACTATAGAACCAAGGGTATGATCATGATTTAGCATTTATTCAGTAGGTAGTAAAGCCTTTTTTTACTGAATAATGAAGCAAACAGATCTGCCTCTTCCCTTAAAAAGAGAATTCAGGAAGTACAGCTTACGCTGCACATGGAACATATTAATCCTAAACTCCTTATAATACTTTGCAGAAGTTTCTTGTCCTTGCACATGTCTGTATCCACATGCACAGTAATTTCCCAAAAATGTCTTAACCTTAAGTATTGCTGAAGCCTGCAGAAGCCTTAAAAATAGCCAAACACAGAATGACAAGTAAAGTTGTAACAGGAAAAAATTAATTTTTACTTGGATTGTTCTGGGACAACAAAATGGGTGCACATAAGTGAGGATCACTTACTTGCTACTGTAATGCTAAATATATTTGACAAGGAAGCCTCAGTGCTGTTATTTGTGTGGAAGTAGGGAGTGTTGTGCTTCTTTTAGTTTAATACATACTGACATGACACATTAGTTATAATTCAAACATAATAATATAATTTTGCACGTTATTAGGATTTTTTATCTTAGGTCTTAGCAGCATGCAAATGTCTAATACTAAGGCTTATAGTGGAAATGAAGTGCTATTAATTCATAATGAAGTTTTTATGTGCTGAGTAAGATTTTCTCCTATACTGACCTTTCTTGGTCGATTATATTAGAGCAAGATTGTATTTAAAAAAAAAAGTCTCTTAGAATATATTCAGTAAATTGAAATACTGACTTCACTCAACCAAGGCATCATGGAAGGTACCCTTAATAAAGTATTTACTCAAATTCCAGTTCTGCAACTTTCTTTGAGGCCTTTAGAAGCCAAAAGGAAAGAAACCTGATACCTAGGGAGGAAAGGAAGGTTGGAAGGGGCCAAAACTATAATGTAATTAAAAAGTCCATCAAGCAGAAAAAGGTTTGAGAAAGGAAAGACAAAAATTCAGAAAGTGAGTTTATATAACAAGTATAGATAAATAGATCTAAATGGTAAAGGGATGACGTGTTACTATTAGAGGTGCATTCAAATTATGTAAATAAGTTCTTCTGGAAGCTCATTGATAGTTCCAAGCAGATCTCTGCTGCTGACAGCTCTCCAGAGATCCATGTTGTAGTGGGGAGAGGGAGCCATGCTAAAGCACAAGCTAGAAATGTGGTTTTCTGCAGTAACTGCCCTGTCTGTGAATTTGCTTTCTGACATGCACATGTTTGATCTGATGCATGATATCAAGATTATGCCACAGCATATACACTGTAGGATAACCAATTTATATTTCTTCTGTTCAGGGTCCCAGCTGGGAGTGAGCCAAAGTGCCATTTCAGGATGTATCCCTGTGTTGCTGTGGGCAAACCGGGCACTCCGGCCAGTGTGCTGAGAGCTGGGTGATGGATGGCACCTGGCTGGGGGTATTTTTTCCTTTGATGCAACCATCATGTGTTGCTGAGCCAAAGGAAGTGATAGAAGAGTTTGTCTTGAAGGGTCTGGATTTCAGGCTTTTGTCAGCTGCAGACCATGGATGGTTTATGTAGGAATGAGGAGCCTTTGGAGAAGCCTTGGAAAAAAGCTGAATCAATGGCACAAGGAAGTAAGCTGGAGGTAAAATTGTGCTGTGTTGGCATAAATGTTGTCATAGTGTTGGCTTGCTAACGGGAGAAGGTCCATGAGGATAGCCAAGGCCTGGAGCAGCACGTGCCAGTGAGGTTGGCATGCTGTGGGAACTCATCCTATGTGGGCACAGCTGGCGTTTGGGAACAGAGTGTCGTTTAAAGGAAAGAAATGAATGACCACTGAGAAAAAGTAGAGTACCAAAGAAGAGGGTGCTATAGCTCAATGTCATCCTGCTCACATTAGGAGGTGGGAGTGAACTGAGGAAGGAGGTCACACAGTGCCCCTGCTACACCCCTGCATGAGCAGTCCCAGCATCTGAAGCTCTGCACAGCAGCAGAGCAGGTGAAAGAAAAGCAGGTAAAAGTTTTTTTCAGGTCCTGAGAACACTGGAAATGGAGAAGGGAAGGAGAAATGACAGGGAAACATACTAATGAGGGGTTCCATTTTGCTATGTTGCATGTCTTAGTGTTTCACCTGGCAAATCACAAGGATAATGATCCTTGTACCTTTTAATCTGAGTGCTTGAGTGGCAGGAGATAATTGTTATTTTTGGAGGAATACTTAGAAAAAATTTGTACCTCTGTTCCACTTGCCTGGTGTGTGGGGAAAAGGATTAAATATATTTTTATCAAGTGTTATTGAATGAAAGATTCAAAGTGATAAAGTGCTGGACTATGAAAACATGATTATTTAAAACTGGTGTGACTGGACCTCTTAGCTTAAATGTAGCATGTCATTTCAAAGGCACTAAAGCCAGATGGATAACTTGCCCCAGATGTTTAGATTCAGTGGAGCAATCACACATGGTGTTTTGAACAAAGTTGCATATACCCTAATAGTGGTATTTTGTGAATAAAACTGTAATTTCAGACACCTTTCTTTGTCTGTATTTTTCACACAAATAAATTGGCACCCATGGCAAGCACAGTGTTTGTCAGACTAGCTTCAAAATCTTAATGTGTTGCTTTCTTGTTACAGTGACTTGAAAGTATTTGCTCTGTTTCTTTAATGAAATTAACAGCTTGTTGAGAGCTAAGGTTGCATGTTGGATTCATAATCAGTTTTGTTTATACAGAATATTTTATTTTCTGCCTTTCTTTCATTTTGGGGAGCATTTATATATTAACAGAGCTTCCATTAACTCCTGCTGTTTATTCTTTACCCTTAAGCTACAGCCCTTTGTTGTAGCATCAGAGTGTTGACCCTGGAACTAATTACTATGCGTTACATCCAGAGGATGATGAGGATTATTCTGCAGCTATTGTTTTCCAGTACTCGTGGTGTACGTAATTCTCGTAGTGCAGTAGGATAACTCTGTTTAAGAACTTTGTGACCTACCTGGCCAAAACAAATAGTAAAAGCAATAAAAAATAGGTTCCTTTGCCAATCTCTTGTTTTACAGTCCCAAGAGCACAGCTGGGAAAGCTGCAGCGTTCTTCCTGCATTTGGAGAGTTGGGATGTTCTCCATTAGTTTTGATGTCTGTTGCTTCCCTGGAAGTGAGTGCATGTGTAAATGTGATACAGATGTTGTATGAAAGCTTAATTGTGCCTCTCTTTACTTTAAGTTTTGGCGCTGCTCTGTTTTGATGCCCACCCTCCCACCCCAAAAGGCTTTTCCTGAGAAGAGAAGGGAAACAGTTTTCCCATTCTTCTCTTACTCAAGAGTTAATTATATTTTGCACTGTGACTACACCTCAGCAAAAGCTGAATGGAAAAACAAGGCTCCTGACAAAAAGACGGAAGTTTTTAGACGAGCTTAGATTTTGTGTTCTTTCTTAGGACTTGGAAGTCCTTACTGATTTCAGCCAAAGGAAGAAATTCCACCCTGAGGTTACCTTTCATCCATGTGCTTTGTTTCTGAGAGAACTTAAATCCTCATGTTTGGTTGCAGGTCGTTGACAGCCAACTTGGTTAAGTTGTCACAGGTGCAACTGTAAGCAGCCAGCAGGAACTGAAGAAACACGGGTAATCCCACTTAGGAAATCCCCTCGTAACTTGGTGCTCCTTTGAAGCAGAACACCAGAAATACAGTTAGTGGCAGTTAGGGAAAAAAAAAAAAAGGAAGAAAAGAAATCCTCACTCATGAATCAAAATTAAAGTGATATACACTTCTCTAATTTCTGAGGTTACCATGTTATTACTGCTCTTCTTACAGTGTTCCTCTCACTGGACTCCTGAAACCAAAGAAGAAATCGCTTGATCATTGTCTTTAACTAATACTGTATTCTGGTTCTGGGATGCCATATATGCAGTCAGACTGGATGAACCCGTTTAATTTTCATTCTGCTGTATTTATTTTTGCTGTATTTATTTCTGTGTCTGCCTTTGTGCCCACTCAGTTTTCATGCCTTCACAATCACCAGTGTAATCTCTTCCTTCTTTATTTGCAATGTCCCAATACAACAAAATGAAACAAAATATTTTTTCAATATGTCTGAGACCCAGCTTGTTTATATTTTCAGATAAGCAATAACAAGAATAGTCTCATAATGTTGGTGAATAACTGTAGCATTGATTATTTTTTTATTAGTTACCTGGGTCATGAGGTAATGAGATTGTTAAAATCTGATTATAAAATAACATGGCTTGTAACCTCTGTTTGTGAAAGAAAATTAATTGAGCAGATCTGAGACAGTTTTGGTGTTTGTTGTTTTTAGGGTTTTGTTTCCCAGAAGAGGAGCTTCCTGTCTCTTTCTAGAAAAATGGTCAGCTTTTCTAGGGAGGAAGAAGTATGTGAAATGCATTATTTCATAAGTAATTTAAAAGAAAAAAAACAGCAACCTCATCTTGTCCATCAACTTCTGTTGGTTAAAAATACTACTTTTTTTTCCTATGTATTTTTAAAGGACATGGATTCCATTTCCACAGAATTATAGATATGATTTTTTTTTATTAGAAAGAGGCAGAGTCACAATGTCACAGAATCATTTTCAAGTGGAAAGCTTGACAAAGTCCCCAAGGGAAAAGTAAAAGAAAACTTTAAACAGGGATCAAAACAGGGAATTAAGGAGTAGATAATGGTATATCTGAGAACTGTGAAAATGTTAATGACCAAAATCTTCCAGAAGGATTTCCCACTGTGTGTTAGCATTTTCAAGCATACAGATGTGCCTAATTACCTAAAACTGATTACAGAGCAATTAATGCTGCATCTGAAGAGCCAGGTAACAGGGCAGCTGACCACCTACCTGTGAGCAAATAACCCCAATATCTGTGCAGTCTGGGCATACAAATGCAGGAGGAGCATATTCACAGACCCTTGCACACCCAGCTTCTGAGCCAATGCCATTCCTTGCCCTCAGACTGGACACAGATGCATGGAAGTCAAGTGAAAAAAGAGCAGAGAGAAAGCCAGTCAGTCAGGAGCATAGTGTCTAAAGTTCAGGGAAAACATCTCTAGATTCTGTTTCAAGCCATAAATAAAAATAATCCAGCAAATAGTTACTGCAAAAATAGAAGCTATCTGACTTTTTAAAATTTCTGAACAGCTGATATCATGACCCTGTATTCTTTGTTATTTATGGAAATCTGTTACTTGCCAGACTGTGAAAATGGCTGCCTGCTTGTATATATATTATTTTTGAATTGCTTATAAGCCAGCAGCCACATTTTCACAAAAAAAAAAAGCTTAATAAAAATATGAAAGATGGAAAAGACAGCATCTCTTTATTAATACCTAGATATGAAATTATTTCAATACTTTAAACATTCAAATCATTTGTGTGAGACAAAACGGCTGGAAAAGCTTTCCCAAATAAATGACTGTCATCAAAGCTCCTTTCCATATAAGGCTCATATTTCAGCTCCAGGCATAGCTAAAAAGAACAGAAATACATGATCATCACATAATTAATAAATTACTCCCTTCTGATGGTGTAGTAATTTTACTAGGCTTTCTTTAAAGTGCAGCTAGTTATTTTCCTACATTATGAAGTTTGTTTGAGCTTAATATCTTTTATTTTGCTCAGCTGTTCTAAGGCAAAGCTAGTCTTAATAACTGATATACTAAATGCTGCTGTTTGTATTTTCCTGTCCATGTCAATATCGTATGGGCATTTTAACTAACTGAGGAATTATGTGGAAGTAAGAGAGTTAAGTGAGTGATAAATTACTTGTTTGCTATCAAATCTGTTTCCCTCTTTTTACCTCACCCTGCCACCATACCAACCGCTCAGCTAGTTCAGGTGTAAATTTCTTAGTGGAAACTGTTCAGTCTCTTCAAGTATCCTGTCTCCAAACCTGTGTTTCAAACCAAATTCCAAACTTGCCTGGAAGTCTGTATTTACAAGCCTTGGGAATGGAATAGCTGAGAGTCTGACCCATCAAAAGCAACCACTGACTCTACATGTGCAAGGTATCTGCAGCCTGACACTACACATAAGCTGTTGAACAAGAGCTTGGTGTGAGAAAAATATTTTAAAGTGAAGATGGGAGTGAGATTGGGTTTTGCTTTTTACAGGAAACATGAGAGAGGAGGCTCTAGTGGTGTGTTCAGGGAGGATGTTTTTGGACAAAATGTGACTCCACTGAATTGGTGGAAAAAGTCAAGTATAAAACCAGTACTACTGATCTTGGAATCTGCAAGTCCAAAGTATGCAGCCTCCAGAACTCAGTCAAAATAAAATTTATCTCTGGGTAAGAAAAGGTGGAGATGTGCCTTCTTCAGGCTGTTTTCCTTTCAGGAGACTTGCCTCCTTCAGGCTGAGTTGAGGAGAGGATGTCTTTTGGCAAGGAAAGTTTGAGTTTGTCAAAAATACTGTAGCATTTTTTTGCTTCTGTCAGACAGAAGCCTAAGAACTGTGCTGTCTACGGAACATGTACTACTACTTTGCCAAAGCCCAAACAGGTTTTTTGACAATCCTTATGCTACCCTGACCTGCCTTATATGCAAAGAGAGTGCCTTAAGGCTGGTGTCTAGACAGAGCCTTGTATTTCAGCAAAGGGAATTAAAAGTAGGCTCTGATATCCCTAAATTTTCAGAGAAAGCTGTATTTTGGCTACCTGCCTCTCATATTTATTGGAAAAAAATGTTACATTTTTTGTTGATTCCTGAGATCTGCAAAGATAGGGCAGGCATTTCAGGTGTTGCTTGTCAGGATGTAACTATATCATGGCTGTTTCAAATGCCACTGCTGAACTGCTGTTGTAAAGATTAAAAAATGGGGCTGCTGTTTGTAGACAATCCTATTCCATGTCTCAGGCGTCATTGTTGTAAAGGATTATTCTGCCATACAAAGGCAGCTCAGTGAGCTTGACCTTAAATCTAAAATGAAATTATGATCTGTTCTGCACCCTGCAGTATGGACTGAGATAGGATGTTGATTTCTCAGTTCAGTCGTGGTGAATTACAAGTAAATAAACAAGCCACTAATTAGTAGGACTGTTTGTAGTTAGTAGATGCTTATTTGGAGTATTAACCTTGCTCCAAATTTCAAAGGTGTGTTGCCATTTGCTACCATTGCTAGAATTAATACCATCATGGAGTAGTTACTTGGGTAATGTCTGTGTCAGGGTTAATAAAGTGTAAGTCATGTTGCAAGTCTTAGTTCCTCAAACACTCAGTGTATTCATAAATATAGCTATTCCTGGTTTATTATTTACTCATTTTAAAAGTAACATCAAAACTTCGATCTATCACGCAAAGTTTTTTTATTCTTTGATTTCAGTTCAAAGTCACTTTATCAGGATGAGACGTAGTAGATGCTCAGTGCAAAATACCTAAGGGAGTGTGAGGCAAATGCACTTCCCAGCCTTCAACTCAAACACTCTTAAACCTTCTCAAGCTTTTAAGAGATTTAAGACTGAAACCTCAAGTTCAAATTTGCCTTACGGATTTTATTCTTGACAAGAAGTTGTACAAAATAGGTATACATGAAGTGCTGTTTTGCTGATCCACAAAGAGTAGTGTCTTAGGTCTCAGAAAAATGCAGCTTTTGTTTTCAGGTCATCTGCATTCCCTTATAACTGCTTGCATCATTGAAAATAGTTCCCTGTAAATGCCCGTCTATTCTTCATCTGCAGTGCTCTACTGTGGGTGAACAGCAGGTTTAGAGTTTTGACTAATAGGCTGGGACTCAGATGGATGACCTCTATCAATTATTCATGATAGATCTGAGTAGCCAGTGTATAACACTGACAACATTCATACCTTTCTACTGTAATACGAACTGTAAATGATACAGTGATTGATAGACTACAGATGACCCTTGGTCATTTTTATTAATTCCTGTTGCTGAGTTCTGCAACCTGTTTTTCATTTCTTAAGCTATGGAGCTACTGTGTTTTTAACAACTCCAGCTGTCCAGAGCTAGGAGAGACTCTGAATTTACTGCTTTTTATCTATTTATGTTCTTCGGACGAGTTCTCTTCCTTTTGAGGTTACTAGTTGTATCCTCGAGGATTTCCGTAAGGTCACAGCAGGCTTCTTGTACGTATTTAGAATAGTATTAAATGAATGAAATAAAACATGGTTGGGGATTCTGTGCTGTGCATGATGGTGAGTAGAAGTGAGTAGAGCTATGGGAAGGGGAGTTCTCAGCAAAAGCAGAGAAAGATGTGTTGCTTGCCCTTTGCTCATGGACTGCTTCTGTTTGATTTGTAGGTTAAATGCAAAAAGAAGGTTGAAACAATATAAGGGTTGAGGTGTTTTGCTTCTGAACTGCTGCACAAGGGAGTTCCATTGTATAATCCTACATTACACATACTGTGCTATGAAGAGCCTCAGATGCAAATGTAATGTTAAGAATAAGCTGAAGTTTTAAGAGCATTTAAATCAGTTTACTCAGGGCCTTCTTGAAGAAGTGTTTCTGAAGTCCAGAATGAGAAAAGGCTCTTGAATTTGGTTTTTTTTTTTTTTTTTTTTGCTTATGGAGTATATTGCATATAAGCACAGTAATTTGTGTTTTTGCAAATTTGTTTGAGAAGAGCTGTAGGTAAAGATCTGTAAAAATTTAGTTCTGCACTTAAACATGCTGCTTACCAGGAGTTCACAGAAAGGGCCTGTTTAGAAGGTAAAAAAACAATTGAGTCAGACTTGGGAGAAATCAGGACTGTGCTGGAACACAGAAGGGATGGAGGGGAGTCCTAGTTTTGTGACAACATCCAAAAGTAACCCAGAATTGGAAGACCAGCGAGAAATACCTGTTTCACTGGAAGAGACTTAGGTGCACTCTGCGTTGCAGGTTCTGCCAGCAGAGTTATCTGTGTTAGGTGTGTTAGGCTTAGAGCAGCGTTACCCTCTGAGCCCTGTAGGTCTGGTGAAAGGGGACCCCAAGTGCAGATGCCAGCCAAGTGACACTTCCAGCTGGCTTTTGTGTAGAGGAGGAGCTTTAGAGGAAGGGCTGTAACAACACAAACAGCAGCCTTGCCATGGTATCTCCGTCCATGCTGACAGTCCCGTGGGTGTCTGGTTTTGGCTGCTGGCACGGACGTAGCCTTGGTACTCTTGGTGTGAGGATCCATGCATTGACACCCCCTAAGATCTGTGAGCCAGGGCTTCTTAGTGAGGGATGACAGGGATGGTGGTGACTTGCTCTATAGTGGCAGCTACGCCACAATTCCCTTGCGGGTGAGGGTGCTGTTGTACTTAGGGTTTGGGCAAGAGAGGAATAAGAAGTATTTGGAAACCATGCCACCTGTGCTCACAAGTTTGTTTCATTCACAGGCATTAAACTGGGAAATCTCTTCAGCTTCATTCCAGGGAAAGAGCAGTGGCAGGCTGTTGCTTTATGCATTGCAGGCGTTCAGGAGACTGTACCTGGTGTGTTAGGTTACCAAGCAAACCTGCTGGCACACCTGAATCCTGATCTGACTGGCCTCCCCCAGCAGCCCTAGAGTGTCAGGCACCTTTCCCCAGGGAACACCAATCCTCATGCTCTGCTCCCTTGTATTTGCTGTGGGTCTTTAGTGTAGCTGGAAGCAGGACTGTTCTCCACTCATCAGTCCACCTTAACAGAGCATTACTAGCCAACATATTTTGTTGATCAGTGTGATTCCAACTCTGCAGCAATATGTAGACTAACCAGATGGAGGCTTGTACCTCTTGTGATTGTAAAATTAACCAGAATCATTGATAGTTACGAGAGTGATGACGGAGACCCAGGCGCTGTCAGAACAATGTGCTTTGAGGCATGCTTAAATCTGTTAGGACAATATTTCATGTTGCTGCGTGCTCGGTACACAATTCTACAGCACAGCAAGGCACGTACGCCTCACTCAGCTCTGAGGCTGGATAAAGGACTATCCACTACTGAAGATTATTCACTTCTGAATTTGACTCAGCAAAGAAAGTGCAGGTTCCACTCCGTTCAGAGGCACAGACAAGAAGTTTTAGTCAAAGGTCTGTGGGACTGGATTTTTGGATTTTGTTTATTTTTTTAATAGGCCTAACTAGGATTTTCTGTCTGAATAAAACAAAGGTTTTTTTTAATTGGAACCTAGTGTGAGAAATTCCAGGGAATCAGTGAGAAATTTGTAAGAAACAGCTGGAAATAACAGTGGAGAAGGCAGTGCCATCTCTATTCTCTTCCTGCCACACAGCCCACAGGCGTTACTGTAGTTCCCTGTTCATTTACATCAGTGACTAAAGGACCTATTTAAATGAATGAAGTTAATGAATTAATAAACGCAGAACTGGAGAGAAACCTGCATTACAAAAGATACTTTGTTCTTAGATGCTGAGAGTAAGAATTGGGTTTGATATTTCACAACATAGCTCTGACTGCTGTTTGCTGTATTTCCCAGTACACCCCTGGTAACATGAGATCGCACCACAGATCCCTCCTATTAAATGGTTATTCAGATGTGCTGCGCTACTGGCACCTTTTGCTTGCATATGAATTATAAGGTGTTTGAATTAGCAAAATGTGGATTAGCAGAGTTTCTGCTTCACTAGTGGTACAGCAGACACTTTAGAAATTTGGTTGTCAGATACAGTCGTTCTGTGTTTGAGCTTCTCAAAATAATGCCTGCTAGTGCCTCTGTAATTAAACATCTGTCAGGGTTTTAGAAATACCCTATGGGTTTTCCTTTTTGGGGGGAAGGGGTGACAAACCCCTGCTTTTAGGGGGAAGAATGCTGTGTGTAACAGCAAAATATATTTTGTTTTAGCACGAGGGCAAACTTAGGAGATCAGCAGCTTTCTTCTCTATTTTGGCTGATGTAAATAAGCAGTGAATTTATTGAGACATCCGGCAGAAAACTGGTGTGAGAACAGAACTTTGGGCCTCATGTGGCAGCTTGAGCAGATGGGTGCTTCTTACTATTTCTTAAAAACTGAAATGACAGGGAGATTAGGGTTTAAAAATCACAGCTTCTGTCGCATGCATTAATTAAAGGGTTTTAGTATAATAATTCTATCTTATTGTTCTAGAGCATACGCTCAGCTACTTTCAATTTTTAAAAGTACTCGGCCTTTCTCTGGGAGCCACGGCTGTTTGTTCAGTTAAATTCTTTCTGATTAAAGCTCCCTGAATAGTCATTGCCTTCATATACGAAGACCAGCCCTGTTTTCTCTATGCTACGCTGATAATGGGGTCACTGGGAGATTTCTGAATTACAAGTTCTAACTGAACTTACAGCGCTCCAGGGATGCTTCATTGCTCAGCACAGTCTGATGCGCCTCAGAGTGCCATTGGAGCACTTGGGGCAGTGGCTCATACATTTCTATTCCTGACTTGTTTGGCTCACAGGGGAAGCACTGAAGAAATTTTGGTTATTTCCTATCAGGTCCAAAACATCATCATACTTTTTAATATGGAAAGAAGTTGGAACCCAATGACTGCAATGATCCGGTAGTGTTAGCATTTTTACTTTTTTTCTTAGATATGCCTGCAGTTGCTTCTCCTCTACTACCTCTTCCCTGCAAAATACAAACCTGAAATCTGAAAGTGGCGTGTATCAAGAGTACTGATGGTCGCAGCAATGTAATTGGTTCTCCTCTGGAGTCCCAAACTGATGAGTTGTGACAAGGTTGCTTAAAGAAAAAGGCCCTTAAAGTAACTGCCATGCAAGTTTTATTTTAAAATGTCAGTCCTGTTAATACTGTGGATGTGTTACTGGTTTTGCTTCTTCCAGCAAAGCTTGACATTCCCTGGAAGAGCAGATGTTCATGGAATGAACTCCTTCTGGGGAATTAACGAAGTAATTAAGAAGGTCGAGCTTCTGCGTTCTTCCAAACCGTGTATCCCGAGGCTGCAGTGTCGTGTCAGGCTCTTTCTTGGCAGTGCTTGATAGAACACGTAGGTTGAGAATGGGTGAAGACCTGTAACCGTCTGCCAGGCTGCTAATCTGGTCTTGGAGTTCAGCAAGGGAAAGAGCTGCCAGTCCAACAGCTTTCCTGTTTTCCCTTTAAACTCATCATCAGATGTGATGGAGGTGGCATCCATTTCCAGCAGTTTGCTGGGGAGCCTGTCTTGATACCAGTTCAGTGAGTGAGTAGGCAGACTTGATTTATGCTATCTCTGGCCAGCTTCACCTAGCAGACACAGGCTTTGCATCTGGGATGTGCAGATATTGTCATCAGCTCTGAGATGAATTTTGTGATGAGTAGTAAAATGATGATTTTTCTCTTAATCTCCTTCTGTCTGGGATTTTTTTTGTTCTGGTTTCGTTGTTTTTTTTTTTAATTGCATTGTCTTAAATTGTTTGGCCAAGTTGGCAAATGCCACTCCCAGCAGTTGGGAGCAGAACCTCGAAGGAGCAGAGTTGTTGTTCTTTGCCTCATTAAGTGCTACAGCTGCCTGTAACGAGCTATTAAGCTGTTAGAGCAAGCTGATCTATCTTTAGACCCTGCTGACCCATTATCACCCTGAGTCTTCATGTCTTAGAGGACAGGCCACATCAAGTGAGGGATTTCTTAGATCCTCTTAGATGCAGGAAGGAGCTTGGTTAGAAGAGGTAGGATGGCACCCACCTGCAACAAGATTGGTAAAAAAGAGGCTGTTCATCATCTGTTGACAGCTTTGGGGGAATGGAAAACCTCCTCAGGGGCAGTTTCAAAGAAAAGGTGAGACTTGTTCACTGGTGGCTCTCCATTTTGAGGCTGCAGCCATCTCTTGCAGAGGGAGTCTGTAGAATGGAGAAGACTAAATTGGCAAGGATTTGAGTTTGAGAAGACTGGCAGAGGGATAGAGAAACCCCTCACTACCCCTCCTTGTGTCTTTCAACTTGGATTATAGAACCCGTCAGCACAGAATTTGGAGGCAACTTTAACTGAGCTCATTTGGATACATTAAATTTCTCATACTTTCTTTTAAAGTGAAGGTTAGAACAATTTCACAAAAATTACTTAAAATGAGCCTGAATGTAAATACACTTATTTTGAAAGTATTGTTTGTAGCAGTGTGATACTATAATACTAAAACCACTGCTTTCCACAGAAAATAATTCATTTCTTGTGATTCAGTAATGTTAGACAAAGTATTGCTTTGTTTTCCTGGGTTTTTTTTTCAGCCTAGTAACAAGATGACTCAGATAGTAACCTGGATAATTAGGTTACATAGAAACTATTTCCATTAAAAATATAGGTTTATGTTCTTAACATTACAGTTTAAATTTACTATCAGTAGATCAATTTTGAACCAAAATAGGATATGCATTAAAAATTCAGCTCCATTTTAAAGGCACTTCTTACTGTCAGTACAGGAGTATGACACTGCAATAACATTTTTTAGGTAGACCAAATAAAGAGATTTTTAGAAGAGCTGCTGTGGCACTTACACTCTTGATTTGTTTGAAAATGAGGATTGTACTTTACTACAATATTGAAAGTACTCATAATCTTAAAAGTTTTATGTTCTGTCTGTTGAGAGGATTTCCAGGGTAAAACTGTACTTCCCGTTGAAGTCCAACACTAAGCAGCAAGAAAACATTTAACACAGTGCAAGTGCCAGTAATACTCAGCTGTATGAAATTCACAATAGTTTAACTGAAGTCTGAATTTTATGTTTAGGTTAAGGGAGCATGAATTTCTTGGGCAAGAGTTTCTGCCTAAAGGAAGTTGTATGACTTTGCCTGAGTGCGAATGCAATGCACTGAAGGTGTAAAGAAAACAGAAGAACTAAAGAGTGGGGTTCAGAGATGTTGGGACAAGGAAAAAAGTAATGAGAATATAAAAGGCTGTTTGTTTATTTTAAATTTACCTTGTTTTCATAATGACTGGGACTTTGCTTGCCTTAGCTTCACTGCAACTAGAGTCAAAAGAAGGAATAACCAAAAGAAGGAGTAAGAGTTTACAAACTCTAATGTAAATGCTCAGTTGTTGTAAATGATGAGGACTAGATGTGGTGAGGAGTTATGATCAGCAAGGCTGTTTTTAGTGCTTTACATCTTCAAAAGTGGAAGTGTACCAGCTTATTAAGTTCTCTGTCCTGACAGGGCAGGTGATAAAGGAACCACAGCTGAAGTTAACACAGAGACTTCTGTGTGCAGAGCTGAGTAGAGGACAAATCTCAGCTAGTTGGAGCTAAGAGACACTCTGACTTCTGAGCAACAGAGCTCCTCCTCCAGAGGATAGAGAACTTCAATCTCAGAGGGATTGAACAACTTTCTCATGGTTGTTTATGGGACTAAAGTATGTAGTAAACCCAAAAACTGTAGCTTGGAATGTCCTTCCTTGTCTTTAACTACAAAACCATCTGAGCGAAGTTTTTTTTCTTGTGAAGCAGAGAATGGAGCAAGACAAAAGGAGGGAGAAAGAATACTAATGACTAGCAAGAAGGGTGTGCTCAGAAGATACTGGAAGGGTGTGGGGAAAAGAGGTCCAGAAAATACCTTTATGGTTGTGATAAAGGGTAAAAGGCATTACACCTAACTAATGAGCTTTTCCAGAGGCTAAAAAATACAGAAAGACAGCCATGAAGATTCAGATGGGAAGGGCAAAGGAGAAAACTCTTAGGGTAAAGTCCTTCACTGGAGGAGATTGAAAGGTTGACTCAGCCTCACAGTTGGCAGAAAGTGCTTGCTGCTGAACTCTGCACGCTGCTGGAGAGGGTGGCTTTCACACCTGTGACCCTAAATACAGATCTGGCTTATCTACAAACCATGCCAAGGATTCCCTTCTCATGGGAAGCCTTCATGCACAGCCCAAAAAAGATGAAAGGAGGTACCTCATAGTGCAGAATTTCTTAATTATAGACAAAATAAAATTTCAAAGGCTCATTAAGAAGGAGGAATTGTCAGCAGTGAGCTTGGGAAAGCCAGTATCATCAACAAGTACATGAAATTATGACAGAGTCTTGGAAAGTCCCTGGTAAATTCAGTGCTCATTTATGCTCTTATTTATGCTCTTATATTTTTCAGGGAACTTTCATTCTGACATAATGAAGGAATTATGTGAATTAACCCTAAATCTTTAAACCAAGACAATTTTTTTTGAGAATTTACTTTGGAAGTGCTGCCTTTTATAAAACTTAGCTAAAACATCCTTAAATTGTATGTTCTGACTTGGCTACTGTTGCTTTCCATTCCCAGATAGTAAAATAGAAAAGTGAGGCATCAGGGAAGAGTCAGTGGTTTGCTCTAATTTCTTCATAAGCTAGAAGTGAAAACAAATGCCAGAGAACCAAGTGTACTTGGGTGCCCAGTGGCAGAGAGTTTCCACATCCTGCAGAACGTGATGAAATGTGCTTGTCTTCTGGAAACTATGCCTTGTGAATGAAAGCATATGAAGGAAATTTTGATTCCATAAAATAGGAGTACCCCAAAGTCTTTCATTGCTTCAAAAAAAACCTAGGCCTTCATTTCAGGACTCCTTCCTCTAAAGAATTGATTTTCTTTTTCCTGGGAATAGAGTTGGCTCCATTTATCCTTCTCCTGGTGTTTGTCTAAGTTGAGTTCAGAACACGATGTTGTGCTTTTTTTTACTTCCTTGCTACATCTGGCAAAATCTGAAGTTTTTATTCACGTGCATGCTCCAAACATTTTGAATTTAATAATGTGTTGTTGCAACGTCCTAATTTGCCCTCCTGTAACCACAAACCAGCAGTCTGGAGTAGTTTAAGGCTGACCTGATTGCAAATGTCGGCTACTATCTCCACAAGATACCTGTTTTCTTGTGCAAGTTACTGCTTATTAGTTTACTTTCCTGTTAGCTCTAAGTGAAGCTTCTCCACTAGCAGAACACTTTTTTAATTGGCAAGAAAGTTCTCTCAATTAGCACTTGGCAGGCAGAGGTTTTTGCATTTGTGAGGTCTTTGTATTCCCTTCTCCCGTGTTTCTGTGTTTTCCCCAGTGGCTGCACTAGGAAAGTTCAAGCCATCCTTTCCTGTGGAGAGGAGCATGTGGGCTAAGTGATTACCATGCATCAAGAAGGACACTCTGTAAAGAGTGTCATCCTGCTGCTGCTGACCGCCCAAACTTTGGCCTGTTTTGACAGGGGTTTTTCTACACAGTAGGGGCAGTGAAGAAAAGTCAGAACGTCTCTGCTAGAGGTTTTGTCTCCGTTAAAATGGATGCCTTTCCACCATCTGCAAGCATGGTGCTTCCTTGTAAAGTAATCTGTATTAACCTCTTAGAAACTATTTAAATAAAGAGAATTTTGGTTAAAAAGAAAAAAAGAAAAATTATGTAATACAGTTCATTATGTAGAAAACCTTGGGTCTTTCTGTAACTACACCCCAAGTTGCTGGACTTAACACAGCTGTATTTTCTCGATGGAGACAAGCGCTTTGACCTAGGGTGTGAGTTGGGTGCCATCATCAACCACATCAGCACACCTCAGTCCTGCAGGGCGCGTTTGCCACTCGATGGAGCCTCTCTGACAGGAGCCCTACACTTGTCCACCAAAGAGCTTGTGTTCCCAGTACACACAGGTGGAATGACATACATTAATTTGGTTATGGATGGCAGGGGGAATTTTGGTGGGGATTTCTTCCCCCCCCCCCCTTTTCCCTGTTCTTGTTTGTTTGCTTTTTCTATGTGTGGGGGTTGTTGGGCCGTGGGTAGTGTTTGGAGCAGGAGGCTCGGGCAGCATTTCCCAATGGAAACAGCGGGGAAGCGGCTCCGCCATCATCCGCTGGGCGGCGGCGCCACCTGGCGGCCACGGCCGGCGCCGCACCTCCCTCCCTTTCTCCTCCTCCCCCCTTCCTTCTCCTCCTCCTCCTCTTCACTCTCTTCTTGTCTGGCCTGCTGTCCTGCTCAGCACCCCACACTTGCCCGGTGCCTGCTTGCTGCCGAGCAAGCCGACTGACATCGGCATGCAGGAAAAACGACTGCGCCTTTAGTGACAGTGAACATACCAGAGCTATCTTTGCCAGGGAATGTCCTGTGCAAACTGCCGTCCCTGGGCCCTTTGGGGAGCTGCGGTGGGGTGTTGGTGGCAGGAGGAGCCTGAGTGTGCTGCCCATAGCAGTAAGGGCCTGGGTTGGGATTCCGGCTGAGCGCGTTACCTGTGCGCAGGTGAAGGTGCCGGTGTGAGCTCAGTAGTGCCGAGAGCGCACGGCTGAACCCCGGGCATAGGTAGCTCCATTTGCAATGGAGCCTCCATCACATCACCCCAAAGTCCCTTTGGAGGCTGTGTGTTTCTTCTGGGCAAGGAACTAAAGCTGAACTTGGCTCCGTGCGGTCGGTAGCTGTACATAAGGACCAGTTATCACCTGGATCTTGTGTGCAGTCAGGTGTGCGGCTGGATTAAGTTGCGGATTAAATACCTCTCAGTGAATAGATTTAAAATGACTCTGACTTTGAGAAGGATTTTCAAAATGGTTTTATTTTTGTGATGTTGTCCTAATCTGTATCTTTGCCAGAGCAGTTGTGGTACTAAGTACTTCTTTATGAGGCGATTACTGGGGAGACGAACACACACACTCTTAGTAAATATCTGGGCAAACATCTGTTTTTCTGCATGATTTTCTATTATTTAAGAATCTGAATTAACCAGATTACTTTCTTAAGACCATTCTTCCATAGACAAGTTTTATTTCTGTCTGGAAGTAGTCTTACGGGGCCAACTGTGGTTGGGATGGGTGGTGTCCTGCCATTTGTAACAGAAGGGTGTGGATAAATGAAAGGAAGTGATGTCCGAGATCTGAGGAACTCTATTAGTAACTTAATCTTTCTTTTTTAATTTTTTTTCCCCTGTGGAGTGTTATGTACATAAAAACAGACCCTGCAATTGATACACGTCTGGGGCAGTGGGATGAGGGTGGTTTGGTTACCTTAGTTCCCCTCATCCCTCCCCAGTGCATCCACTCCCCAGCAGAGTTGTTCTCACCTATTGTGTGCTGCTGGGAAAGCAGATGGCCTTCCTGAGCTTCCAAAAAATCAGGTCTCTGTAAGTCCTTAGCACCGGGGAATAATTAACACTTAAGAGGAGAGGTGTTAATACTGCTTCTTACAAAAATACACCAAGCCACAGCCCTTGCCCAAGAGGTGGTGCAGCTTGTTCCTTGTTCACAGTGAGATGCTCTTCCATCCTGCCGGGTCTGCATGTGTGAGCAGGCGAGCTTTGCACTGAAATGTCAGACATCTCTTCTGTTTAAGGACACCTCATAAATAGCTGATCATCGGCATTTAAAGTTCTTCCTCTGTTAATCCTATGGCAGGCCCAGGGATCTTTCATGGGGCTTCCTCTCAATATGGAGGTGAGAGATGCCAGCAAGGTTAGCAGAGCCTTTCGCCCAAAGTGATGTTTGCAAAATGCTGCAGGTACATGTGAAGTTCTTCTCTAGCAAACCAAGTTTTTAAGTTGCCCTTAAATACACTTACCTGCTCACTTGTAAGGAATGCAATAAAAGAGTGCTGGGGGAAGGAAATAAATCTGAAGTACTTTCCTGCCCTTCTGGAAGTGTGTGTTTAGTTGTTTGGTTTTCTGTTTTTAATCCATTTGAAAAGGAGAAATTCCGAATTAAGCCAGCCCGTGGCAGTGTTTTTCAGCATTTCTTTTGCTTCTGCTGCTTTTAACGCTTAAGCCTTGGTGCTAATTGGAAAGTGGGAGAAGCTCCCTGTGTGCTAGAAGCAGTAGTTAGTTTCAAATTTAATAATGTTTTAGGATTTTCACACAGCTGTTATTAAAATGAGGCGGTGATATAAATAATCATGGCTCACAGGTGCAGAATTATTGTTTCATTGTCTCTTTCATTGTCTCTTCATTGAAGCTCATTTTAAGTGATGTGTTTCTTTTGCCATTTTGCAAATGGATTTATCTTCCCTGTCCTCCTTTAACATAACAAAGTTTCTGTTATTTGAAAGATTCCTTAAAACAAGTTTTCATCTGGTTCTTCTTTTTTTCAAGACATCTTTGCGACCCTTGTTTCCTGACCTTTCTGAGTTACATCACGCACCCTGGGATGATTCTCATCTGACTTCTTTCCCAAACAGAGGACTTCCTCTGTCTCTTCCACCAGAATTTAATAGATGTTGGTATTTATTTATTTTATCTTTTAAATGACATCTTAAAAGTTGGGTTTTTTCCCTTTTACTCATTTTTCAGAATAGTGAGACTTTAAAAGGAAGAATGTAAGTGAACCCAGAATTCTCGTGTTCTCGTGAGCTCTCAAATTTGTCTTGGTATGAAAGGAACGGTGTCAGGAAAATTGCTAAAGTTCCAAATCCTTTTTCGAGCATATTTTGCCTGCAGACTGCTGCCCTTTCTGCTGCTGTGCTGATGATGCTGGGTTCCAGCCTGCTTTGTCTACCAGCTCTCCAAGGGGATTATGCAAGTTGCCAGTAAGTAGCTGATGCCTTTAGTGATCTGCATCAGCCTGTCACAGAGTTGTTTTGAGCCAGGTCTGAAGACCATTTAGTTTTCTGGAAGTGCCTTCCATTGTTATTGTTACCGCAAGGGAGGGTAGTGGAAGGAAGGGGAAAGGGAAAGGGAAAGGGTAACCCTAACCCTAACCATGTCCTGTGCAGCCAAAAGGGGCAAACACTGCCAGTGCTGAGCCAGAGACAGCTACAGGGGAGCTGGGTCTGGCACCTCCAGCCTCTTCCCTTGAGGCCTTTGGCTCTGGGCTGCAGGTTGTGTCACACGGACAGTGCCTTTGGTGCAATTCATCTGCAGTGGGGACTGAGTCAGTGGCTTTGGCCAAGTGGCCAAAGGCTGCCCTTGTGCCTACAGTCACAGGAGCCCTGATTCCCTTCGGTCCATCTAGAGCAGAGTTGTTCAACTTTTAATCTTTCAGTAGCATAAGTCTTCCTTCTACCTTGAGAAAACTCGGTAGAGCTTGATCCCTGGTCTCTCCTGCCATGTGCTTGCAGCACCACGTAATGGTGCTAATTATGATACAGCAATGTCACACCTCATCAAGGGCATCCAGTTTCCATCCAGTTTCCAGTGGTGGTCAAAGAATCATAGTTCTGTCCAGCGTGATTTGGGTTTGACAGTGTGTACTTCTTTCACTAGTCCAACCCTATTTTCTTCCATTCTCTTTTCTGAGTCCTCTTTCCCCTGAAAGCCAGAAAAACAATAAGCCCAAGAAAACATATTTTCTGTCCAAGCACTGTATAACTACCGAATCTTTAAATCTGTGTAATACTTACAATCTAAGTTCCCCTTTCTCTCGTGTGCTCCTGCATTTTATGTGATGGACATGCACAGCAGAGATTCTCGACTGCCTTAAGTCTGTTAGCAGAGTCACCAGCTATGGTAGCGTGGCCTTCAGCAGGAGAAACAAAGTAAATTAGGTCATGCAGAGCTCCTTATTTCTGTGACTGCTGCCTCTGTTACCACGCTGGGCTTGCCGGCTGTAGCTGAGGTATTTCTGCAGGATGCTGGCTGACAGCACAGCTGTACCCTCTGTTTTTAGATTGAGTAGCTGTAGTAAAGGGCTTTATGATGTATGGCAGTACGTTAGTCGTGCTTAACAAACGATGGGAGAAATGAAATAGTGCACGAGGAATGTTAAGCTGTATGGGACGGCTGCCAGTCCATAGTCTTGGCCTGGAAAGCCTTCCTCCTTAATGCACTTGAAGGAAGATGAACAGGTGGTGGTCAAGAAGATGCTGTGGAGCAGACATTGTGGCAAATCTGACTGTTGGAATGGAAGGGAAAATCTCCAGGAAGATTTACAACTGTTTGGATCCGTGTTTGGAGGGATTGTACAGGCAAGCTGCCACTTGGTTAAAAAAATCTGAGTCATTATTTTCCATCTCCTTTGCAAGTATTTTTGATGCATCAAAGGCAATTGTGCTTCTCTTCCTGTGCCTTAAACTAAAAGAAAAGAGCCAATACCACAACAGCCCTTGTCCAAATCCAGCCCTCTCAAATTTAATTATGTATCCTGCTGTGTTAATGATCTTAGCCCCTTTCTTTCTCCCCCATCTACCTGCACCAAACTTCACAGGCAAGGCCACACACAGAGAAGTGTGCGGCAGCTACAGAGCATACGGGAGGTATTCTGCCTAGGTTTTGGACCAGTTTTACTATATTGCTGTTAACTCTGAAATTACGGCGAAGCTGTGTTAAGAGTCAAATTGGTATCATCTGGCCTAATCACTTCCTAATTTTGCAGAACATTCCAGGGGTTTTATATCCCATAATTTTCTTTAAGTATATTATGAGCAGCAACGTTTAAGGCAATGCCAAATTGTACGGTTTCATTTTGGCAAGCAGCCCCTTCAGCCCCTGTTCGTATTGGGTTTGTATATGTATTTCTCTGGCCCTTTATTTTACCCACAATTTTTAGGTAAGTAGTTACCATTCCTCCACCTTTTTCCAGGGTCCAGACTGTATCTAAAACAGTTCTCTGTGAGATAGGAAGACATCAGAATGCTCTTGAAGCTCAGACAGCCCAAAGAGGGGTTGTGGGCCATGACCAGCAAGTCCAGTCCCAAGTCCCAGAAGGGGCTGTGCTGGGGATATGAGCAGGATGTGGCATCAGGATGGGGATCAGATGCATTAGTTGCAGCCTTGCTTTGTAGAAGTGGTCAGACCAGTGTCACCTGCCCTCAGCTCTAGATAAAAGACAGACTTTATTCTCAAATAGTGAAAGCCCCAGTGAAGTCTTCACTACCCTTGGGTAGATATAATATGGATGAAGGGTGAAAAAGGCACTTAGGCTGTGATGACAGGAGCTACAGTTTCACCTGCAGATAAGTACACGTTGTTTTGTGGGGCTTTTTGCCTGCTGCTGGGCAGAGAATACTCTCAGAGACCTCTGTGAGAAACACACAGGTGAAAGGACTGGTACGTCATGACTAGCTCTGCCACTGCCCAGAATTGCTGTGTACCATGTATAGAATGACTTACCAAAAAATGCCACTGAGGAGGTACAGAAAAATGTGATGAACACTAAAAATGTCGTGTCTGTGGCACACTGCCAGCAGCAGCCATTTTACCCAGATTTGCACTTTCACTTCATTACATGCCCTGCTCTGGATACTTTCCTTCCATAAGCTCCATTACTGTGTTGCCTCTGGAAGGGCTGTTACCTGGGAGACAGATCCCAAAGCATCTGCCCTAGAAGAGGGAGTGTGTTCGGGGTTTGCTACAGTGCTTTTTGTACCTGATGTGCACTGGTACAAAGCTGAGGATGATGAAGAGATACCGTGCAAGAGGATATTGGAGTGATTTGCACATGGAGCTGCTTTTCAACCAGTTGACTTTTCGGAGGCTTGTAGCATCAGTACCCCAGATAACAGCAAAGCCAAATATTCTTAAAGAAAACATTGTAGGCAAGTAGTTGGAGAGAAAGTTCTCTGTGAACTTTCAGGCTTGTTTTTCCAGTACCTAACAATGTGCACTTCACTCTGAGAGATTTTGGACCTGATATCCTTTGCAGCCTAGTTTCTTGGTTACTTTGTTGTTGCCTATTCTCTTGATTATGCTTGAAATTCCAAGAACCTTGCTGGCATTTGCATCTGTAGCTGTGTTGAGATAGTTTCAGACCTCCCTTTTCTATTGGAAAAAAAAAGTGATCTTGAAGTGTGACACAACTCTAAAGCATTTCTGCTGTGCAGATGAATTTGTAATTTTACTGAGCTAGGGAATACTTTGTAGAGAGGGGTCTTTTGTGTGCTGTACTGTTACTGTTTTCAGATTCAGATTTCACTCATCTTAAAAGGTTTAGTTTCAAATGTAATCAACTAAAATAGTTGTACTTTTTTCTGCTCACTTTGGTGACATTCCAGATTCTTTCTGAAATGCAAAACTAATGCAGTATCTCTGATGATAACACTAGTAATCTAAAATAATTCATAAATCTCAACATGTGCGGTCCAGAACAGAACAAACTTTATTATGTCTGATGGTCACCTATTCATGTTTTTTGCTGTCTGGATTGTAAGAGCTCTGTGGATCTTGTTTTCATAAGCAGCAGGTTCCTACTGGACACTGCTGGAGAGATCAGTCAAATGGAGACTGGGAAGCATTGGAAGTGTAGGTATTGGCTGTCCTGTCCTGTTTTTGTCTCCTGCAGTGTCCCCCGATTCTGCAGGGGAAAGGAGATGAGCAATGCAATGGGGCCCTTCTGCTGTTTGCACTCTCCAGGCTTAGAAGGGTGATGCATTTGACAGCAAGGGTAAAAAGTAACTTTCAGGTAAAATGAGAAATTGTGGAGAGTAAAGTTAATGAAATGAAAGAAATGGGACTTTGAAATAAAGGGAAGCCAAAAAAAAAAAAGTCATAAAAAAATTTAGTCAGGTAGTCCTTGTGGCAACAGCAGTAGTACTGTTTGGGAAGTAAATGGTGTAAAAGATGTTAAATTTTGTTACTCTAGGGTGCCAGTTGTGTTTTAGAAATATTATTCTCCAATTTGGAACTCCCGCTAACATCATGCTGGCTGCTGGTCACTTCTTCCTCCTCTTCCTATATGAAGCACAAAAAGCAAAAATCACAGATTGAGATGAGCAATTTACTAGAAACGGAAATTGGATAAAAAACCAAAAAAGAAGCAATAGTAATAATAAGAGGTATAAGACAAAGAAACTATTTACGCTCAAAAAAACCCCAAACAAAACCAAAAAACCAGCAGCAAATAAATACAGCAACTTGTCTGGTCTTCAGGTTTCTCCCTTTTCCTAAGCAGTGAGAAAGTGTCCCTTTCCCCTCCACCCAGCAATGACCTGAGGTGGTATTGAATAAATTAGGGTCCTGGCCATGCTCCCTCCCATATTTTGCAAAAATTAACCCTGTCCTAGCCAAAACCAGGACAGTGCCTAAAAACAGTTAAATATTTTTCATCAGGTAATTGTTTTCCCGCTGTGGGCCCGATCCCCCTCTTCTCCTTGCCAAGAAAACCAGAACAAAACAGCAGTTCTTACCTCTCTACTTGTGAGATCATGGGTTTCCACCGTCATCATCCTTCCCCAATAAATACTTGGTAGAATGTAAAGAGTTCCCATCGGGATGCTTTGCTTGAAATTACTGGGTATGGGTTTAAAAAGTCAGTGGGAAATCATTTTAGGAACTACTAAAATTTAGATGTAGAAAAAGAGAACGGGGAGACAATGAATGCAAACTGCACCACCAAAGGGCTGCTAATTCTGGCTGGTAAACCCATGGCCTGGGTTTATTTGCTAAGGATGTGTAGTGTTGCTAGAAATGTATAGCTGATTGTGTGGAAGTGTAAAACTAACTCCCCAACAACTAGCTACAGCAAAAATAAGAGAAAAAATACTCAAAAATAGTAAGAAAGAAGCAGTGTAATACAGTGTAATAAACCAGAAGCATGTTGCTCATGACCAGATGAAGGCAGGACATCTCAAAGCACCTGGGACTTGCTTTCCATGTGTTCCTGGGCTGTGGTATGGGACAGCATTGCTCTCCTTTCCCTTTGTGTAAGTGAAGGGAAACCTGTGGGACAGGGTGTGCTGTCTGACTGACAAACCATCTGTATCAGCCAGCATCAAGAGCTGTGCTGGGTTTCTGCTCTGTTAAAAACCTCAAACCTCAGCCAAAACCTGCTCACCATCAATTCTAAAATTAGTTGGAGAGAAAGCAGGGATATTAGTTGATTGTGTGCTTTCTACCCTCACTGTCACCTTCTTACCTGCTAACCTACCCCATCCTTTGGTGTTGAGTGCTCCAGTCTAGTCCTTGATCTTCTCTTTCTCTGAATTATTTGGGAGCTCCTGTAGGAGCCCCTCAAAACATCTGACAATGTGTAAAGCAAGAGGAGCTTTGCAGATGAGAAGCTGTGTCTCCTGTCAAAACAGCATAACTTTTTCTTCCCAGTATCTTGTGGCAAGTGGCCTTGTGCTGTAAGAAAACCTAAGAGGGTTTGTAGGAGTTGTCTCTCACCTCATGCCCACGTTTCCACCACGTGGGATCCGCTGAGTGACAAAACTGGATCAGAAAGCAAGGGAATGATGGACAGCGTGTGGAGTGTAAAAACTTGACTCACAGGCAGCTAGAACAGGGGGCATGGCTCAGCTAAGACAAATCCTCCTCTGAAAAACAGATACCAGGTCTCTTTGAACAGCCTGAGCTATGCTCAGAGGATAAACCTGGTGCTAAGGAATGTCATGGGCTCACTATTGAATGCTCCAAGAGTCCTTTTTTAAGCTAAGTGTTTTCTGGAATTAATATGAAGGGAAGGATAGTTTCTTGGCTTATGTCTGTGAAGCAGTTACAGTGTGGGGATACTGGGCTAATGTGGGGTTTTGCTTTGCTGTGCTGATAGAGCAGAGGGGAGGAGTAACTCATACTGTCTGCCTCCTCATGAAAAAGATGAATTTTCATGTGTTGATAAGTCAGTGTTTTTGTCCAGACAGGTTTTACAATCCAAGTGGTGCTTTGCCTCTTCCCTTGACATTTATTCCTCAAGCTGCAAATATGTATTATCTTTTTTTTTTCTGTTAATCATGAGTTTTTCTGCATGCGAGTGTATCTGATTGTTGGTGATAGACTCCAGTGCTTAGGGTGACATAATTCTTCTGGAGCTTGAACTCCTGGGGAGGCTGCAGACTTTGCCCTGTCACCCTTCTGTCTTCCCTCAGCCATGTGGGGAAACTCTTTATTTTCCAGTGGGTTACCTTCCTGTGGCACTTCTCTGAACTCCTTCTGACTTACCTGTATTTAGAGATCTGCACAGATACTCTGGGGGCATGGGCTGTTTTTGTTGAAACTTCCTTTCACAGAATAAAGGACCTGCTTTTTTGCTGCAGAACTGCTTTTTGCCTTTTTTTCCCCCGCTGGGTCCCATTGTATTACGCTTACTGTGGGCTTTTGCGTAGTGCCTGTTATTATGTTGTGTGTATATTTATATTGATATATTTTCGATATATTTTTTTATATATTTTGTGTATTCAAAACCCAGTGTGACCAGCATGGGCCATTGTATCTTCTTCAGAGGGGTAGTTTTATTTTTGGTTTTATAATGTGTGCTTGTATTTCTGAAAGCTAAGCTGAAGAACTTCATCTAGTACACTCACATTTAACTTGCCATCTATTGTAACATCAGTTATTTTCAACATTGCTTCTTCCCAGATTTTGCCTTCCCACTGCATGGATTTTTTTGGATCATTTCCCTTCACTTGTCTTAGTCTTCTTTTCTTTCCCAGAATGAATCTCATTTGATTATTTTCAGACCGCATTTCTATTTTCTCAGAGTCCCTGTGCATTATTTCCTTGTCCCCATTATTTTTGCAGCTCCTCCAAATGTGATATTTCCTGGAGATTTAAGTTAGCATGCTGTCTAGAATCTCTTCTGGAACATTAAAGAAAATACCGAGTGAAATAGGACTTAATACAGGTCTTTGCAATATTGCACCTTCTTCCCTTGTTATCCTTTGCTTTTATCATGATTTATTTGCAGTTGGTTTTCAAATCAAGACACAGTATTCATCTCTCAAAGTGCAAATCACTATCAAATGTTTACTGAAAATCAAACATACCACATCTGCTCCTTTTCCTTAGACTCTTAGTGCTGTAACACTAGCCAGAAAAGGGGCCAATTTCTAGCCAGTTCTGCTCTTCTGAATAGAAATCACGATTTCATTGTCCTCAGCCTTGTAGCCTGGTTTACTTTATAGGAAGCCTCATGAATCAAAACAGCTGTGCAGCCCATGCTGAAATTCGGTTTTGTGGAGAAACAGTGCTGGGTGCTGGGAAGAAAACAAGTGGAGTTTATGCATGTGAGGAGGAGAAAGAGAGAAGAGGGATATATGTGTGTAGGGAGAAGGGGAATTGCTTTTTTCTGTGTGTGTGAGTAACTGAGTGATGGCATTAGGTGTATTTCTGAGGAACTGCTCAAATCCCTGAATATTCCTGTGTTTCTAGACCATAGTTTTCATATAGTTGTTTTGCACTCTCCTGCCTTGCTTTCCCTGTGGCCTGTGATGCTGTTGATACTTGAAGTTGCAGCCAAACTGAAGTCCTGAGATGGCATCAGCAGCCATCTCCTAGCTAGACACCTTGGAAAATTCCTCTGCTTTAGATGTTTCCCAGGTATCTGTGATACGGAAAAACTGTAACACTTTTCCTTCAATAAAAGGACCTTTCTCACTCTAAAGTACAACAGATGAAAACAGCTGTTTGGGATGAGAAACAAAGGAATTGAGACAAAATATAAGGATATGATGGAGACTGTAGGATAAAAGTGAGAGCATGCTTAGCCAAGAACTCTTTCAATGGGGAGTATGAGTTATGGTCTCTGGAGAGCAAGCAGAAAGGCAGGAATCATCTCATTCATGGCTTTTTGCTTTGACCTGGCTGTAATAAAATTTCAAAAATTTCTGGTGGCAGTAATGCCTGCACTGGGCTGGTTAGTACAATATTTTATACCAGTGATTTAAAAGGATTATTAGTACCACTTTTCAGCTGGGGCAAGTAGCTGGGAGAAGGCAGAAATAAGTGTAATCTATTTTTCTTAAAAGACTTTGCCTATATTTTTAAGTATGCTTACCATCTTGTGCTCTTGCCTGCATCCCCTGTTTTACCTGGCTTTTGTTACCTGCTCACTGCCCAGCCTGGACCACCTGCCATGATGGGAAGGATGGCATGAGGCAGTCTGGGTGTTGAGATTCGTAGTTTTGGATCCCTACAGAGGGCAGGATGGGACTAGGGAAGAGCATGGGCTGTAAAAAAAAAAATAAATAAGGAAGTCTGAGTTGGCCTGCAGGTGAAAATTTTTTCTGTCTGAATCTTGGGAAATAGGAGTAGGGATGTGGGGTTTTTTTGTTTGCTTGGATTTTTGTTTGTTTGTTCATTTGTTGTTGTTGTTTTGTTTGTCTTTTTAAATACAGCTTGAGCAATTTGCATAAATACTGCTATTGAGCCTCCTGATCCAAGCTTTAAAATTATTCCTAGTATGTTCATTACTGTTCTTGTGAGGCATCAGAGGAATTGAAGAGGTGTTAGAAGCTTATCATTGTGTTTTGTAATAGTCTTACAAATTTTCATCTAATGCACTGGCAGCACGGGGGCAACTGCAAGCCTTATAACCTCAGAAATGCCTTCATCATTTTTCTGCTCTGCATTACATTTTCCACCTGAAAAAATCCCTTTTTCATAGGTCGATGCACTAGGAAATAGGGCAAAAAGGACTGCAGCCACCTCAAAATTTGCAGTCCCAGGATTTATGGGGGCACATGGGACTGTGGGCTAACTCTCTGCTTTCTCCTCCTCCTCCCCTCCCCGAGTACAGACCTAAACGGAATAGTCCAGACCTGAAGACCAAGCCCAGATCTGACGTGTGCCACCTCTCACAGTCTGACCTTGTCCTCCTTGCTGAAACTGCTTGGTACATAGATTTTGATCAAGCAGGAAAGTATGCAGGAATGTCTGTGGTACACAGAGCAACCTGGGAGTTGCAGGTTTCTGCTGATGCCCCTCTTTATCATAGCTGCACAGGTGGACCAAGAGCCTCCCAGCTCTCTAGTCCCTGGAATGGGGCTGGCAGTGAACTCCCACCTCCCTCCTCTGCCCAGTACAGTCAGCAGGTCGGTTCTCTCTCCCCCGAGTCCTGCTGCAACCAAAGGATTTGTTTTCGCTTTGCTTTGTTATTTACTACAATGATCAAAGCAGCCACTCCTTGTGATCATAAAGAGAAGCCTTAAAATATTATTTAAGAACGCAAGTATTTTGGGCTTTGACGGACATGCTTTGAAAACAACACAAATGTGCAGTGTCAGATTTCACTGCTGCATGCAGTGTCTTTGTTTCAAACTGTAAATTTGGCTAGTAGTGCTGGGCACATGCTTTCCCAAAACCTTGTCGCCTGCAACACGGGAAAAACAAGTTTCTGGGTTGTGAGGATTTTTTCCCCCTGGAATATACCCCCTTGGAGAGTTTGAAAGAAAAATCAGCAGAATGAGCATTCAGCCCTTCGAGGCTGCAAACCTATGGGTTATTTTTAACCTAATTACCTCGAATTAAACAAAAGCTTAAGAATGTTTTTGCTTGAATTGAAGGTGAGGCTAAGTAGACTTTATGTGCAGAGCAGCTCCAGCCAACAGTGTGGCTCTTCCATAGAGCCGTGCAGAAAAATGCCCGTGGCACTGCCCTGCGCTAACGAACGGCGCTCGATTTTCTGGAGGGCTGGCTTTTCTGAGCTGATGTGAGAGGATATGCAGCTCCAGAGCAGTGCACTCCTTTCCCCTTCTCACCCCTCCTCTGGATGCAGTGATCACTTTGGACTGGTGATGTTTTAGATGGAGCACGGTCTCCTTACACTTGCCTGGTAGTGGCTCATTAACCGCGTGTTAATTGAAACTGAAAGTTTGTCAGATGATTCAATTCAGTTACATGCTAAATGGATTCAGTGCAGTAAGCATTACTGCTGTGATGAAAATCTCTGTGGAATTGATCTGTGAACCGATTTAAAGGGATTCATTGGCTTCATCAGTGGCTCTCAGAGGTCAGCATTGGGAGAGCAGGCAGATGTACCCACACTCCCAGCAAAACAAAACCTCCTCTTTCCCCCTAAACAGTTTTAATTACTGGCCAGTATGTTCCCTTTTCAGGACATATGTTAGGTGGATAAATTTACTCTGGAGAGCTGAGAACTGAATAAGAAAATGAGGAAAATTAAAAGTGTGTTTTGAGTTCTGTAATCTAAATGGCTGAAATGTTGAATTCTTCTCTTCCTATGGATTGAGCAGTCACAGAATTTTCCTAAAGTTTGACTTAAACATAAGCATATATTACAAAGAAAACACATTGAAAAAAACCAAAGGAAAAATACCTGCTTTAAACTAAAGGATAGAAAATTCAAAATTTACACCCTCCATAACTCATCTTTTATACTTTGCCACTGCAAAAGTCCCCCTTAAGTGGGCAATTTATTCTGTATGGTATACCTGCTTATATGGTTGGTTTCCGTGTGAAGCCAATTTTTATTGCTGAGTTATAAACCCTTTGAAAATAGGGGCTTGTAATGGAAGCACTGACAGACCTTTAACTAGGTCAGTTTTATCTGGCTCCATTATCTTTGCTTTTGTTAAAGCATTAAATGGTTGCAGATTTGTTTTATTTTTCTTGCAGTCCCAGAATTTTAACATGGGTATGTTATTGAATTGTTCTTCCTTCAAAATGTCATGAACATGCAGTATTAGAGAGTTTATCCAGACTCCACAGTCACCTTTAAAAGTAAATTGAACTGTTGTGTCTTATTTCAAGATTTTCTTGCCCATACAGTACATTTGTAGCACATCATTACCATAGTAATACCAAAGTTACCTTTTTTTCCTGCTGTCTTATTCTAATACTGAATTCTGCTCTGTCTTTTGGGCTTCTTTCTGTGTAAAATGACAATGTTTTTTTGTTTGTCCCATTCAGATGGAAAGCCATACCACTGCAAGTTCCCTGAAGAGGAAACCCCAATGATAACATCTCAGTTGGATGAGCTCCCAAAGCTGGGAGGCTGCAACACCAGAGAAAATGAAACCAGGGAATCTAAACCAGAGATTCCTGCTCTTGTGTCAGCACTGGAGAGTGTCATCAAGGAACCCTTTTCAAAATACCAAGGCTCTGCAGACACAAAGATGCCAGTATTTCATCACTGCCAAGGGCTTCCTTGCTCCAGTCATATTGCTAGCTTTGCTTCGAGTATAGGCCAGACATCTTCAGACATGGTCATGGACTTGAAAACGTCACTGGAAGTGCAGGCTAGTCGTGCTAGAGAAAATTTGCTAGACTTGCACAGGGAGCATCCTCTTATAGAAAAAGGTGCTGAAGCTCTAGAGGTAGCTCCACTCGATTTGAGTGAAAAATCAACAAGGGATACTTCATGCAATAAATATCTGAATACATCCTTGCAGGCTGCTTTAATTGTCTACCCATGTCCTTTCTGCAGTCACAAGACCTACTACCCTGAAGTCCTGTGGATGCACAAAAGAATTTTGCACAAAATCAGCTGTAACTCGATGGTACCCCCGTGGGTTCAACAGAATGGATTCAAGAGTATTAAAAACAACCTGGTCTTTCTGGTGAGGAGTGGGCGCACTGGCCCCCCTCCTGTTCTTGGTGGTAAGGAATGCCAGCCTTTGCCCATTGCCAGATTTACACGTACTCAAGTGCCAAGTGCGTTGCCAGGTTCCAAACCCAGCTCTCTTTCTGTCGGGATGGCCGCAAAGTGCGGGAGTACGCATCCCTCAAAGGATGCACTCAGCCACTGTGGTTCACGCGTGTCAGGTCTGGATGGGTACAGACAGCCCAAGTTACACCATTCCCAGGAGCAGTACAGCATGGCAGCACAACAAAAAAGCAAATACGAAGCAAATTCCAAACTTATGCAAATGGGAACCTATGGCAGAAGCATAACGCCTACACAGACAGTCATATCCAGGCCTAGCACGCAGCCCACCAACAATAAGCAAGTGGAAAAGTATGTGGTTCCCCAAGGGAGTACTGGTTTTGCCTCTCCAGGTAAGCACTGTGCATCCGACTCCATGAAGGCCAAATACAACCCCCCACTGCAGTACCATCCTCTGTGTAAAAGTGAGCAGTACCCTAAACTCGAAGAGCCGGTGGTGCCTCCGAGGGAGCCTCACGTGAAGGCTGGGAATGAGATGAGGACATTGGCAAACTGCACAGCGGTAGCACGAGCCAGTCCAGTGCTGCAGCCTCAGCCTGGCACCATGGGAGTTCCTCCGGCTTTACACTCTGGCAAACAGGATCTGGGATCAGATGGGCATGAGAAACATTTGGACATTTTAAATATCTTTAAGACGTACATTCCAAAGGACCTTGCTTCACTTTACCAAACCTGTGGTGCCAACAGCCCTGTCCTAGATCACACAGGTAAGATTTTTCACAAGCCCTTCCATAGCTGAGGACGTAGCTTGTTTGTTCCGTCTTTGTTCAGAGCTATGACATGCTGTTTTGCAGTTTTTTCCTTTTCTGCCTTTAACAGTTAGGATTACAAGTTCACTGTTTTTATCATTGCTGGATAGGCTTGAATAGGTTTGTTTACTTCTCTCTTAACATTGCAGCATCCCCCCTTGTGCACTGTGTGACATTTCTGTCGCAGGTTAAATGTATCTGGTTCCACCTGGAGTAGTGCTGTTCCTTTGTCCTCTTGCTTCTAGCAGGCTAGAATTACACAGATGTGCTGTCACAGGAAGATCCCCCTGATATGTTGGTGCTGGCACACATCATCATCTTTTTGCTTCAGGCAAAATAAACATCCTCCAGGGCTTATCTGTGATGTTATTTTCGAGGTTTTGTTCAATTTTGTCTGCAAACAAGTCTTCCAACAACACAGAGGGATAATCGCTTGTCAGTGTCCTTTGTCTTTCTTGACAAAAGTCTTAAGATCTTCCTTGTCCATATCAAAGACTACTAGGTATTTTTCAAATGAATCTTTTGATCTGTCTGTATGCTTATAATTAAAAAGAAGTAGAGCTGAACATGTGCCTGCTAATTCACATAAGGAGAAAAATCAGTTGTGCAAATAGCCAGTTTAAAAGTTTGGCGACTAAAAAGTTCAATAGCTATATAGTAAGAATACACCTATGTATTTGCATTTGAAACTGTACTGTTCTGATGATCTGACAGAATTAGTTAGTTTCAGTGGAAATTGAAAATCACACTGATTGATTACACATGAGATGTGTGTGTGTCTGTAGGGGAGGAGAATTGGAGCCATAGTCTCACCTCTCACCACTTGTAGACGGTGCTATTTTTTATACCTTTCTTCTCTTCGTAGAAGTCGTGCAAATCAACTCCACATGAAAAGAGCACACATTCGAGGCCGGTGTTCCAGTGTCCTCACTTGACATAATACGCTCTGTTTTGTCAAAAGCATGTATGAAATGGAGCTTTTGCAAGTGGTACAAAATCCAGGACACTTGGAAGCTGGTAGTCTTAAGGACAGCTGTGGTCTAGTGCAAGTGGAGGCTAGGAAGGAGCCCAGAGTGTTGGGTCAGGTCTTGGTGGAAGGGCCTTTTGGAGGAGACAGGAGGGCAGAATCTGCCTGACACAGTCCATGAGTGCGTTGCATCTTTCAGCCACCTCATTGTCAGTTCTGCTCAGTGACTTAGGTGGTTCTGTGCAGGGGCTTGTTATTTATTGAGCAGATGATTTTGCAGGAGCTTAGGGCCTGCGTGATGATTGCAGCCAACATGAGGCTCCTGGTTTTGTTAAGAAGCAGAGGAAGACGTGCTTAGTTTCTAAAACTACAGTTTCAATATTCTTTAGGGTTTTTTTGGTCCAGCCAGCTTTGCTTTTGCCATCTCGGTGGATTGTTGTCTAAAGTTTCTCCCTGCCCACTGCCTGCTCTAAGTACCAGTTAATTGTTCTACCCTCAACTTGGGGTACCTTCACGTGGGTGCCCTCCTTGATGTTATTTAATAGTATATTGTGTCAGCCTGCTCAGAAATCTTACTGATCCAGTGAGCTCCCAGCCATGTTAGGAGGGATAAGAGAAGAACAGTAAAAGCTAGGAAATAAAGGATGACTTAGCGAAGGCAAGGACCAGAAAATTCATAATGACTTTCGGAGCAAAGTAAAATAGGGGCAGGGTTTCTAAAGAGGTCTCTATTTACCTACTTTTTAAAAGAGGGATTTTATTGCCAAAATGTTTTTGCTGGGCAGTGATTTCTAGAGACACTTTAACTGGAAGTTATTTAGTGCCCGTCTCTGCTTTGAAACCTCTTCTTTCATTCCTAGTGTTTTACAGCAATCAAGTTTTCAGAATTTGAAACCTCTTTTTTTTTTAATGTAGCTTGTCTTCATTTTATATACAACTTCCAGGTTGCTGATGTTTCTCCAAACCAATTGGCATGATGGCTGTTTTTCATAGCACTCAAATAAAAAGCTGCTTCAGGCAAAAGGAACGAGATCCTACCAACTGCAAACAGAGGAGGGTAATTGAACTTCATCTGAAATAACATATGGCTCTAGATAGGCTGAGTCCTCTGAGTCAGTATGCATCATCCCATTTAGCCTTAATACTGTAATGTGAATATGGCAACCATGACATAAAGGACATCCAAGAATCCTACTTAGGTATACTATTTGTCATGTTTTTTCCCCTCAGTTGATTATTCCCAATAGACTTTCCTTGGGGTTTTTTGGCATATGATGTCATCTTGGATCACACTAGATTATTTTAGTGTGTGGTAGTACAGTGTTCGACTTCCTTTCGAGTGGCTGCATTTGTTTTTGGGATCCTTTCTTTGACGTTTGTGTTTGTTCCAGTGTGTCCTTGGAAGAGAGTTTTGTGTGTACTGTTGTGATACTGCTTCAAACATGAAGCTTGCTGTGCTTAGGCTAGGTTTGTTTCACAGTGCCCAGTCTTCCCAAATGCCTGTAGAGAGAATCTTACGGTTTAATATTTAATAGAGCTTACTTATTTTATTCATGCCATTTATATATAAAGAGGAAAGGATGGGTTATAGCAGCAGATACACTCTTTCTTGGGGGTTCCTTTGAGACCAGCTTTGAGCATGGATTTCACAGGAACTCCTATTCACACAGTGTTGTTCATTTACTTTAATTTGCGAACACCTGTAGTCATCCACCCCGTTTTTCTCACCTAGAGGATAACATGAGTGATGACTCATGGGGGTTTTGCCTTGTGGCAGCTACAGCTCAAAGCTCTGAAAGCCTTATGGTGCTACCTGGGAAATGCAACAATGGCAAATAGACCTGGAAGCATTCTTTCCACCTGCTTTTTCAATAACTCCCATAAAGTGAGTGCTAGGGAGGGGTTAGGTGGAAGTCTTAAGCCACTAACCCTTGGTGTTTATACATTGGTTTACAAACAGCATCCTTAACCTTTCCTCCTGGGTGGGAGCAGTGCTTCCATGAAGGCTGTTGGATTGAGTTGATGATGGCTGCTGAGATAAATGTATTTCCCTTCTACAAAAGGAATTGTGGGTTATAGAGAGGCTAGATTTCGTTCTAGAAGTGTCAGAATGTGACTTGAGGAACCCAGCTCTCCTGGGCCTCACAAAGCTGCTCTGCCAATCCCTGCCTGTCCAGCAGTCAGCATGGCACTCCTACAAAGGCCACAGATGGTTCCTCCAAATGTTTCCCTCAGCCTTGCCTTCCAGCTTGCAGCTACAGTTCTGGACAGTGAGGGGTAAATATTGCAACAGCTCAGAAATCCTGCTTTAATCTTGACTGCCTTACAAGGCAAGCCCGTCCCGTTACAGTGCAGTAAGGTTCTCATTGATATTTAGAACACATATGTGATTTTTAATTCTTTTTTTCTTGGGTTTTTTTTGTTTGTTTTTTGTTTGTTTGGGTTTTTTGGGGTTTTTTTGTGTATGTGTGTATATACTTGATCCAGATTTTTCCCCATGACGATCTTGTATTTGACTGTCAGAAACTTAATTTTGTGAGTGAGTGTTCAGGTGCATTATGCAGACTGTGCTGCCATCTGCAGGAGGTGCTGTTATAAAAAGAGAAAACAATCTGTGAGTGGGGCGTTTGTTGGAGTTTTTTTTGCAGCAAGACATTTCTTTGCAGTAAATGGTCTGGTGAAAACCATCCCAGAATGCTTGGTGTCATACAAGCAGAGTAGATGGCAGCTGTCTTCTTCTCCATTCATTTTCAGATACAGCATCCATATTTCGGATGAATCTTGTGGCATCCTGCAGTTGATTTTTCAGTTGTGTGGAGGTTTTTTGTTGCCACTTTTTTGGTCACAATTTTACTTTTTAAATGCTGTAACTGGAGCGGGGATATGAAAGAAAAGCTGAAACTTCACTTCTGTTGACATCCCTCTCAAAATTTCTTTAAAAGCCAAAGTATTCCAGTGACAAATGGAAACATCAACTCTTTTCTTCCAAAGAGGGTGTTTTACCAAAATAGAAAAGATGATGTTCAAACATTTTTTTTTAAATAATAAAAAAGCCCAATAAAAGTCAAATGTGTCTTTTTTGATCAGCAGCAAAAAGACAAAGACCAGCCCTTTAAGTCAGATGCTGTAAACTGACCTTTGGAGAAAAAGGAGAGGTTTGAGCGGTTTTCCACAAATGCTAATGGCCTAGAAAACATGTTTACCCAGGGCTGGGGGAAGGCTGCTATGCTGCTACCAGCTCAAAATGTCCGGAATGACACTTTCATTCACAGATGTCTTTCGTCTGTGCCTCAGAGGTCCGGGGTCAAAGCAGCACCGGCAGGCAGGTAGGCAGGGGCGAAAGGTTTGATCAGTCTGCGATGGCTCCGCTCGCTCTGCATTTGTCTCTGAGGTATTGCCGCCTGGGGGGGACAGTCGGGCTCTGGTCCTACTCACTTCCTATTATCCATGTGACTTGTCTCCGCCACGCTGGAGTCACTTTGATTTGCCTGATGTACTGCTTGACAAAGCTGGGTGATGGCTGAGAAGTGGATCCAGCTGCTCTGAAAAGCGCACACCTGACATGCCAGTCCTGGTGCGGGCACATCATGGGGAGCATTTTTTAATTCAATGTAATTTATGCATTCTTGCAGTCCTGTGTGTGCCTGGCCTGTCAGCCAGTGCTTAGATGAAGGCTGACAGTTGTCATCCAGGGCCTGAAGGTAGCCTCACATAATGACACATTAGACATACTAATGATGTTTTCTTCTGGCATAATGTTTTCTTCTCAACTTTCCTCTCTCCTCTCCCCCCCTACCCCCCCCCCCTCCTCCCTCTCTCTCTACTGACTACAGGGATGCTCAGGACACAAACACACCAAGGAGACTGTGTCTGCAGAGAATGTGGAAAATGCTTTACCCAACCCAGCCACCTCAGGACTCATCAGAGGTCCCACACAGGTATCTTTTCACACTCGCTCTTGCTTTCTGCCTTTCCCACTTGCCTGCTTTCAGATTCATCTAACAAAATGCCAAGAATTGCATTTCACATACCATATTAAGCTAAGTAATTCCAGTACCTAAATCTAATAGACAGGTTTTTTATTTTTATGACTATCGCTCTTGTTCTCCAAATATTGCTTACCTGATCCCTGCCCGGACTCCATAAAATTGCAATGCATTTAAGATAAGTCTGTTTGCAAATGTTTTATTTTAATTAGAGAGTAGGGTACTCAGAAATGAATATGCTAATGAATTCTGTTGCCACCAGCACAAATTGAAATCAAAGTACCCCTTTCAGCACAACATAAGGCTTTGTCTTGCCTCATCGTTGCTGTTGACAGGAACATTTTTGTGGGAAACGAGATTTTTCCTCAGACTGGTCAGCCCTAAAATGGAAAATCCCTACCAGCCTTTTTCAACCTGATGTGGTCTGTGGTTGAGGCTATAGGAGGCTGAAGCCACTAGTGTCATGAGCCCTCCTGAGCATTGCATGAGACAGTGAGAGTAGCAGGTTCCTCCTCAAAAGTGTGAATGATGCATACATAAGCCAGTCTGATGCAAAATGACAGAAGCCAAATGGTAAGTAATGCAAGAAGAGGGTCCCTTTACACGTACACTGATAATTAATGTTGTCAGTGATTGCTTTCTTCAGCGCTGAAGTCTGAATTAAAAAGGGCAGTGGCCCTAGGCTGCCATTAGCACACTCTCTTACAGTAAGTGTTACGGTAAATTGGTATTTTCCGGCCACAGGCTAGTAGCTGGTGTCTTTTTTTGAACGTGGTTAATCTGTAATGGTCTCAAATAATGTACACACACTAACGAAGCTTGAATGTTCATCTGTTAACAAGCCCCCTTGTTCCCACAGTGGTATTTGAGTCTAATGGACTCCGAGGTACTGAAGTTCACACCACCTCCGCAGATGCCCCAAAACAAGTATGTTTTACAATTAATTGGGTGTTTGGTTTTTAATGTGGTAGCTGGGAAAAAATTGCAGAGTGATGCTCATCACTAAAGCACTGACTGTTTTATAACATGTATAAATAATAATGGTGTTGCTTAATTTTTAGCTCTTAAATTTTTTAAGCATTTTATCAGAATCTGTTATATAGAGAGTCAGTTAATTGTAAAGCAGGTAGTTAGTGTTTAAATAAACATGTTACTGGCTTACTGGGGACTGGTGGGATAGGTAGCTCTGTAATATGCACTGACGTGTAATAGTGAGGTAGTACATACAGAATTCCTGGAAATTTGCCTTTACAATTAACACACTTTCTGCTGCAACAAGACAACTGACGTTTAGCCTGTATTTTTCTGAAGAGTATTTGTACCCTGATATCCAGTATCTGGCCTTTGAAAAGCTCTCATCCACCAGCTTCTATGGACTCTTGTTAGTGTGCTTTCCTGTTTCTAGTATACAGTTTCCTGTCTTAACAAACATTTCTCAGAGCTCTGAATTATACATGACAAAGACGTTGCATAGAAGATCTTTAAACTGAATTTGTTTTGTGTATCTTAACGTTGTTGGAGAATAGTGTTGTAGCCTGGGCCTTCCCATTCCATTTGCAGCTTGGCAGGTTTGTTTCAGAGCACACTTTCTCATGGGCACTTCTCTTTCATTGTGGAACTGCCTCCAGCATCGCTCACTTTTTTCCTTTTTTTTAGTTTAATTTTCGCTATAGCAGCCTCTGTCCTCCTGTGTCTTTCCAAACCATTGCAGATGTTGTCAGTCATGTTTAAAGAATGCATCTACATGCTACTCCCAACATTATGAAGTTTAGGAATTGGTTCCTACTTGCTCAGTAAACATTCAAACTGGGCATCACTACACTGCCTAGTTCATATGCCTTCAGGAAGATTCTTGGCACCTTTTCTGTGCCCTTCCATCTTTCTGGCCTAAAGGCTGTGCAGAGAGCCCAGCATGTGTCACTGCAGGGTCTGAATTAACACCAAGCCATAGGTGTGGCCAACAATTCTCATGAAGTTTCCAAGATGGCATAGCACTTAGTTGTTGTTGTGGGCAAGGTTTGCTTTGCTTTTGTGGGACAGTAGCTACAAAGTTATGCTGCAGTGTCCCCCTTAGGATGCTTATCTGATAAATTTGTGCAAGGACTCATCTCTGAATAACAGAGACATAGACACAGTCAATGTGACAGAGTGAAATACTGCAGCTCTGCCAACTCACTGAGCTAGTCTTTGGTTCTCCTCAGTTTAGTAACATAGATTTAGTAAACCTAAGCACCTTCTAAAACGCTCTTTCATATTTCCATGCTCATGTTTTTTTCTCGTGTAGTTGAGATGATGTTCTGAAGGCATCTGGGCTTTTTTCTAGAAAACAATACAAGATCGAAGTCGGAAATAATTTCCAAAAAAATCTGGAATGGCCATACATATCCAAAAGGAAATGTAGCAGCTCAGACCACGTCTGCGCTCTTTTTGTTGATGCCTGGCATCATTGTAATTTGGGTTATATTGCTGCACGATAAATGGACTCAAAATCTTGTCTTTGTAAACTGTTGTCATGCCAGAATTTATTGACTAACTTCTTCCATGGTGAAGGTAGTTTGCTCTCTCATCTGCCAGTCTGCCTTCGAAGCATTTGATTAAGTGACAGCATCTCTCAGCACAGCAGAACGCCGAGTAGGGGCTAGCTTCTTCAATGGCTCCATCTCGTGCCAGTCAGTCTTCCACAGAAGATGAGGTGTGATCACTTCTGCAGGAGATCGTTCCCTTTCTTTTGTCTTGTTTGCTCCTCAGTACCAGCCTTTGTCTCAATTTGTCAGTGTCTGTGTCGGGTGGGATTATTCAGTTGTCAGCTGTTTCACCAGCTCTCATCGCAGGCAGGCAGGCACTGTGCTGCCCCAGAAGGCTCCACCTGCACAGTCCCTGGGCATTGCAGAGGTGTGCTGTGTGCTCTCATCTCCACAGGCAGCTGTAGGGCCTTCAGAAGAACAGAAATGAGCTCTCGGTGAGAACGGTGCCTGCAGCATTCCGTTAACATTACCATTTCCCACTTTAAACGTTGTCACTGCATGTCTTCATTTCATTTCTTAATTGGGGACAGATCTATTCATGAGAGTTTATGGTGTAAAGTCAGTTCAAGTTACAGAAGTGCCATGCACATGCTCCGAGCAAGAAACAGTGGTTACCTATACGGTAGTTTGAGGAGGAAAGAGGGGTTTTTTCTGATGTCGAGTGGAAATGATTCACTTTACATAATGTTTCCACCTCACAGGTAAAATATCTTCCCCTGAGTAGTCTGTTAAAGAATAAAAATATTAACATTAGTATTTCACGGTTCCCCCATTCCCTTCTCTAGTCAGCCAGAAGAGCATCTCTGAAGGTTTCCTTTAGGAAACAAGGTTAGGTAGGGCATTTAAAATCCCCCAGCACGGTAGCTTACAACAGTGCTACACTGAATAGCAGTTTTATCACAGAATAATTCTAATTCTGCATGTTAAAAATAGGCTCTACAGCCAGGCTTTTTTAAAAATGAACCACCTAAATCTATATTTAGATGTCTAAATAAGAGCCCTATTTTAGGGTAGTGAACGACCAACAGGAGGTGCAGGTGTTCAGCATCCCTGAAAAGGAGGTCACCTATAGGAGCATGTAAAAAAGATAAAACACACAAGAGTTTTGCTGCTGTTAGCACTGGGCTATGTTTCACACTTTGTTATCAGTGCCAATGAAATACAAATAAAATATGGGAAATAAGATGTTCATTCATAACATTGTTTATTGTGGTTTCTTATTTCTACCTGAATGCTTTAAAAAACCCCAACTAAATGACATTTTTACATAAAATTAATTTCCCATGAACTTAGGAATATTTCCTACTCTTTATCTAAAGGACAGAAAATGCTCATTACATACTCCAAGTCAATACAATCTGTGCTAAGTCATGTAGATTCTCTTGAAAAGCTGCCATATTAAACATATTGAATATTCTGAATATTTTTGTAAATGCTAAATATCCCAGTATATACATAATTAAACTTGCTTATCCACAATGAATATGTATCTTAACTTGGAATACTCTTAAGCAGCATCCAGAGACATGAATTAGCAGGCATGAATTCGGGGAGCACGCTCCAATTGCATATACATGGCAAGACAAAAGCTGGCTCCCCTTCAGAAGGGGCACTGCAAGCACGTGTGTCTCAAAGCAAGGCTCTCCTAAAGCGTGGGGTCATTTCAGAGGCACTGCCTGATGCTGCAGCCAGAAGCACAATTCCCAGTGGTGCAGGAGTCAGTCTGGAGCCTGCTTTTTCACCGTGGTGACAGCAGTGGTAGCAGTTTCTAACGTGCACATTGTGTGCTTGACTTCTCCTTCTGCCTTTTTAAAGCCGTATAAAAACTCATCCCACTTTAGGAGTATTGTTTATGCTCTACCGGTGTCAGTCAATATGCTCTAAAGATTTTAAGGGACAAGAAATTGGGTGTTCAAAAGGCATGATTTCCTGGTTAGCAGTGAGGGAGAACTCACCCTAATGGAGTGTATATGTATGTGAAGTGTATTTGCAGAGACAAGAAGTTCTCCATCTTCTGTGTAAGTGAAACAAGGTAAATCCCCAAAACTGTAACTTTTGTCCGCTCCAGAAAAACAGTCTTTCATTTACAGAAAACCAATTAGAAGCTGCAGCCCAGGGAAAAAATCCAAACTGTTGGTATCCTGAATTCTCTGGCTGAAGCTTTCCCTGTGCCAGAAGGCAATGATGGGCCTTTTTTGTGAAACAGCTCTGGACACCACAGTTTTTGGGCCTCATTATCTGAAAAGACAGGTGTGCAGTAGCTCATGCACCCTACTGTGACAAGGGTACTGTGTGACCCTTCATTAAGGGGTCTATAAACCTTTATTTTCTCCACAATAGTCCTTTAAAATATTTATCTCAATACTGAATACTTGAAATAGCATGAATGTGAATAGCCCGAACTTGGGGGATAGCAAGTTTGGAAAGAACCATCAAGAAAAGACCAAATACATGTCTATATGTGTGTGTTGTAAAGGAGCTTGGGGGAAAAGCTGGGGACATCTGTTACCTGTAATGTTTTTATAATCGAGCAACACTATAGTTCTGCTTGTCCTAAAGCAACTTTACAGAGAAGGAGAGGAGGCAAAAAAAAACATAATGCAGATTAAAAAGTCATTTAAACTATTGGTTTCTGAGTTTGGCTGGTTTGGCTTCTCTTGCACTCAAAATTCTAGTACTGTCTGTTAGAAGTCCTGTTTATGACATTTGTTCATATGAAATGTCTTGCCCCAGTTCCTTGCAGAGTTTCTTCAAAGATCATGATTAATAGTTCAGTCCTCATTATTGCAAATGTTATTTTTAAATAGTTATTCTGAGAACAAGAATTCCATTAATCAAAATAATAGATAATGAACAAATAAATGGCAACCTAATTTGTCTCGTTCATACATATGGAGATTATAATGCAAACAATCAAGGAACCATGGAGGGTGCTGTACTGGCATCTGAGTAATATGCATGTACTGCGTCTGTTACTTTATGAGCATTAGAGACAGGATTAGGAGCTGTAGTTCTTGTCCCAACACTTGTCCCTTGGTAGTAAACTGCAGTGGTATCTATGCTCTTTGCAATTTACTTCAATGTCATGCAGTGATCTGTCTCCAGCATATTAACATGCACATAAACTGGGTTTTTCCTGTTAACTGGGGAAAAGCCCTGGAAGTTGCTATGAGAGCAGCTTTTGGCATGGAAGCTCTAGGTTTCACGTGAAGATCTGCTTTTCACTGAAAGTGAAGGAAGCCTACTTTTTACAAGGGAAAACATTTTTATTTCAGGAAGAATTCAATCCAGCTCTGTATCAGCTGGTTCAAAATCCGACCATAGCTTGGGACGGGGTGGGGTGAGCCCCTGGGTGGGTTTTGGCACACGTGAAGCTCAGGTCCTGTTTGCCAGCGAAACTGGGAGCATAGCTGTGCCTGAGAGGGGCTCAGCCACCCACCACCTCCAGCCCTGCTGCGCTGTCCTTGCAGGTGTGGAGAGGATGGATTGTCCTTTCCCTGCATCCCTTGTGCTGTGTGGTCCATGACATGCAGGGCACGCCTTCACCACCTCGCAGGCCGTCCATCCCAAAAGAACGCCCCTAAATTACACCCCCCCTTTTCAGTTTCCCACCAGGGAAAGTGGGGCACGGTGCCTGCCCGCCTCTCCCCTCCTCCCCTTCCTTCCCTCCCTCCTCCCCAGCCCGGCGAAGCTGTGCCGCGCTCCCCCGTGTACGTGGAGCCGGTTCCATACGAGGCGTTCCAGTGATGAATGCCTCCTCCTGGAATTGTGCCTGTGTCTCTCAGGCATGATGCAGCCGCGCAAAAATGTAAAGCATCTTTCCTAGTTTACTGCGGGAAATTCAGCATCCAACTAAGGAAGTTTTATCACATCTCTCATTCAGTTACTGTTTCCTACATTTCAAATATACTGCGGTCTGTACAGCAGCTTTTTTTTTCTTTAATTTTGTTGCAAATCTTTCCGACTTAAAACCAAACTTTGACTGGTAAATGTCATGAATCTTGGGCCAGGTTTAATTAGGAATTTTCTAAATCTATTAACAAAAGAGATGCACTTAATACATTATGTCAACCAGAGCTGGGCTTTCTTTAGCTATTTCGAGGCCTGCCATAGGCACAGCTTGAAACTTGCTTGGATTTTACATGGGTGCCGTATTTTATGTTGCATTAATTTAAAATGGTCTGTTTCACTTCATCAAGACTTTAGCTTAAGGATAATGCATTTATGTAAGATTAATCTTGCCATGTTGTTTTAGGATCAGGATTGTAAACTGCATTGTTCCAACGGTGATGTTCTAAATGTCATTTTAAAGCTTTTCTTGGGAGCTGCAGGCTCCCACTTATTCATGATGTTATCTTTAATTTCACTTGATTTTAGAATATCCCTGCTTTTTTTTCCTTTTTCAATGTGGTAATTATTCATGAAAATTGTCTAAGAAAATAAAAGGAAGATGACAAGGGGGGAAAAAAGCCGCCTTAGCATTTGACAGACCTGCACAAGAATTCAGTTTTTCTTCATTTAGCTGCTTCTGTGACCTCAAACTTCAGCCTTTTTAAAGCACTGATCTAGTTGTGAATCCCTTTTGGCTAGCACATAATTTGCACTTTTTGGAGGCTTCTTCTTTCCCTCCTTGTTCTCAGCCTTCTCTGAGCTGCTCCGCCAGATCCTGTTACTTCTTTTTCTAGTCCATCAGGGACTTTATATGGACCTGACACACTTTGCTCCTGGTGGAGATGCTTAAAAAAACCCCCCAAACCCCAAAGTGTTCTCATGTGGCGGGTCAAGATGAATGTACGTGATGCTAATAAAGGGTAACGAATGCCGGCAGAACTCGCTGGAGGGTCGTGCCTGGGAGCAGGGGCGAGAATGAGCTTTTTCCCCATGTTGTCCTTCTTGCAGGGGAGAGACCACGGCGGCGCGGAGGTCACGGCCCACACGCTGCATCTCCGGAAGGGAACCTAGATCCCGGGCGGAGCATCCCCCGCGCTCCGGAGCATCCATCCCCCTGGCAGCCCTCGCCGCGCCCGGAGCCGCTGCGCGCCGCAGGCTGGGAGCAGCGCTCTGCCAGGAGCGGGGTGCCTCCGCGCTGTTAATCATCTTAAAATAAATGAAGATGCTACACAAGATATATATAAATTGACGTACTAATCAGTCCCACGGTTCCTTATTTCCTTTATAATAAACAGTGGAGTTGGCAAGCACTGTGGCGGCACAAGGCATCTATATTAATCAAGAGAAGTTTGAGACACTGGAAAAATTAAACTTTATGTGATTTGGACAGCATGAAGAAGTTAAGCACTGTAACAAAAACCTCCCTGATGCTCACAATGACTATTTGATACATTTGAAAAACAGCAGTGGATTCGAGGGCTGGAGAAGTATTAATTAATGAAACTGCCACTGCCTGTCATGCTGAAAAGCAAATTAAAAAAAAAAAAAAAAAAACCAGCAACGGAGAGAGGAAGAATGGGGGGTGCAGGGAAAAGGTGGCATTCGGTGCTGAGAAAGCAATGCTTGATGAAGGATTAAAGGGACTAAAGAGAAAGGCCGTCATTCTGCAATGGTTTGTTTCATTACAGTTTGGGGACCACTTGCATTTCTAGTGCTCTTGCTCTTGACTGTGCACCATTAATAGTATGTGAATATGGAAATTGAAACACTTCCAGAGAAAAGCTTCTATTCTGCTTTGGAAAAGAAAAGCTAGTTGAACACTAAGAAAAAAAACCAGGCTTCTGTGTTTTACTCTCAGGACCTTTTTTTTGTAACAGGGCTACTTTCTTCAACCTGGTCACAAAGGAAGTCTTCACTTAATGAAAAATAAAAAGGAAAAAATAAAACATTCAGCTGTCTAACACCGCTGATCTGTCTGTTTAGAAGAGAAAAGGTGTCACTGAAGGGATTCAGGGAGCCCTGGGGCCATAAGGTGCTCCTGCTCCTGCATTTGGTTCAGCAGACCAGCTGCCGCTCCTCCTTGGGCCCACTGATGCTCTGGAAAGACGAGGAACTTCTTTTGTGGTGGCAGGTTAATGTTCATATAAATGTGTCATGTCTTGTACTTGGTGATCACTGGTGGTGTTAGAAAAAAAAAAAAAAAGAAAAAAAAAAGCTTTATATACCTCTTCTACAGTAACTCTTTAACTGCAAGTTTTCAAGGTGGGGTTGTGGCACATAACAGGTTGTTAAACCATGCAGTGTAAGCAATTAAAAATGTATTCCACAGATATAAATATTTTGTTTTCTTATTGCTGTGACACTATGTGTGATGGTAATATTTCTGAAAGTTTCAGATTTTGCACATATAATTTTATGCATTATCAAAAGTTACTGCTGCCTTGAAAGAAAATGTTCTGTGAAAATTTTTGCAAAAGCTTTACTAGTTTTTTTTTTTTAATTGTAACATTTTGTAAAGGCAGGAAATGGAGTTAAAAAACAACTAGCATGCTAAATATATTTTTCAAAAAAGCAATAATTTTACATGTACAGAAATGATGCTAACCTTTAATACAGGTGAGACCACAGTTTACTTAATACAGTAATGGAATAGTGCTGTTTTTGTAGAAATGGGCTTCTGACAAAAGATTTGTTTAAAAAAAAAAAAAGCAGAAAAAAACTTAAAACGTGATCTTTCTGTTCTAACAGTTCTGTTCTAACAGGTGGGCGGGGGGGGGTTGCTTTTTAAAAAAAATCTAGTCAGTAATTTGGACTGGATACTACTTGTTACTTGTTTTAAATTACTTGACAGGTTTTGTTACTTTGCAACACTTGCAACAATGCAAATTAACTTTCTTACTTATTTTTTTTTAAACTAGATTTTCCTTATGCTATTACACGAGATGTAAACCAGAGTTCTCTGTAAGTCTCGGTGTCGTTAGGAATGTCTGTGCAAGTACTTAAAAGTGACTGTAATTAACTGTTCTGTGAAGTTATTTTGAGGGAGGTCGCATAGACACATTCCATTGTACACCAAAAAAAAAAAAAAAGAAAAAATATTTTGCTGTGTTGCTTAATGATTATCATTTTGGGTTTGCACTAGCTTTCTCTTTGTTTTTGATTTTTTTTTGTTGATTTTCTTTTTATTTTTGTTTTGTTGCTTTTCTGAGTCATATTTTCCATAAGAAAAAGTAATGGTGACAGTTCAGGAATACACAAAAGCTAGTTGCTTAACCTATTTGTTTGTGGTTTAGTTATTAAAAAATCTTCTATACCCAAAATGGCACAAAAGTGTAGTGTACATTTGTAATTTCTCTCTTTTTTAAATTGTATTTTTTTGGCAAGCTGAACTAGAAAATATGAGTTAATATTTAGAGCCAAAACCTTCTTTCTGGAATTTTCTTCCCGAATCCTAGCCAGAGAAGCTAGTGCTGTCACTGCCATTACCAGGGTACTAATCAGCAAAGTTTACAATCATAATTTAGCTTCATGAAGAACAACAGTAGGGGAAATCAGTTTAAATAATTATATGCTGTGTATAGCACAGAAGTGAGATTTTCACTTAATTAAACAAGAAATAAGAGTGGGTGGGGGAAAACCAACCTTAAGGACCATCTGTTTTTGAAAATGAATCCCACGATTTCTTTTTTTTTTTTTGTCATTGTATTGTATTGATTTGTTATTTTAGTTAGACCATAGTATTTAAAATGAGTTGTGTTCTTATTTATTTAGTCAAATGGGCTTTGATCAGCTCTTTTAAGCAACGTGATAAGTTTTTTTGGCATGACACACTCCTGTAAAGCCCTTTTATGACTGTTACAGGGACTTTCTACTACCTCTACCAATCTACTGTTTTCTTCTTCTTAACAGGTTTTTATGGTGTTGCAAGTCTAATGTAACTTAGACAATAAAGGGTTTGATTATCTACGCTGCAGATTCTCAGTGTATCTGCCATCTCTCTCTCTCTCTCTCACTCTCTCTCCCCCCTCTCTCTCTGGTTTGTGTGTGGTTTATTTTAGCTAAAGTGTAGGAGATCTCTTTCATTATTGCTGAAGTGAAAGACCAGCAGAGTATTTTTGAATGTTGTACACTAACCAAAAGTCCAGCTTGGAGAAACTTTCTCCGCAGGGCTGATCAGCTACGTTGCCACCATGCTGCATTCTTGAAATTCCTTCTTCCAGAAATGCTGTGTAAATGGGTGCATTCTACAAAAAGTTAAGCCAGTTGGAAAGCCAAGACAGTTTTTAGGTTTGTATTTTAAAATGTCTTAAAAGTCCTTAGTGATAAACCTTGGCATAAATTGCTGCCTCAGTCCTATCAAAGACCGAGCTTTAATGAAAACAACTGGGTGTTATCCTTTAGAAAACAGCATCTGCTGGTTGGTGAAAGAAGTGGTTTGCTATTGATTGTAGGATACAAATTTCTCACTTGGGAGGATTTCCAGGCCTTGGTGTCCTGCAGGTTTCATGGTAATCCCTGTAAATGTGTTGCTGTGTTGCTGCATTCTCGTGCTTTGGGGAGCTGTGAGGTGCCTTCGTTTATCCTACTGGAGGAATCAGAGTGTACATGATGTTTGGAGCCATTTTACAAAATCCTGTTATTCTAGTGAGAGTGCATCCCCACTGTTCAGTCCTTCTCATGCCCAAAGAGTTTCTGACCAGGCCTGTGCTTGGTTTTGTTCTTCCTTGCCATATTCCCATGCTGAGTTACCTCAGGTGTATCTAAGCAGCTCCACCAGGAATGCTGGAATTCATTGACACAGGTGAGGATTTGTTCTTGAAAAATTGATTTGTCACAAGACCTAGAGCAAAGCAAGAGGTACATTCTTCATTAGGATCTTATTACATAAAATGCGTTGGATTATTGGGGGAAAGGTGTGGTTACTGCGCTGCAGAGAGGGAGAAAAGACAGCAACACACACGGACCTCTTTTGGGGAAAAAAGGCCAACTTTATTGTACAGACGTTCTGTATTTGGAGTGTGTTACGTGCAGCTAGGACAGGACAGTAGTTCATTGGACAATTGGGAAAAACATCCCTGGGACAGCATGTCCAGATGCCCCACGGGAAAGACACCAGGTGTTAATCTTTATTATGAATTCCCTTCTGTTTTTCACCATGTTATCACTCTGGGAGACTTCATTCCTAACTGAAGCTGTAGTCAGCTTGTCAGCCTGGGAATGGACCTGAGAGTCAGGAGAAATCCAGGCCTGAAAAGAATTTCCAAGCTGTAATTCCCTAGCTCTCTAAATGTGTGTGTCCACAGAAAGGTTGCATTTTATGACAAGTCAAATTTCCCAGCCTCTGTGCAAGTCACTATTTGTAAACCAGCAGTTCTGTGCAAAGTGCTGAATTGCAGAGTCAGCTCCACTTGTGCTCTCCCCTTTCTCTTTTGCTGTGTTTGTGAACCCCATACTTCAGCGCAGTCCAGTGTTCAGAGGCAAAGCACAAGTGGATTCACTGAGAGCTTGCAGGTAAGGAACACCAGCCCGGTCCCACTGTGTAGAGGGTAACACAAATGAAATAGACATAAAAATCTTCCCCTTCAGTTTTTTATTACAACTTACGAAATTACTATTTCTGGAGCAGCAGGTGGTATAAAGCAATTGAAGATAATTGAAAGCATAGATATGGTCCCCTATTAACTGCTTTCCATGGGACTCTGGGAATGCTGGCATTTTTAAGAGGGACTGTACCCATGTGATGACATCATTGGCAATCTCCAAGTATACAGGAGTTGTTAAAAAGATATTTCTGCTTGGTTTTTCCTTCGGTTTATTAATACTGCATTTGGGAGGAAGAACACCATAACCACCCCAAAACCCTAGAAAAAAATGCCCTTTTGTTTTGTTTGAGGCTGGTAGTCACAGAGTAAATAGTACATGGGAAAAAAAATCCCTATATGTTGGGTATAAGCAAGTGTTTCCAAACTGACCACCAGTTACTGGTCAAAGTAAGGGATGCTTTTGCTAGTAAGAGAAGAAGGGGTATATTGTGAGTAGGAAGCAGACACAGACCAGGGGTTTGTCTTGTTTCCAGCTCTTTGGGTTGGAACACTGCAGTGGATGTTGCTCATAGGGCCATAAGAAAGAGGAAGAAAGCCCATGAAAGATCAGTAAAGGGGCTACGTTTTGACCCTCTGAAATTTAAGTAGATGGAAAGCAGTCTCTGAGGAAGGCCAAAGCTGAGAACAAGATCAAGGAGAGGCCAGAAGTGGAGTGAGAAATTGAGAGGAAAATCACCATCGAGTGAAAAAGTTGCCAGAAAGGGCAAAGTCAAAAATTTGAGAGGTGAAAAGAATTGGGAGATGGAGCAAAAACTCTGAAACCTAACCAGAAGAGTTGTATGCCTTTATCAGAGAGCTTCTGTTCAAATGAAAGAGAGGAGGAATGTGCAGACAGCTTCTGGGAAGATGGATTGGAAACTTCTGAAAATAAGCACATAATTTAATCTCGGTGAATCATCTTATTCTGCAAAAATGTTCTTAGGCTGAATGATGTTCTGACAGAAAATAAGGGAATGCCTTTTTTGATCTCTGCTTTCTTGACTGATGAGTGAACCAGAGGTAGAACTGTAATGATGAGTAGTTGAGGGTGGACTGAAGGGTCTCTCGAATACCTAAGGCATTCTGAGAAGCATATTGCTCTTCTAGAGAAACAAGTAGACTGATTAGCCCCAAGCTGGAAAGGGGAAAAAAAAAGGCAGGCAAGAAGGCTCAGTGTTTTAAGCAGATGCTGAACTGGAGTAATCCTTTGAGGATGCTAGAGGGTACATTCAGATAGCATTCTGTAATACAGAATGTTTTAAGATGCCTTGTAGTATGTTGGATAAAAGAGCTGGAGATGCTTAAAGCTGTTAAGATGAAGTGTCCAATATTAAAATGGCTTCAGACATTTGGCTCTTTCCTCTGTGAAATCCCTTGTATCCCAAATTTAAGTTGTTCATGTGAGATTGGTACAGATGGCTTGATTTGTTTGTTCCTGTGTCATCAGGTGAGTTACTTGTCAGGAGTTTAGAAAATGTGAGTTACCCATGTTCCCTTTCGGTAAGTGAAAAGCTGTGCATGTCATCTTTCATCATCATCAACCCAAAGTACCACAGGAACCTCAGAAGGTTTTACTAAGCAGAGAAAAATTATTTTTTTGTCTTCTAAATATTCATTGTTATGATATGACAGAAAATAAATGGAACCTGACCCTGAATTCTGGGAGTAAGTTCATCTTACTTCCAGAATTCAGCTTATTTTTCTGAGACAGGGCAGCGTTGTGCTTTGTGTGGGACAATTCATGAGGCAGTGGTGGTTTCTGAGGTCTACAGCTTGTCACAGAATGCTCGAGCAGTGCTCCAATAAACACGGTTCTTCTGTGAGGGACTTCCCTTGGTGAAGGTAGGTCACAAACCAGACCATTTCTTGTTTTTCCCACGTGTTTTCACGAGTCACACTGCTGCTGCTACAGCGGCACTGGGTCTGTTCTTCCCCATGGGAGGTCACTGCAGTCACCTCACCCACAGAACACCATGGCCTTAAAATAGTAACCAGTTTGCTGGCTACTGCTTTCCAAGATTTTTCTTCCTTGTGTTCCTCTCCTCCTTCAGAGAACACAGATGTGGGTGGTTGCTTGCACCACAGAGGAGGTGACACTTCCAAAACGGTGGTGGGGACAGGCAGCTGGGAAGAGTTTTCTGTTTCCAAGAAGTCAGTCCACTTGCCCAGTCCTGTCCCCTCTGCTGGGGTTTCCTAGCTGCTTGTCCTGACAAATGGCAGATCAGTTGTATGGCCACGCTCCTGATAATGTTCAAAAGCCTGCTATGGATATGGGAGTGATTGGCTTTTCCCAAGATTTTTTTTTCAAGTATTGACAAGAGTAGAGAGTGTCTTTGTTTGGGAGTGTTTGCGTTGTTAGAGGGACAGGAGGGAACTTAGTGCAGGTGCGACATGAAGCACATTTTTTATCTCTAGGAACTGTAGGTCTAGTGGTAGCTTCTAGGGGCTCTTTACAAAGACAGATTTTTGCGAGTTTGCTAACAAGGAGGAGGAATTATGTGGAAATTTGCTCAGGATCTCAGTCTCTGGTTGCTCACCATCCCTATGCCTTGAGAGAGCAGGGCTGCCTGCTGCCACTGGCCCTAGGCTGGCATTCAGGTAGTGAAGGGGACCTGTACTTGCTGTTTCCCCAGCAGTGACACACGTGCATGGCTCTTCTTGGGCTCCCTCCCCTGGCCTGCTTGCTTCCCAGCTCACAGCCACAAATGGGGAGGTTCTGCTGTCTCATCCCAAGAGCTACATCCACCAGGACAGAGGTGTGAAGGGAAATGGGGTCTCAGCCCTGTCATTGAGAAGGGTATCTTGGCACAGCCGTGTTCTGGGATTTTTTGTTTTGCACCAGCCGTGCAATGGGAGCAGCCCAGGATGCAGAAGCCCTGTGCTCCTTTAGCTGGAGAGGTGTTCAGGCCTCTCTGGGGGACCCCGAATTGTGATGAACAACTGAGAATCTGGGCAGTACATTCTGAAAAGGTTCACTGCAACTCTCTTCGTCCCCTGCAAGTTAAGCATTTGGCCAGGGGTCATCTCTGGTGGAATGAGAACTGCAGGAACTTCCTGAGCTAGGTCGAGTGCAAGTGCTAGAATTAAATCCAGGCAGACCCAAGCAAAATTCCAGGGGGAATGACAGGCAATGAGCAAGTGTCAAAAATTACATGGGCCTTTTACTTGCTGCTGGAAAGGCTGCTGATTAACTTCACAGGACCATTTCCTATATTGCCCCTTAAAGTACTAGTGCTTTCAGGGTCTTCTAACATGAAATCCCCTACAAAGTTATATAAGTTATTTTAATTTTGCCTCCTTTGGCAGCATATGATAGGAGAAATCCCGTGGCTTTTAAGGTGAGGAAAGTAGAAGGGGAATAGTCCAAGTGGCAGCAGTGTTACTCTCCTAAACTGCTACTTTTTCAGACCATGACATTTAAAGTATTTGATAACTTGAGTTAATTCTCCGTTGCATGGATTCTGTTGAATAAACAGTGACTTTAAAATGAGGCACAGCTGGAGGCACCATTAAACCCACCTGAATTTTGCTTCTCAAGCTGTGTTTTCTGAGTATTTTGCAGAAAATTAGTTTTTGAGAGTTTTTAGAAAAAATAAGCTCCTAAGTTTAGAGAAATCATTTTGACTGTAGCCAGAATTTCAGTGCTTCAGGAAGCTGAACTTGGAATAAACAGGTGAGTGGCTGATGTGGCACAGAAAGAAGCACCAGAGCTGTAAACCTAGCTAGATAGTGTTATTACTGAGACTGGTTTGGTAAATATGATTCCAGGGAGTCCAGGTGCCTTGTAGGGCCTCCCCTGATACTTCTCCATGCCACTTTTGGCAGAATAATTTGTAAGATTACAGTTTCCTTATATAAAGTAGGTAAATCTTAGGTAGGTGTCCATCTCTGCTGGGCACTGTATGGTAAGAGACATTTCCTGATGCTAAAGCTGCGTGTGGGCTGCCATGCAGAAGTGATGCTGCACCAGCCTTGGGGGCAAATTCTCCCTGTGACCACGGCACTTACCTGCTTGAATGCCTTTCAGCTGCCTCTGAGGCAAACGAGGTGCAGCACACAGGGCACACATGCTGTGCTCTAAAGGTGTTTCCTGCTGTGGGAATGGGCCCTGGCACCCCTGGATTCGGCTGATCTGCCCCAACCTCTGCTCTTAGAGCAGCCAAGAGATGGCACAAATAATGGTGGCCGGGTGGTGGGCAAAGGCAGGTGCCATGTGCAGGCAGTCTGGCTGCAGTCTGAGCCCAGGCAGGTTAGATGAGGTGAGAGCAGGGTTTCACAGCTCAGAGAAATGCACAGGTAGGGAGGAAGGCTGCAGAGGAGCCTCGCCTCGCACAGCTCCATGCACAGAGGGTGGTGACAGTGTCTCTGCTGGGAGAGTGGCTGCTCGCTGCCCTACAGCGGTCTGTAAAGGAAGATGTGTCCTTTTTTAGGCTTCCAAAGAATGCTCTAGTGAGAGCACGACAACTTGACAGTCTTAACCCACCCAGGTAATGATGAGGAAAGGTTGATTACTTGGCTGTTTCTTGGAGCCTTTAATTGTCTTTAATTATTCTGTCTATCTGTGGGCCTGTGTCACTTTTGTACTATTGGAAGGAGGCAATCTGTTTCTCAGAGGAGACTGAAAAGCACTGGAGCTCTCTGTTTCCATCACCAACATGGAAAAGGGGCAAACTATCTTCTCCTTCCCACCTGTGTGTATTTGAAGGAACTGCATTAACATCAGTGGGATTTTTGCACAGATGCATGTCTGACTGTAAGGACAAATTTGGCCTCTACTCAGAGATGCATGGGAACATGATACTTGCCTGTTTACAGGGAAGGGATTAGAAGAAAGTTTTCAGGATGATAGCAAAATGGTTCTGCTCCACACTTGCATCTGGGGAAACTGTGACACTAGTCCTAAAGCAAAGCTCTAGTTGAATCAAGAGATTAGTGTGAAGCTGATGTCATACTTTAGTGCATAATGTTTTAACCGAATTTTCTTCTTTTGGCAAGAAACCCACTTCAAAAAAACACCCCAGTAAAACCCAACAAAAAACTTGCAATAAAGTAGTCTCAGAAGATGGAGGTAAACAGATGTAGTTGTCCCAGTGAACCAATTGTGAATAAGCTATGAAAATGATACTTAATGTACTTTAAAAGATTTGGCTTTAGTATGGAAATGATACCAGCTGAAGTGAAAGCAATACTATCTACGTGGGAAAGTGGCATTGAAATATTCTTTCTTTCTGCTGCCTTTTGTCAATAAGAGAAGCTTGAATTATGCATTAGCAAGCTATAGAGTTATGGAAGATAATACAGCAAGGTTATGAACCCAGAACAAAAGAAGGGGAATCTAGGTTCAACTCTGTAATATATCACTTGGAACATATATTAATGGTTATAATGCTTTGCACATTATAAAGAGAGTAGTCACATATTTAAATGAGAACAGAGCCACTGCTTCAAGATTTTCTTCAAATATTAATTTGGGCATTGTAATTAGTTCTTCTTGAGAAGCCTTGCGATGTTCAGTATGTTTAGAGTTTTGTGGAATATTCTAGAAAATTACTCTAGCAGATGTACTTTAGATGTAGGATTTTTCATAAATATCAATTTGTATTCACATAAACGAAATTCCAAATCTCTGGCTGTGAACAGTCATCTTTTGAAATGGGAGCGATCTTCGGACAAAGATGGTCAAAGCAATACTAATTCTGAATATTTGGAGGAGAAACCATAAGCGAAGAATTATTCACAGCATTTTTTTTCATTATTAATATTTTTATAATGTGCTTCTCTGCCTAAATTGACAAAAAGAAAGGGAAGCAAAATCCATCGGCTGCTCTATTTGCTGTCTGCTGATAGTTCTGAAATGGCTTGTTCCTTCAAAGCCTTTTTCCTGAGTGACATTCCAGCGCTGTCACCTGCTGGGTGCTGGTGTCCACCCCTGCCAGTGCAGCAGGGGGAAAAGTGATCAGCCTGCACCTAAGCCTGCCTTTAGGAGCCCCAGGTTTCTTTAAATTGCTTTGTACCTGTACAGGAGGGGTCCTGTCCCAAGGTCAGTTTTGTTTGGAGCTGGAGCACTCTCTGGTTCTCAAAGATGAAGCAGCACACGGTGGGGGTCGTACCATGGGACAGCTGTTGTTGGAACATGGAGTTTCCCAGTGATCAGTGGGATCATTCAGCTGGTTTTCTCTGGCCCCTGGGGCACGGGATGACCCTGGGAGTTATTGCTGTGTTGGCTCTGAGGTCCTTGGCTGCCTCACCAGCTTTTACTTGGGCAAGAGCTGGAGGCAGCTCTGCTCAAGTCCTTCTTTGTCCTCAGATTTGCAGAGCCCAGAGGCTGCACAAGCCTGCTGACATATGGTCTCACCCTTCTTTGCTTGGCTCTGGAGCCAGCCTGGCTCCTTTGGTCCTGCTCCCTGCTGGGCTGTGGACACCACCAGTCCTTGCTGTGCTGCTGCCCACACCTGGCCACCTCCTGTTCCCAGAGCTTGTGTTCCCTCCTTCTGCACTGTCAGGGAAAAGATCCCATGTTTTTGTTGCCTTTGCAAGTAATGAAGCTAAGATTAAATTATTTTTTTCTAATAGGATTTTGGGCAGTGATCAAGAAGAGAAAAGTTAACAACAGTTTGGGATTTTTTTTCCTGTTTCTGGAAGGGAATTATGGACTTTAAAAACAAGTGATGGCTGAAGCTGTTTACTAAATCAATGAGGCATCTGAGGTGCACTTGCAGTTCCCTGAGCTGCATCATTAAATAAGTGTAAGTTAACCAGCCTTCAGACCACTGTTAGTTACTTTTAATCACAGCTGAGGAGCTACTTAAGAAAACTCCTGGGCAAAGCAAACCATTTCTTGAAAAGAGGAATAGGGAGTCCAAGGTAAGCATTTACCAGTCACCAAGAATTTTTAGATTCATTTAATGTCTCATTATGTGGTGGATAAACCACCTGGCATTGCTTAGAAATACATGAGTATAATTTCTTTCCAAGACAGACCTAATTGTATAGCAGTGTGTGGCCATTATTTTCTTCCACGCCTGATCTGAGACTGGGAGTGCATGCCATGTAGTTTCATTCTCTTTTCATTTCAAAAACAGTGTCCTTAAAAAAATGAGTAACTGTGGAGAAAGGGTGCTGTGTGGGGCTACTCATGCTAACTGCCCTGCTTAAGAAAAGTGCCACCTGAATCCTTACAAAAGAAGTAAAAAATACACACAGTTGGCCCAGCATTATTGTGCTCTGCAGTGAATGGTTATGAGGGAAACAGAAGAGACTTTGGGTTTATCCTTTGTGTGGTTTCTCTTTGGGCTCAGAGATGAGGGCTCCATTGTCTTGGATCAGCCATCAGAAGCCTCTCATTTTCTTCCTCCTCATTACACAGTTCCAGTCTCCCGTGTACATAATTACTGAGATCTTTTGGTTATGAGAGGAGGGGTAATTCCTGATGTTTGGTTGTTCTCACTACTTGTAAATTTTGAAAACTGATTCTGACAAGTGTTCAGTGGGAATGGGTTGGGATGTTGCAGGGATGTACAGCTCTCCTTAATTTCATTTAGCCACCCCTTAATTTGGTTTAGTCAAGGGACTGCTGCATATTGCACAAGGCATGAAGGCATTTTAAATTTGGGTTTCACTCTGAGAACGTGGTGTACTGCCTGTGATTAAGACTGACAGTCCTGGATGCACAAATCACTTCGAGTGAGTGATTTCCACTTGGAAGAAACTACGTCTCAGGACCACCTAGGGAAAGAGGTTTAGCCAGTCCTAGTGAAAAGTGTGGCAGGGCTGAGTTCTCAGGTACTGATGTTCTCCTTCAGGTGTGAAGGTCACACCTTCACTCAGATGTTTGCTTCTGCTTGTCTCCTTGTCACTGAGGTCTACTCCCACCATTAGCTTTTTAGTGAATTCCTGGTTTCAAACAGGCTCTGAGAGAACTGAGAAAGTGGGACCTGTGGAGGGTTGATGGCATTTTCCTGACTTTTCTTAGCTGCTGTGGTACACAATGGCTGGAGCTCAGAATGGATGTGGAATAGAAAAAATATGAAAATATACAGCGTGTGGAACCTCAGGGTGCACTGTCTTTGGTGCCAATGTCCATCCAGTGCTAATTTTGTTGCTACACATCCCAAATAATTTTATGCTTTCCATAAGATTTTTAGAATTTTCCAACTCTTAGAAATTTAACAGAACTAATGTTTGGTTCATAAAATATAACATACCTTTTAAAAAAACCCAAAACAATGCAGTGAGGATACAGGCAGTTTCTCGGTAGAAAGTAATCCACAACCTGGGTGGTTTCAGGTCAGTTTTGGGTCTCATGCAGGCTGAGAAAAAAAGCTGCTGCTGCTTTCCATAAAAATAAGAGCCTGTCCTTGCTCTTCATTTCCAGTACTTATTATCTTTACCACATTCATATATTTATATTTTGCTTTTGGAAGACACAGGGACAGAATGATAGTCCTTTGCCCCTGATCTCACTGTGATTATCTAACATAAATCTCCCTTTATAATCTTATCACTGGGCAATTCGGTTATTCTAAATGTGAGCCTTCTTGCCCACTAATCAGTTCATCTTCAGGTTTTTAAAAGCCCTATTTCATAATTCTGCACATTCCAATTGCTTCTGAGTGTCCAGCCCAGCTCTGCCGTCACTTATCCCCCTCTCCTTCCTTTCTGACAAGGCAGGCTCTTTCTCCCGCTCACAGTCTTTGCATTGCTTCCAAGTTGATGCACATAGTCATTTGTAATCAAGGCTGTAAATTGTATTTAAAGCTGTACTGCACTATCCATGGATATTTGAATCATAAATGAGAGTATTGTCCTGCCTGTACTCTCACTTATTCTTTCAGCCGTAATAGATCCTTTCATTTGTGCTCAATTAGCTTTTCCACTCCCGCATTCAGACCCTGAAAGTTTCCACTCTTTTCTTCAGGTCTTGAATGCTGATGGTGTGGCCATGTTTGCCTCTACCCCATAATTTGTTTAGCTCTTTTGTACCACAGATTTCCCTGAATATGGTTTGTTTGTTTTGACAAGTCCAAACACCGTGACTATATTGTGCCATAATACAAAAATGTTCCCTTTAATTATTGCTGGGGTGTTACAGCTCTGGGGTGCACCTCTTGGGTGTTTCTGTTTTTGTCTCCAGGTTGAACGTAAACAGAATTATTCTACGAGATTGACTTTGGATTTTTTTTTATTTGTTTTCCTTGGTTTTTTTGTTTATTGGGTTTTTGGGGGTTATTTTGGGTTTTTATTCTGATAGAGCAGCGAGCCAAACCACAGCAAGCGTGTGTCAGGAAGAGTCATTTTTAGAACAGCACCCCACAGTGTGCAAGCACACAGACTGCCCTTCCTTTTGCTGCAGTGCCCTGATGCTGGGACAGTCAATCCAGCCTGGTGCTGGCCCCAGCCCCTTCCAGTGCCAGCTCTGCCCTCCTGGCTCCGGGCACAAAAGCCTTGGGGGAGCTCCAGCTGCTCCTGCTTGGGTGTCACACTTCCCCTGGGACTTCAGCCTGGTGCAAAATGTGGCTCCTCATCTTTGTAACGACCTGTCCCACTGCTGGCACAGCTTTTTATGTTTGCTGACACCTCCAAAGGTGGAATTAGAGAGAGCCATCTTGTGAGTGAGCATTTCCTTTTCCCTGTGCATTTCTGAACCCACTTTTTATTTACTTTTTTTTGGTGTCTTTCTTTTCTGAGAATAAAAAGAAACAAAACTCAGAGCAAATTAGCTTTAGCTTCACTTCCTTTGCTTGTACTACAAAATGTGCACATACTTCTGCAGTGCAATCAGACAGGTTTTATTTCTCCCCTTGTTTTATAAATATGGGCTGATTTTTATTTTTTTTTTTTTTTAATTGATGTTCATTTCTGTTTTGAAAGTATTTTTAAGGGAATTTTCTTTCACTTTGAACACAGCTGGCATGTTTAAATAAATGTTTCTCTTCTCTACTGAGCCCTGGGATAATATTGCAGGGAGAGTGATTGAAGTCTGTTTGAAACTAACATCTCAGAAATTATTTTGTGATCCTCTTCCAAGAGGATGATGATTATGACCTTTTTTTCCAGGACTGTCCATGGATGGAGGCTGAATCTGGTTGGATCCTGTTTTGGGTGAATGTTGTCCTTTGTATTTTTGAAGGTTTTAGTAGGCTTTCTCTTGCTATAGATAGCCATCCATCCCTATTTTACTCTTAACATTTTCCAATCCTCTGATACTCTAGAATTAAAAAATAAAATTGAAAATAATATATATCTCTGATGGACTAAAAGGAAGAATGTTTCACTTTGTGTGTAAATGCACACGAAGAAGGAGAGAGAGACAAAGACAGTGCAAGTGTTAGGGTATTCATCTGTGATGTGAATCTGAAAGCAAACCATGAAAATACAGCAGCTAACAAGACCTTTGTTGACCTGTATTTTGTGGAGATGAATTGGGAAAAGAGCTCTGTCCCTAAATCTTACCCTAAATCTGTCCCTAAATCGCAATCGCAGTAAGAGATGACAAATATAAGCAGTAAAGTGTTGTGCTTGCAACTCTACATCAGGGACACCTGAACTTGTTGGACAGAACTTTCTAGAGCAGCCAACTCTAATATTAACCCATTCATGAACATCAAATGTTCATTGTCTTTTCATATTTAGTGATTTCCTTCCTTCCTTCCTTCCTTCCTTCCTTCCTTCCTTCCTTCCTTCCTTCCTTCCTTCCTTCCTTCCTTCCTTCTTCCTTCCTTCCTTCCTTCCTTCCTTCCTTCCTTCCTTCCTTCCTTCCTTCCTTCCTTCCTTCCTTCCTTCCTTCCTTCCTTCCTTCCTTCCTTCCTTCCTTCCTTCCTTCCTTCCTTCCTTCCTTCCTTCCTTCCTTCCTTCCTTCCTTCCTTCCTTCCTTCCTTCCTTCCTTCCTTCCTTCCTTCCTTCCTTCCTTCCTTCCTTCCTTCCTTCCTTCCTTCCTTCCTTCCTTCCTTCCTTCCTTCCTTCCTTCCTTCCTTCCTTCCCTCCCTCCCTCCCTCCCTCCCTCCCTTCCTCTTGAAAACTTCCCCAGACATCTTTTATTTGGCAGTTTCGAATTGTTTTGATCTTTGTGGATCATGAAAGAGCCCTAAAAGCATGGCACACCTCTTCAAAATTTTTATATGTGTCCGTATAAAATCGCTGTCACCATTCTTTTCTGTGGACACTTTTCCCAATCTATATAAAACCTCAATTTCAAATCCTACCATTTTCTTCTGAAAGAAGGGTCAATGTCAGCCTCTGCTGATACAGATTTTTCCATATAAACTGTCCTTGTGCAGCATTTCTAGTTAGTGAATTAAAATCAGTGGAGAGAGCCAGCCATGTACGAGTCTCAGTGGCCTCGTTTTATTATATGCACTTTAAAGATAAACTGCTAAGGAGGAACATTGCTTGGGTGATTCAGACAGACAAAGCAGAATGGAACTGCTGGAGAATGGAACTGCTGGCTTAGTATCCTGATCTGGATATTTCCCTGTTTGAAAGTCCTGTGCTATCCTCCCTCTTTATACATCTGTACCCTCACATATTATACCTCATCTCCAGAGCTGCTGCCATACTGCAGTCATAACATCTAATATTTCTATCAATTTTTTTTTTAGTTATATTTTACATTTGGACACTGTCTGAATTGCAGACTCCTGGCAAGAGGGAATTATTCCCTTTTCCCAGTCCAGAAAATTGCCATGACAGATGTGTACCAATGTTACAAATGATGACATCCTGCCACATTCTGGCAAGGTAACTCACTTGAAGCACAGATTTGGGATTTCTACTTTTTTTTTTTTTAACAAGTTCTCCATAGTTTAAGGATGGGCTGAGAGGGAGGTAGATGGAGGTCAGGGGAAGAGAAGATTGGAAAGAAAATGTGATGCAAATCAACAAGCATCATAACCAGCAACATGCTTAGAGATGCATTAGAGGGACTTGGATGTAAGGAAATTTGAGTCTGGCCAGTGATATGGAAGAAAGAACCTCTGTTTTGGGGAGTGGTCAAACAGGGGAGGAAAAACAAAATCATCCATTCCTGGCTGCTCCTCTACTCTTTGAAAGCATGTTCATGCCTGTTCCCTTTCGTATATGTCCTTTGGGCACCTACCAAACTAGGATTTCCTGGAAGCAAAGCAGAATTTGTCAGGATATAAAAATGTCCCTGGTTTGCATTTTCAAATGAAAACTGCCAGAACTCTAAATGCTCTCTGTCCATACCCTTGTGCACAGAGCTTTGGTGGCACGTACTGCACTGCACTGCTTCCTGACCAGAGACCTCCAGGAGGTCTTGAACCAGAGATGAGATATTAAAGACAGATTTTCTTCTCCAAGGAGAAGTGAGACTTACTATTATTTTATCATAGTGTTTTGGTATTTAATATACAAGGACTTGATAAAGTACTACTGTATAACCTTCTAACAATACCCATTTTGTCCCATAAAATTATTATATCCAGTCTTAAAATGTTAAATATGTCACTATTAGGGTAGAGTATAATAAAATTCAGTTTATAATATTAAAACTCAAAACTGACACAGTGTAATCAATTACATTCCTTGGTAATATTCAACTTTTTCATTCTTCTTTAATTTTGCATTTTAGTATAACAAATTGAGATTAAAGCCATAGGCTCTAGTTCAAGGTCTCTTCGCGGTGAATGGCAGTAAAGTTACAAGTAAAGTGATAAGAAAACAAATCACAGTGAAATCTAATATTTAATAACATTTCAGACAGATTACAGAGATTTAAGGCCCTGTGCTGCAATCAGCATTGGATCAGAGCAGAAATGCTAGTAATTGCAGAGGGAAATGCTCTCATCTACTTGAAATAAATGCAAATCATCAGTAGAAGACTGTAAATATACTGAACAGCCAGTATCAAACTGAAATTTCTTTCTGGTATGATTTAACAATAAAAATTCTGGTGTACTCCCAGAAGACAGAAATCTGTGTTACATTATTTAGCTGAGGAAATGGTATATTCCCCATTCCCTTAAGTTTCTGATGACCTCTCCAGTTGGTGCTGGTACAGCACATCTTTCTTTTACATTTCTTGAGCAAAAGTAAGGGAAACTTCCCTAAAAGTGGAAAAAAGGCCACAAAAGAGGCTTTAGATGCTCTGATGCATTCCCATCTATTTTCTACTTTTAAAAATGTATCTTTATCCTGAATGTAACAAAATTTTTATTCAGCTCATAACGGACCAAATCTCCTTTGAAAATTTGTTCAACTGACAATGAGCCAATGGCCAAGTTACACAATAATGTGGGAAAAAAAAGAAAGTTACACATGAGTTAGCGGGGCTTTCTTTGCACGTAATGTACATATCAATTATTTAGTGATGCATTATATAGTATAATCTAATTCAACACGTCAAACTTTTCAACCCAATTTATAAATTCAGCTGCATCAGCCTCTGCATCATTTACACTGGGTAATTTTTAGCTTCTCTTGAAATCAGCTCCTATGGAAAAAAAAAGGCTCGATTTATTGTGTGTGTTATACTCTGGGACCTAGTTTGCTCAGTGAGCAAAATGAATGCAGTGAGTTTCACACAGTAGAAGTAGATATTGTGTATTGTGTTTTGTATGCTGAGCCTTTTTCTTTCTTTTCTCTTTCTCTCTTTCTTTCCTTTTTTTTCCCCCTCCAATAGAGCTATCCAGTCTTGAATATGTCAGTGTGCCTTGAATGTGCAGTCACATTCTGAGGTATGTCTTTGAACTCTTCAATGGTGCTTTGCATTTCTTTGAGACCTTTTATGAGAAGGAAATAGAGAAATGTGGACTAAAATGCTGTGCAGTTGTCTCATTATTTCTCTTCCATTAAAAAAAATAAAGAAAGAGAAGGAGTTAGTTTTTGTTAGACAGGGACAGCACCGTTATATTGGATATTCAGCATCTGCTGTGCATGGCTCCACAGTGATGCTTGCAGACAGCATGGGGTATGGCGTACCAATTTAGGAGGCCAAGACAATAGTTCTGTATCTGCTCCGAACAAAGAAGTTATCATCCCCAGCTAGCAATTCCTTTGTCAAGAGGAAATTGATTTTCAACATATATCTCATTCCTGGCCATTAAAAAAAAATATATATATATTTTTTAAAAAGCGAAGAAACCCTAAAGTGCCAAGTTGTCCCCCCCCAAAAAAAATAAAAAGTCCAAAAACCGAAGTGCTAGAGAAACTTGAAGACTAATGGTTAATAATCAGAAGTTAATAAAGTGTGACCAGAAAAATTAGAAGTTCCTCTGCAGCTCTAATTAAGCCAGTAGGAAACTGTGGAAGGATGGTAGAATGGTGCCTGTGGTATTCTTCAGGTGCCTACATGGTCTTCTTTAGGTCAGGATTCCATCACCCTTCCTCAAAGTAACTTTTTGGTACCTAAATTGTCACGAGCAGCAGGCAGTGGATTGTGGGGTCACAGGACAGCATTTGGCAACTTCTATCTGGAAAAACTTGTGCCACACACTCAAAACAGGGTGTAGGGTACAGCCAGCTGCCTCCCTACTGCAGGGATGTTAAGTGTGACTGTCACCAGCCAGAGAGATATAACTTAAATATATTTAAGGAGAATTTCACAAAGGATTATTCTGGCATATAAAAAAGGGAAGCCAATAAAAGTTTTGTACAGAGGAGTACTCCTAGAGATTGTATTAATATATTTTATGAGGTTTCTTTTAATAAATTTACAACTTAACAGGTTTAATTTCTATATGTGTCAGGCATGAAAAGGAAAGAGGACAGTTCGAGACAGTTTTTCTAGAACTGAGGCAATTTTTTTTCTCATAGTTACAAATATATCCCTCACTCAGTGATTGTGTTTATCTTTTAAGTGGTGGTGAGTATGGGTTTACTATCTCAGTTAATTCTCCACTCTAACACCCATGAAGTGTAATGCATTAAACAAGTTTAATTTTTAGAATCTATTTTGCACATGCCCTTTTGACAGAGACATTCCACCAGCAGATAGCTTTTAATACTGTACTTGGGGCACAGCGCCTGACAGAGATTACTGTGTAACCTGAAGTAAAAGTATTAGCATAAAATACAAGACTGTGTACATGGGATTTCATCCAGAGCATTCAGCCAAAAGAAATACTGAACCGCCAGTAAATCATCCTAATGAGTTAAGTATTGTGTGTGGCTTTGTTATTTTAAGCAAATGCACTCGTATTTGTTTCTGGAACTATAAGGGATCAGTCAGGCAAATGTTTCCGTGAAAGGAAAAAAAAAATATATATGTTCATAAAACTTCCACTGCCTTGCTTCTTGGTGGCAAAGTATTTAAAAATAATTGTTCAATGAAAGACTAAACATTTTTTTGGAAAACTCATTTAACTCAAGAATTAGCCATATGAGGTGTCTACTCCACTGTGTAAAATAATAAACTTCGTTCTTTCTTTTTCTGTTTTACCTTTAATACATAACCACCTTTATAAAATCCATATGTTAAACATAACTAGGCATTTTCATCCGAAAAAAAACCTCCAACACAAACCAACAATCCAAACCTACGAAGCATTAGACTTGCAGGCCTAAGGAAAACATTTGACTGGTTTCCAGTTGAAATTGGGGTGAGAGAGGGGAGGGAGAGGCAAGGTAAGGAGGAATGGTGCTGGGCTGCTAAAACAGGGTCTGGCAATAGGAACAAACAGAACTATCTCAGCCTTTTTGTTCTCCTCTCATTCTCCGAGGGTGTAGGGATTAAGTAACTACTGCCATTCACACACCAGCAGTTTCTCTCCCAGGTGTGAGACATCTTCCAGAAAGATCAGCTGGGAGTTTTGGAAACAACTGGTGCTTTCTCTTCTCTTCTCTTCTCTTCTCTTCTCTTCTCTTCTCTTCTCTTCTCTTCTCTTCTCTTCTCTTCTCTTCTCTTCTCTTCTCTTCTCTTCTCTTCTCTTCTCTTCTCTTCTCTTCTCTTCTCTTCTCTTCTCTTCTCTTCTCTTCTCTTCTCTTCTCTTCTCTTCTCTTCTCCCATCCCCACCTCCTGGTTATCCTCTCTGATGCATATAATAACAGGAAAACAAAAGGAGTAATTCCTAGATACTATCACAGGTAGCTTTTGAATAGAAGCTGGAAGTTTTCCTTTGCAGGCATTGCATTTGCTCTTGTGGGTAGTGGAAGAAGAGGGATAAATGTAGAACAGTGTTTATGGGGGGTAATTCTGGTGGGTAGCATGCCTTGAAAAGAATTCTGCTGGGGAATTCCAGCCCAAGGGCCATTTGACACAGCCTGGGGCAGGGGGCTGCATGGCACTGGCCACTTCATTATATTTTTGAGGTCCCCCAAATCTTAGACCACTGTAAATGAGAGTTCATTACTGCTATAATTTAATGTAGTCACAAGTGTGACCCAGTCATCCAGGGGGTTCTCTCATCAGCCCCTTGTTGCTGGAGTCCCTCAAGCTGGGACTGTGCCACAACCTGATTTTAAGATGCCACTTGCTACCTCGGCTGTCTGTCTTTCTGAAAAACCTTCAGATTATCTTTTATGGCAATGCACAAGACTCCCAGGAACAGAAAGAGGGATCATCCCTACTCTAGGCCACAGCTTTTTCCTTGGTCTTGACCAGGCAGTCTTATTCCCAACTCACTGTGGTTTGCTTACACACAATACATAAATACATTGTTCTGACTGGATTTGCTGGCTTCGTACTTCTCCTCTCCAAAAAAATCCTCAACCTGACCACTTTAGGAGATATTTCACTGAGCAGCATCTACAACTAAAACATTTCAAAGGATTTTTCCCTATGATACAGAAAGACAAAACCCATATAGAACTGTATTTTGTTTTTCTTTATAGATCTCTAGTATTTAAAAATCATAAAAATACACCATTCTGTTTATGAAATTCGTTAAAAATAATCCTTCTCACCTTTTTGTGATAAAGTATGTTTCAGCTTAGTGTCTTACTGGTGCATTTTCCAGTTGTAGTCAAAAAAGACCTATTTTAGCATAGATGTCACAAATTCAAAAGAGCAGAGGTTTATAAAACACAGGGAGTGTGGTTTCAGTTTTATCATTATCGGCTAAGGCACAGTGTGTCCATTACCAACAGCTGGGAAATGAGACAGTGACTAAAAGTGGCATCATTGTGTTTCCTGGATGCTTTACTGGCAAAGTTCACTGAGGTGAAGACACTTGTGATGGAGACAGCTCAACAGGGATTTTTCACTTCGTGTCACATGGTAGTTTAAAAAAAAAATCAGCTAAGAGATGTCAGAGGTGAACTGAACAGCTTGAGTCTAGTACAAAAATCAATGCACACAAATTGTTTAGGTCCCAGTTTTGCTCTACAGTGTGTGTGTATGCCTACAAATTATAAATATGGCTGTCTAGGAAATCATGCCTTTGCTGTTTGTCACCTACTTCATCTCTGCCACGTGTTTCAGTGAGGTCAGTAGATGTTTGCACAGCTACTGCAACCTCCTCTTTGCAGGAGGGGACAGCAGAGTCCTGGCTGGGCACAGGGTGTTGCAGGGTCGTTTAGGAGATGGTGATTTCCTCCCCCCTCCATTTCCCCATTTCCATTTGTTCACCTTGTGTTCTGCTGAGCACCTTCACTCTCAGTCATCTGCTGAGTAAGGATATTTCTACATAACACCTTTTTCAGGCAGAAGCACCCATGCTGCCCACGTGTTTGGCTGAAAAAAATCCCTGTGGACACTGTGGCCGTAAGCCCACCACCCCTTCTCTTATGAGAACAAACAAGGCAGGCCTTGGCAGCTCAGATGGAAGGCAAAAACCACTTGTGTAAGCCAGGGAAATGTCAGAGAGAGCTCTATCTGAAGTCTGCTCAGATGACTTCTTTAGTGTTGTTAAGTGAAATCTAACCTTGATTATGTGGCAGGGACCCGTTACATTATTTGACTGTCGGGTGCTAAATGCATTTGCAGTGCAGTATTTGATTTTGAAATGTTAACAGCATTTGTGGTATTGCCAAAATAGCCACAGACCCCAGCTACTAACAAGGCCTTACTGTGCCAGTCATTTTACAAATCTGGAGCAAAAGACAGGCCTTGTCACTCTGTGAGACTGTGAAGTTTAGAAGCAAACGTGTCTGAGCAATGAACTTAAGCACAGAGGAACCCAGTAACTTGCATGAAGTCTTAATAGCCAGTCAGTGGGAGAGCCAGAGGGAAAAATCATATTCCCTGAGCTCTGGTTGTCCTGATCACTTAGCTTTTTAATAAATCTGATGTTTAAAGTGCTGTTTATGGCTATCGTTCCAAGAGAAGTTGATTAGGTCAGTGCACAAGCCCCTAAGACAGAGGAGAGTTACATTTGGAGGTGCTGCAGTGCACAGACACTGCAAACATGGGCAGCAGTGGAGAATTTTGAAGAATGGCAGAGTAATGAGTTAACCTGCGAAGTGGGAAAATTATCAGACCTTCTTGTCTGAGCAAGTGTCAGGATGTGGGGGAGTATGGAAGCAGAGGAGGGAGAAGCAGAGGGGAGAACATATGGATGTGTCTTCTCTTGCAGTCACAGTCTCCTATGGAGGGGAAGGTCACAGTGTTCTTAAACACAGCAAATGTGATGCATCTGTAAGACAGACAATCAGAATAATCCACTAAAAATTGTATGCATGTATGGAGATTTAATAATCTGTATATACAAACATAAAACTTTCACTTCCGTTAGAGGGTTGACCAAAATTGTACTTAATTTTATTTCCTTATTTTTTTAGTTGAGAATATGTGATTCACATTCGAGGTCCAACAGAAGCTAAACCCATCTAATTTAACTAAACCACAGTGGGTGTCTGGTACATCAAAAGTGCATGAGTAACTGATGGGACATGGCAGGGATCTGGTGACAGCTCTTCTCTGTGCTGACCTCAACAGCAGCTCCTCCTGTTCAGTAGCAGGGACAGATCAACACTTGAATTTATTTAATCTTCAGTTTAAACAATAGCAGTATTTAAAATATTTTCCTGAATATTGTACTTTCATATAACCAGGTTTTGAGGAAAATGAAGGATATAGGATTTATCTGAAGAAAAATGGTATTTATCTTAATGAAATTATTTCTAAATTAAACTCATTTTTTAAAACACAATTTGTAACTGTGCAACATGGAATTCAGTCTTCTTTCACTGAAGGTGGCCACAAAGCATTCCCTGACTTCTATATAAGCAATGGTTTACTTGGATGTCATTTTAGCAAAACATCTGTGTTCCATCTTAATTAAAGGTGGGCTAGAGTCCTATTGTTATTAAACAGCCTAAAAGTTGGTGTAAAAGCTTTGATGAATGAAGATTAACAGCGTAAATAGTAGAAGAAAGCAAATTCTCCTATGAATTGCTGGAGCTGGTCACCTTTTCTATCACTGTGGAACAGAGGTTTCCAGTTTTCTTTCTTCATATTACCAGAAAAATCTCTGTTTTACAGTGCTACTTTAACCATTTTAACTTTGAATAAACGTGCATGTCACGGGCAGGCACAAGTTGTTGGGCTCAGAGGTATCTGTAGGCTTGCCTTCTTAGTTGTGCTGACAAGAAGCTGTAATAAGTTAAGTCCATGTGCCATCTCTTCTTTTCAACCAATCATGTGAGAAAGTTTGCTTTCAAAGTGATTTTACTTCTTTGATCCCATTCCTCCATGTCTTTTACTGCTTCTTACTTTCCATTCTCTATTACTTTTTGTTGTTTCCCATTATTAATCCTTCCTTACCCTTGATATGCCCCCCAGGGCTCTTATTCTGTGGGTGGTGAGCACTGTCCCATGCATGAAACTTCATCAGAGGCTGACTGATGGGTTTTTTTCTGAAATCCCATGAAAGCTCAGAAAACTATCTCTCATGTGTGTCCCTGTAGAACAACCTTGACACCTACTAATGAACTTTTAAATGTGTTGTTTACTCCAGGTATTAATGTGCACCAGGGCAGTAACACATCTAGGTAAGAGAGGCAGAGAGCTTCTCCAGTGCATTTCAGGCTCTGTGTGTGTGTGGATCAGGTGTATCAGATGTCACGTTCCCCTGGCAGTATCTTGCCTCCTACAACTTCTGAGTACAGCCTTGAAGAATCAGTATTTCAGGCTTTCAAAAAATGAATGGAAGATATGGCTTGACCTTTGACAGTATTTTCATTTTGTCTTGGGGTTGATCATTCTCCACCTCACATTCCCACAGGAAATGTCCTCAGCTTTGCTCATAAGCTCACATAATTGTAGGTTCTTTTCTGATCCTGCAGGATGGAAAATTGCAGTCTGCCTTTCATCTGGTTCTGCTGGGAACTATGAAAGGCAAAATCAGATGGGCACACATGATTCCACCCTGAAGAGTTTGGTAGCCTTGAGGAGTTATAAAGCCTGATCAGTGAAGATACCCATGCCAGAACTTGTTGTTGCAGGAAAATGACATTTTCTAGGTAAGTATTTTAGCCTTCTGTCTGTCACAGGTAGACCTTTTGATGTCTCTTATAATTGAAAAGGTATTGCTTTTCTACGGTAAGAGAGAGACAAAGGGCCAGGTTTTCTTGTTGGGCTGTGTCTAGATCTGTGCTCTCGGTTTCAGCCTGTATGCCTTGAAATACTTTCCTGAATTGAAAAAGTCATGTTTACTATAATCACCTGAGATGCAGCTAACAGGTTGAGTCTTTCCTCATTGCTGCCAATTTAAAGGTGAGCTTGTGTCCTTCTGCTCCCCTGGGATGTGGGTTGGTTCCAAGCCATTCAGCAAATCCTCCCAATGTGGAGTCTCTCTGCCTCTTATAACTGAGTTTCGTTTAAGCCAGGAAATATTTTTAAAGGCCTGACCTCACTCTTCCAGAGATGCAGCCTCTGAATGAAGCAATGCACAGATGTAACCTCAAAAGTCAAGTTTCATACTCAGAGTGTAGGCCATTCTGACATTCTCAATTTGTTGCAAGTAAGTCAAAGAGTATCTGCAGAACTGGAGAGTCATTTGGATGTTGACGTGTGATTGATATGCAAAGGTGATGTCTTCCTTGCTGACCATGTATCAGTCTGCTAAGGCTCCATCCATGCAGGGAGCATCCCTTCAGGCTGTATTTCCCATTGATATTTTCAGGACATCAAGAAGTTCCTCTCATATCTGAGTTTATAAAACACCAAGGCATGCAGAAAAAAGGATGGAGCAGAGAGGCAGCTGAGCTTGCTCTTTCAACAAAAAATTTCAAGACTGATTTTTAAGTGTCACCTCTCAGTTGGATTATAAATGGAAAAAAACCTGGAGGCCTGAGATGTCCACCAGCCTGTATTCATGGTCATGTATTCATTTGGTATAAGGAGGTGTTAGTATTATTTAAAAATAATATTTATTTTGGTAAATTTTTGATGAAAATATCTCCAGCTTTACCTAGAGGGGATGTATAGCCACACGAAGTCATAATGGATATATAAAAAAATACTCCTGGCAAGTATTCTGTTTGCTGTGCTCTCACTGGCACTCACTGACATCTGAATTAGCTTTCCAAGGAGGAAGACTGCAGGCTAAATGATCTTCTGGCTGGAATTTTCATTTGACTCAAAGGTTGAAATGTCCAGGTGAAGCTCTGTGGTGGTACAGGGAAGCCCCCACTGCACAGGGTACCATTTTTGTTATCACTATTAGAATTCACATCCAGGCAAGAAAGTCAAAACCAACCTAAATAAAACATAGATGGTCTCTCACTGTGTAAGGCTTAGAGAACTTAAGTTCAGCTGAGGTCCTCCCAAAAGCACAACTGACTGATTCCAGCCATGTGCTGTGAATGCCCTTTAAATATGTCTTCTTTGAAATGCATCCGAATGTAGAAGAGCACCCCAAGTACTCAAATATCTGGGAAACTGGCTTAGTATCGTTTGACAAATCCTCTCTGCTGAACTAAACCAGCCAATTAGTCATTCTAATGCTTGTTAATGGCATTTCTGTTAGAAGAACGGTGTAATTTGGCTTTATTTCTAAATTCTAGCAACAAAAAGCCCCAACATGTATTGATCCTATATAGCAAATGAATGATGCTTCTGTGCTATTGAAACTCAAAAATGTGTCATTGGTTACACCTTGCTACCATCTGCCAAGACAGCAACTCGGTAGTACTTTCACTCCTTCCAGTAAAATTTCGTGATATGGATCCCAGCAGAGACCATTAAATCAAACTTCGTACAGGCATGGCTACTTCTCTGAAAAAAACAGAACAGGCCCAAAGAAGCACCAATATTTGGTTTGTGGGATCTGAACCTATTAATTGCACTGGCATCTACCTCCTCTTTGTGTTCAATTATGAGCGCATTTTGAAAGGACAGTTTGTCTTTAATGGGTTAATGGACACCACATTAACGGAGGAGATACAACACGATAAACAAATATAGTTTAATGCACCCTACTTTGAATGCAGAGTTCATATGTATTCCAGACAAAAGGCCAAACAAATTTACAACACTTCATGCATTTCTATAGCTGAGCATTTTTTACTGAAGGATATGTAAATCCTGCACTAATCAGAGGTTCTGGGATTCCAAATGCCACTAAAGGTTATGACCTGAAGCCCTGCTAATAGATGACTGAGGGCGTAGACTAAGTAGTTCTGAATGACAGCAACCACAGGGTGTTTTGCATGAAAAGTAACCTCTAATAAATGACCTCTGCTTTTTTCCTTTCAAAGCTATGACAGTAATGAATATGAAAGGGGGAGCTTTGTACACACCGGGTGTTATTTACACCTAAACACTGCAAGAGTGTGGATGTATGTGAGGGTTTCAGTTCAGCTGAAAAAAAGGAGGAATTGCTGCCTTAACAAACAATGCTGCACTTCTTCTGGCTTCATTAATAATCCCTTTCTTAAGCAGTAGTACAAAACAACAAGGTCATGTTATTAAAGGGAATATTTCCTCCTTCATTGTGTGCATGTGTGTGTATATAAACGTTTGTACGTATGTATGTATGTAGATATGTTTACTGGATGGATTACAGGCTTCATGTGAAATCTCCTGGATTGCTAGAAGCATTGATGGAAGCATTCAAATTTCTGCTGTTTTGTGACCTTTAGTTAGGCAGAACACTGTGTCTTTGGTGGTATGAACAAAGCAAGGATGGTTTTAATGGCAGAGTCTGTTCTCGTGGATGATATTTACACTTGGACTTCTAGCAGTAAAACAGTTCTAAGATTTTTTTCTTACATGCAAGCAGAACCAGAGCTCTGAAAATTACTTTTTCCCTTTGAATGATAGTGATCAGTTGCTGAAACCTTTCACATCTTGATGGAGATCCTGGAGGGGGAATGGAGCAATTATGACTGGACGTGTTGTCTGCTCTTCTACCAGCTCAAGATTGTTCCCAGACGCACACTTTGCTTTGGTTTAGCCATTCTCCATGTAAATCACTTGCAATGCATTGCTCTGGGGGCTCGCTTCCTCTCCCTTCCTGGTTTCCATGTGTAAGGGCAGACCAGGACAAGGGAAGGCAGGCAGGCAGGCAGGCAAGAGCATGCCAGTTCCTTTGTGCAGTTGGGAACCGAGCCATGCAGGCCTCCTTACTGCAGTACTGAGAGAGGGATTGTGTGGGGACAAAGGAAGCCACAAAAACTGGGGTCACATCAGAGATCCCTGAGCTGACATGCTGAGGCACAGGGTGTATGTTTGAGATGTGGGGTGCAGATGTGCCTGCCTGGGACCCAGAACCCTGCAGCCAGCTCAGATGGTGCCAGAGGGCACTGATTAGCCCTTCACTTCTCTCTGCCAGCTTCCAGTTTGGGAGCTGGTGTGCTTAAATCCCATTGCAGTCTTTCTTGACAGTCCTGCAGGAGTCATACTGAGGACCTGGCATCTTTGGGTGCTCAGGTGCCAGTCTTGCTGCTGAACAGTTCAGTCCTGTACGGTGCCACCACTACACGCTGCTGTGCACAGACCGCCTCCAGACACGTCACACATGGCAGTAGGGTGGCTGTGACATTCCACTTGCCCCTGAACTCTGTTAGCTTCCCTGTATAAAGTCTTTTTATTTAGGATTCAAGCATGTCAGCAAGCAGCATGTGGCCTACAAAGAGCATCTTGATAGCCAAATGCACTTCATACCCCAGGAAGCTTTTGTCTGATGCACAAGCTTTTTGCTTTTCTTAAAATTATCCAAATATTTTTTCATTAGTTAATTTTTAATACAGGTGTTTTATGTGCAGAACATAGTTATGTTTGTTCAGGTATGACTGCCATTTTGTTAGGTGGCAATTTTGCCTGAGTAAGAAGACCAAAGCAGGGCTTTAAAATGCACTCCTCATAAAAAATTAAAGAGCTATTCTTTATTTACATATTTACACAACACTCAATCCATCGTGTAAAGCTTTCTCTGCCTTAAACCCAAATCTCCAGGGTGTACTCTGTGCCTGGGGAAATTGGATGGCTCAGAAAAATGATAAAGAGGTATCTGTCCATCCACCTATCTATCATTTTTTACACCATACTCATTACCATGGTCTCTGAGCTCCTATTACACGTATGGAATCTTTCCCATTTCAGTACAGATCTGGTCAGCAGAGACAGCAAAGCCATCATTATTTTCTGAAGAGTGCGAGCCTGGGGAAGGACTGGCTGCTCACTCTGCAGCGGCCGTTTGGAAGCAGCCAGTTTGTACAGAAGACAAATCCCTTTTATTAGCTGCCTGGGAAGTCCAGTTTGGCTTCTGGAAGATGCAGTTCAAATGGACTCTGTGCAGAGAATTAGCCTTAGGTATCAACATTACTGCTCCTACATTCACTTCATGTCACCTTGAGAGAGAGGATACCTCTTCCCTGCCTTGCTGACAGCTGCTTACCAGGAGGCGGACTTCAACTCTGAAAAGGCATCAAAAGACCTGGCAACTTTAACTTAGATAGACTGTCCAGGAGACTCTTCAAATTAACAGAAATAGCAGCATTTCTCATTCTCTTGCATGTAACTGTTTGGCCACTTTCAGGCCATGTCATGACACATTTGTCTCGTTGTTACCCTGGGGTCCACCTGTTTCTTTGCAGAATTCACTTATTGTCTTTTGACTTGTGCTTCAATTTCAAGCTCTGGAGGATGGCAGCTTTTTATTAGGTTGTATTCAGGGCCAGCCATAGTGGGGGCCTGATTCTTGACAAAGACCTGTGGGCATTCAGCAGACAAATATTAGTTAACGATGATCATTACAAAGAATAAAGTAACATCACTACTCTGCAGCTCGCTTCAAGGCTGACTCTATTACAGCTGATATTGCCAGTGATTGTACCAGCACCATTAGACATCCTGTTGCCCATTTTTTAAAATCTTTTTCCCTCCTGTTCTCAGAGAAAGTTCAAATCCATCTTAGTTTGCCTACCAACTCTGTCAGACATACTGCAGCAGCCAGGAGCGCCTTGTTCTCCCAGGAGGGCTGTTCCTGGGATGTAGCAGTGTGGCCAGGGCATAACACTGGGTTGTGGGTTCCAGGATCTAAACAGTGGATGGATGCTCCAAACAAATACATTCTTCTCTTTCCTCTCTTCCTGTGCCATAAAGCAGCAGAACAGCAGGGACAGTGGTAGTTTTGTTCCTCTTTTATTGGTAAAGAGCAGAATCAGCCCAAGAAGAAACACAGAACCTGAATGTCTGACTTGTCCCTTCTCTACTGCAACCATCCCTCTCATTCAAACATCCCTCTCATCCTAGCCTGGCTCAGGCATGCTTTAGTCTGCTACTGGCTTTATTTTAGAAATAGAAGCATACTTCATCAGTCAGTCATCAGGAGTGGCAGACAGCCTTCAGTTAATGAAATAAGTCCAAGACTAGAAGAGAAGATTGTGTTTTTGAAATAAATGTAGGGGGAAAAATGTAAACAGTAAAGGAAGAGCTGCAACACCCCTCAGGCCAGACTCAGAACAGGACTTCACAGATCACATTTATCTAAAATTGGATGGGTTTGGTTCAGACTTTCCTGTTCTCTTACAGAAACCTTTTGGCACAACTACAGGTCCCCTGAGTAGAGCCAGGACAAAACTCAAAAAGGTATGATTAGTTTAACTTGAAATGCTTCACGGAAATGTTTCAAATTTGACAGATTTGTGGTGGAAGTCTGCCATTTTTTCCTGGTCACTTGTCGGGACCCTGGGCTTCTGGCCACGAGTTCAGGATTCCTGCATACCTGGAATCTGTTGCAGCCTTGGAGAACCTTGTTTTGGGACTGGTGACTGACTGTACTCCAAAAAGAGTCCATAGGACATAGTACAGTACTTAAAACATTTTATTTTCCCTCTCTTTCTTATTGTTGTCTTATAAAGGCAACAAAAAATAATTTTCTAATAATGTGCAATAGAAATGCATTTTCTTTTAAAGACTGCAGACCAGATTTTCATCTCTTCCCACCAGCCTAACTCAATTGATACCTCTGATTTATGCCAGCCTAAGGAAGAAATTGGGCAATTTAAATTTTAACTTCCTCTCTTAGGAACAATCCTTTCATTCCTGAAATCTGCAAATGAAGAATGAAACTCTAAAAAACCTGCTCAGGCTGGCCATGGCTTGACTGCAGGACTCTGACAGCAGCAGTCTTGCACTGCAGTAAAGAGGCGATTAAAAGTTTTACTATCCATTTTATCATCTCGGTTTTTACAATAAAGAGAGCTGTCATTGTTTTAGGATTATTTTACTTATGTCTATTCATTTTGTTTCATTGTCTTTACAAGTCTCATTCCCATTTCGTGCTGCTTTTGGTTCTGCCCTTTTCAACTCCTCATGGATGAATGGGGAACGAAGAGCAGACTGGCCAAAAATTGGGTAGGGAGAGAATGTGGAAACTGAGCTTTCATGACAACCTCTTATTTCATTTGGAAGGAATAAAAACAGCATCCTTCCCCCCCTCTCCCATTTTTTACAGTGCCTTTGCATCTTACAGGTACACTAGAGCATTGTTGCTTACATGATCAAGCTGTGCAGCAATATCCCTCACAGACTGTTTTTAATGGTCTTGGGAACGAAGGCAAAGGTATGGTCAGCATGCTGAGACCTATCTGGAGAAAGCAGAAGGGAAGTATTTTTAGTCTGGCATTTGGAGGAAAGTAAGGGAAAAAGGCTGGCAATGGAGACAATGGGACAAGAGAAGACAGGAGATGGAAAGGCAGAAAGCAGAGGTACAAGCAGATAACATTTTTAAACTCACTTTCAACAACATACAATAGTGGAATTGCTAAGGTTGGAAAAGACCTCTAAGATCAGTGTGATAAATTTCTAACCCAGTGTCACCATGTTCAGTACTAAACTATGTCCCCAAGTGACACATCCATTTACTTTCGGGATGTTTTAAGCAGCTTTGGTTGTTTTGAACAGTAAACAAATATTTGTACTATTAGATGCTTAAATTATTTCGAAGTTCAGTGTACTGTAGCTTTAAACTTTATGCCTAAAAATTAGGGATAATCATGTTTGAAGTTAGAGGCTTTTCCTTGTACAGACAAGAAAATTTCCTGAAATACTCAGTTTGTGGAGAGAGGGAGGATGGTATGTTTTCCAGGTGTCATGCAAGTACAGAAGTCTTGCAATTTAAAAACACAGCTAAATACTGAAATTTGTTCTGGGAATATCCATTCCAATTTATTAAAGAATTAGGGTCCAGCTGTGCTTACTTTCCGCAACAGTTTGCTTTTGGGACATTTTTCATTTGCTTTTCCAGCAGTTTCTGTATCAGAAACATTGTTTTAAATGTCACAGTTGTCAAATCAATGAACTAAAACAGTATCACATGGCTTAATTTGAACAAGTAATGCACTTGGAATTTCAGATTTGGAACAACAGGCTTCCTGATCTGTTCACTGTCCCTCAGCAGATGGAAACAGAGAAACTGGAGTAAGGTTAGGCTATGTCCTATGTGCAGGGCTGCACAGAAGAAGAAGGAGGAGAGAACATTTGTGTATGTGTTTAACCTGGAAGTACCCATCTATAATGGAAGTACAAATCACAGAAAAAGACTCTGTTTTGTCTATCTACAACTGTCTGTCTATCTGTTTATCTGTCTATTTACCTATATTTCTGTCACTGAAGCATTTACCTGAAGTCCATCTAAGTTTCCATGGATTTTGATTAGTTTAATGAGGTTCCTATAACTGCCCACACGGAAAAAAAAAACAACCAAAACAACCCCCCCCCCCCCCAAAAAATAGGAAAAACTCTCACTGGTACCAAGATGAGTAATGTTCTTTTCCTCACTGGTACCAAGATGAGTAATGTTCTTTTCTTGAGGCTGACAATCTGATCTCGCTATAAAAAAAGCTTTTACACACAATTTATTTATTAGGACACTAAGAAGTAGCTCAAAATGGAGACAAGCAGCTGAGGTACCCCTAACCATATCTACATCTGAAATCTAGGTAACCAGAGTTGGAGCTATGGCTGAGGGTTGTAGAGCAGTCCTTGTTTCTCCAATTTTCTCCCCACCTAATCCAGTGCCTTGTTATTCTCTGCCTTTTCTTCTTGCCCTGTTTTGTTCACAGTCCTCCTACACCCCCAACACTTTGTGTTAATACAGCCCTAAAGAGCACCAGAGAACTTTGAAACTTTTGGTTTGCACCAAAACTCATCAAGTCCCTCTCTAACCTCCTTTATTCTCCTTGCTGAGCTTGGCATGAACCCACCAAGGGCAGCTCAAACCATAAGGAAGAATGATGTGGTGAGATTGATGGGATGTTTTCAAAAAGGAATTTTGCTTCATGATTTTCTTCTGTGCTACAGAGTACTAATTAAATAGGAAAAAAAGTATAAATACCTGGAAAATCAAACTATGGGATAGCATATCGTTTTTGGTCAAAGAACCACCTTTGCCCATGCCTCTTGTTTAACCTTCACTACATAAGGACAATATCAGCAGAAGAATTGTCTGGTTTCATAAAAAATACCTACTTTGTAGCCTGTCAGGTTTGGGTTTTTTTCCCTGGTGAGTATGAAACAAAAATAATGGATTGTCTAAGTGTGTTTACAGAGATGAATAGTTTTAAAAAAAGGATTTGAATTAAGATGTTAAGGAAGAGATTACAGAACTGGTTTCTAAATTGCAAAGATTTGGATTTATTTTACTCATCTGCAGGCATCATAATCTTAAGTGTTCATGCTTTCAAGCTTTAGCTTGTAGACATTACAATTAGAAATTTATGTTCAAAAAGTACTGTGTCTGCCAGACATCCTGGTAGATATTTGCAATTGGAAGTTTAAAAAAAGGTAGTGACACAATATGAGTATTGCTTAATTATGAGATGTTGGTGGAAGAGGTTCTTTCACTAAGGAAATGTTGGGAGCACATATTTTATTAGCAGTAATAAGCATACTCATTGCAGTCACAAAGTTTCTCTGCCTCACACTAGTCACAGCTCAGGTTCATCCACTGAAGAATGAAATTTGTATCCCATTACATGAAATAACTGAATAAAGCCATCCATCACATCAAACTGCATATGATCATTTTACCAAATTTTCCAACTCTCGTCACCTACTTGCCCTACTGTAGTTACTTATTTATCATCATTAATCCCTTAGCAGGAACAGGGGACATTCAGGCTGGTGCAGCACTACTATAGAAAGTCTCTTGCAAGCAAACATGGTGTGGTGTGCAAGGACTTTGTTCTGCTGATACAGCTCCACTGCACAGGGGTTGGGAGCTGCTTGAGAGTTCACCACACTCGCAGGAAAAACAACCAAACCACTAAAATTGGGTTTGATAGAGTGATACAGACATTCTTCTTAATTTGAGGTAAAAGTCATGAAGTTTGGCAATCAGTGGAGAGAAAACACCATTATTTGAATTGTGTTTAGATTCTAACTTAAATCTGTAAACATAAAATTATACCAAAGTGACAATCTGCCCAAAATTTACTTTTTCCATTTACCTCTATGTCTGCAGTTTGAACATGCCTTTAATTTGCAAAAACATTTTGTCAAACTCTTCTATTTTAAACAAGCTGTGCAATTAAAGTTTGAAAGGTGGCTAATGTTCAGCTAACTTTTTTATAGATATGGCTTTGGAGAATGGATCATTTTACTGAACTGGGAACTGTTATGAATGTGTGTTTGTACATTGTGGATTCTTAGCCTGTCTCAAGGTAAAAGTCTTGAAAGGATTTTATATTTCCTAAATACGTGCCTAGTGATTAGATCACAATAAATCTGAAAGGATCATAATATGCCTATTATAAATTATTATGTTTCAAATGAATTATTTTTGTTAGTGGGTAAATATGCACCAGTGCTTTAGGGAATAATAGAAATTAAACCATGAAATGTATATAACCTTGAAGGTTTGAAAAAAATCCAAAACGCCAACAAAGAAGGCTGAACATTTGGTCTGACACCATCTTTATGTAGCACTGTGCTTCCTTAACATGCCAAAATTTCTGAAGTGTGTGTGATTTAGTTTGGTACAATATAAGGGCAGCCTTTAATTTGAGATTATGACAACAAGGACAAAATGTCAGCCAGATTGGATTTTTATCTTTGAGCACTCTTGAGGTTATGGTTTTAAGTCAGGGCTTAACTGTCAATCTGACAAAGGACTATTTTTCTTCTGTTGGCATGTTTAATTACATGAAACCAAATGCTCAGATGAGGGAGAAGAACTGGTAAAACTTTTTTTCAGCCACGGAACAAGGGCTGCCTTAACACCCTGCTAAATTCTGGGCTGGACCTAATTCACAAGGTACTGGTTGTGATCAAGAATAATGGCTTCATTTGTATCTGGCAAATACAGTGCATAACTTCCTTCTTGAGATGGCACAATTGTTCATGGTTTTGACACTTTTGGAATACATGGTATTTGAATTTGCAAAGAAAGCTCAATTCACTGCAGAGTACTAGAGGGTCTTAAACCATGTGCTCATAGTCCTGTTGTCTGAGCTGAGATCCAGTCAGTCTTCAGCTAGGGTCAATATTCTGGTTTTTACTCATGCAGATCTCCGTACCTAAGAAGCTTAATTAGCTAAGTAAGCTCTTTAATAAGGAGTAACATCTTCCTTATGTGAAGATAGCCATGGTGTACATTTGGGATTGGCAGTGGAAGTGCCACAGCTCTTCAGGAAGGGGACACGAGTCTGGACTTGGAAGGTTTCTGGAAGAGTCCTTCTTCTATAACGGTTTTCCACTTTGGCTTTCTAAGTTCTGATTTTACTAATCTGAAACTCCCTTGCCATGCTTCGATATGCAGCCACATCCTTTGATGGGTTTCTAGGTGTTTCTTAGCAGTGGGATTGGAAGAGCAGTGCAAGCCATTTACTTATCTAGCTACATTGTGATGATAACTGGACATTATGAACTGTCTGCTTTGAGACACAGAAGGAAAGAGCAAATACCAAGTTCCTTCACCACAAATCTATCAACAGGGGGCTGATTTCATTGTTCAAACTGCCTGAAAGCTCTCATGCACAATGACATTATTTCAAGCCCAGAACATAAATTCAGGCAGGCTAAGAGTTAGGAGAAGACTATTTACTGAGATGAAAGGGTTGCTCCAGCCCTCTGAAGGCACTGACCTGTACGCCCCCAACCAATTTCCGAGACCTTGCAGGTGAGCCAAAAAAACCACTTGTGTGAACCCTGCATTCAGTGGCCTTTTGCCCCATATTAGCCATTGCAATGGAGAGTAACATGGAGCAGGTGAGGTGCTGATTCATCATGATATCATGATTGATCCATAACATCATGATTCTGTCTGCAATATCAAAGGCTGTTGAGTGCTGATATTATTATCAGTATTTGTAGTACTGGGTTTTTTTTTTTGTCTTGGCCTTCATCAATCTCTCTCCAAAGAGCTGGGGCAATCATATCTCTGTGACATTTCTGCTTTGACAGTGAGGATAAAAATGAATGGGCAGTATTATTGTCTTCTTCCAGTTGGCCACACTCATCCCTCTACCCAGGAGCTCATCAAAGTAGAGCAGTCTGGCATGGAGTCAGTGTCAGTGGGGTCAAGGAAGGGAGGCAAGAAGTCCCATGGCAGGGGTAGCACCAGTTTCCCAGGCACCAGGAAAAACTCCAGGTGTTTGTACAGCAGAACTGGAGTCCTGTGCAAGAATTCTAACACCTGAGTTACCAGAGTTCTGCAAAACACCACACAGAACAGGCAGATGTGTTTCTGATGGGTCCATATGAACCAGTGCAAAAATCAATGGCTCTGTGGTACTTTGAGGTGCTGACAATAGTTTCTCTTTCATATCATGCATAAACAGAAGGAATTTGCTGTTGTGCCAGTCAGTAGAGCAATCATCAGTCAAGGAAGGCAGTTTAAACGCAACTATAATAATGTAAGTTCTATACTAGGCTTCTTTTATTATAATATTGTATTATATAACATCATACCGTGTTTCTTAAGAAGGTACTTTGATAGTTTCTCTACACTGATCCAAAGATTACGTGGTTTTTCCATTCTACACCTAGACACCGGGTATTAAGAGAAGAGCTCTGCTCTGAGGAAAGCCATACCTATAAATACTCTTCATTATTTTTATATTTTGTAACCTTGTTTCCAATTTTGTGATCATCTCAACATACATTTTGATGGAGTGAAAATACATTCTGCTGGAGTGCAAGTAATTTCCTTTCTCTCTTTAAAGTTAGTCTGGCAACAGAGAGGATTTGGATGGACACTGAGTGCTTTGTTTGACCTGGTTACAGCTGGAAGTGGGCAGTTTTCTGGTGTCCACAGCTTGAAATGGGGTTTTGATGGCCAGGAAATATGTATGCTCCTTCCACCAAACTAATAAGGTCAGTTTAGGGACTATGGCAACAGGGCATAAACGTGTGGAGAAGACCTTTCCATTGCAGGCAAAATCTATGCTGAAGTCTTGGAGCATGAGCAAAGAAGCCTCACTTGTCCTAAGTCAAATACTACCTGATTCTTGGTAATCTTCTACATGTGTTCTTTTCTGTTGTGTGCTGGAGATGTTTAAAACACCCCAGATTTCTTGAGTGTCTGTACTTAAGAGAAAAAACTTGGATACATGGGTGTGATAAAGTTGCCTAAACATCTTTTACTAGTGTCATTTTAGATGTTAGGCTCTGGGGACACGCAATAGCAGCCTTCCAGTACCTAAGGAGGGCCAACAAGACAGCTGGAGAGGGACTTTTTACAGGGACATATAGTGACAGGACAAGCAGGAAGGGCTTTAAACTGAAAGAAGGGATATTTAGATTAAATATTGAGAGTGGTGAGGCACTGGAACAGGTTGCACAGGGAAGCTGTGAGTGCTCCATCCCTGGAAGTGTTCAAGACCAGGTTGGATGGGGCTCTGAGGAGCCTGGTCTAATGGAAAGTGTTCCTACCCATGGCACGGTGGGTGGAACTAGATGATCTGTAAGGCACCTTCCAAACCATCCTGTGATCCTATGCTCTTGACCACCTACCTGGCAATCAGCCACTTCTCTGGAAAGATATGGATCTTCTGCAACTCATATGTAAACTCTTTCAGATCATGAAGATATTTTGGAAATCCTGCAGCATGTAAAATAGTGATAGAAATTTATGTTCAGTAGCCTCAGACTTTCTTATGGTGTTTAATAGAAGGAAAGGCTAACGGGAGATTTGCCATTATACACAAAAGGTTTATATACCTTACATTTAATACCCTCAGTATCTTGAGGAGCATGAAGCATTTCTTTTTCTACCTGTGAGAACTGGTACATTACAAAACTTCTTAATACTTTATTTAATACCTCTGGGGAAAGCAGGTGGCAGTACTGAACAGCTTCACAAAGCAGGAGGTCCATTAGCAGAGGTCATGACTCCACAGCACGCCCTTTCCACCACTGGCCTTTCTGTGTCAGCAGGTCAAAGTTTACAGGCATTTTGGGAGCCAAGGAAAAGAAGGATTGTTTTTTTCTTCACTGTCTCTCCTCTCAGGGGCCTGCTGAAAGCTCATTTCTGACAGCAATTACAACTCCTTTGGCCTTTTTGGCACAGGGATGTGCTGTCAGACGAGGCCTGGAGTTTGGATTCTCCTGCCTGTTCCTGGAAGAACAAAAACATGAGTGAAGACACTCTATCTGAAAGACTTGGGGAAGCACCAAACCAAACAAAAATAATTGAGGACAGACTCACAAAGGCCCAAACCACACGCATTGTAATTCTGCTGGCCCAGCACACGGTATCTCATCACCACCTACTCTGTCTAAATTAAGCCCTCTCCCCGCGAGGATGTCTGACCCAGAAACGCGCGGGCACAGGCCGGAGTGTGCTGAGCTCGCCTCCTTACTCTGGCACTTCGGGTCCAAAGGAGGCTGCTCAGAGGAGCCAGGGCTGAGCAAGGAGAACCCTTCCCTCTCCCCGGCCTGCTGACACAAGGAAGAGCAGCCAATCTCCACGCGGGGTCCCCTGCCCGCAGCCGCCTAAAATGGAGCGCAAAGGCAGATGTCTTCCCCGGCAGCGCCCAGAGTTAGTTTAAGGCAAGTTCTGTCTCCCACCCTCATTTAACTCGCTCGAGCAAGAAGCGGGCTGCTCTGCCGGGGCACTCGGAGAGCCCGGCTGCGGCCGTGCCGAGAGGGGGCCGAGGCCGTGTCCCCCTCACGGCCCCGCGGCTCGGGCGGCGCGGGCAGGGCGGGAGCGGCGGGGACAGTCCCGGCGGCGGCCACACGGTGGCACCCGCGCCGCTCCGTGCGCGCCGGCACCGGCCGGGCAGCGGCACCGGGCCGAGCGGCGGGGAGCGAACGGCTTGGCTTGGCTTTGCCTTGTTCTGTGTTATTTTATTTTGTTTTGTTCTGTGTTATTTTATTTTATTTAGTTTTGTTTTATTTTATTTTATTTTATTTTAGTCTATTTTATTCTATTTTAGTCGATTTTATTCTATTTTAGTCGATTTTAGTCTATTTTAGTTTATTTTAGTCTATTTTAGTCTATTTTATTTTAGTCGATTTTAGTCGATTTTAGTCTACTTTATTTTAGTCGATTTTAGTCTACCTTTCCTTTCCTTTCCTTTCCTTTCCTTTCCTTTCCTTTCCTTTCCTTTCCTTTCCTTTCCTTTCCTTTCCTTTCCTTTCCTTTCCTTTCCTTTCCTTTCCTTTCCTTTCCTTTCCTTTCCTTTCCTTTCCTTTCCTTTCCTTTCCTTTCCTTTCCTTTCCTTTCCTTTCCTTTCCTTTCCTTTCCTTTCCTTTCCTTTCCTTTCCTTTCCTTTCCTTTCCTTTCCTTTCCTTTCCTTTCCTTTCCTTTCCTTTCCTTTCCTTTCCTTTCCTTTCCTTTCCTTTTGTAATATTTTAGTTTATTTTTTTCATGTGGTTTGGTTTTTTTGTTTTGTTTTGTTTGTTTTTTGCTTTTTGTTTTGTTTTGTTTGTTCTGTTTTATTTTGTTTTGGTTTTGTTTTTTGCCTGAGGCCCAGTATGCCTCAGTCACGGCCAGAGCTTTCAGGGCTAGAAAGGTAAACCTGCCCCAGGAAAGGTAAACCAGAGGACAAACACGGGGTCTTTGGTGCCTGTGGGACAGTCACAAGGGGGAGAAGACACGAGCTCCTGCTGGTTAATAAAGTTTATTCACAATCTTAATTCTGGTTTATTAACTTTAGGTATAACAAGTTGTGCAGTAATTGTGGTTGTTAAGGGAGCACCAGGCAGTTTTTCCTAGAGGGTATCAAATTCTGTGTTATTATTATAGATGCATTAAATCTCCATTAAAAGGCTTTCTGTAAATGTTTCAAGGCTATGCCAGATAGAAGGGTACTTCATCTTGGTTTCCAAACGGGGTATTATCTATTTTAAAAACTTGCAATAACAGTTACCTTATTTGTCTCCCATCAAAAAAATACGGTGCTTTACGAACGCCTTGTTTTTCGGGGAAAAGAAAGACATAAATCGAACTTCTGTGACTGCAGTATCAGTCATTAGTAAATCTGGGTTCAAATGTGCACTCTCTATAGAGCCTGGCCACAGTCTTTCACAGCCTAGCAAAATAAGGAAACTACAGGATGGAAACTCAATGAGCCTAACTATTCTGCTTCCTTTTATTTTTTCCTCCCCTTCGAATAAATCACACTCTTTTGAAGCTGCTGCTTTTCTTTTGCGGGCACAAACCCCTCATCTTTTAAAGTCTGTCTTTCAAGCTAATTGTTTCCACAGGCCAAGCAACTGGCAAAAGGCAGCTCCAGCCTATCTCTGTATTGTCTCCCCAGGACTGTTTATAAGAGAAATACACGTTTATACAATAGACGCCACTGTTTAAAGGCCGGCTAGTGAAGGAGTATTTTTAACGAGATTAGTTAATGGGTTTGTTCAGTGCCTCGAAGGAAGTGCTCGGTGCTGGCAGGGCAGAATTGCTGTGGTGGGGCCCTAAGCCAGCGGCAGGTATTGGATGGGCTCCCAAGGATTTCAGTGGTCTTTGAATGAAGGACTCAGCGACAGATAGAAGAAGTTGAAAAGTGCAAGCGGCAGTGCGGAGAAATAAAATGGAGAGCAGCAGGACAGATGCAAGCGAAGAGCAGTGATGTGTGAGCCTCCGGAGGTGCTATTTATGTTTGCGAGGAAGGTCTGTGCTATTAAGTTTCAATTTGACAGTACATTTTAACAAACATTTTAGAGAAATGTGTTTGCAGGAAAGATTAGAGATACCCAGATCTCAGACTGCAGTGAAGCATCAAGTGAAGCTCAGCGTCTTAAGGGAGACCTGGAAAACTTGAAATTAGGAAGAAAAAACGGATTGGGCAAGATTTTATGCTATTTTTGCAAAGGCAGCAGGGTGAATGATGTTGTTCCTGTGGGATTTCAGACTTATCTGAAACGGAATCTACCTGAGTCTCATGTATGTTTTTCAGCCTGCTTTTTGCATCCCAGGAATTCTCAATCCTTTAAAAAAAAAAATCATACTTTTATATTTAGTGATGTCTGACTAGATGGTTTAGGATCCAACTCCATCACTCTCCTGGCAGTGGTTTTCACTCCTGTTGTTGAGGCCAATGTTCTCCTTGTGCTCTCAAAGCCAATATGATTACTCACCCAAGTAGGACCTAAATATGTGAATCAGCATGGTAAAATGCGTCCCTGAGTCTGTAAATGGAAAACGTTTTCTCCAATAGGCAGGGCTCCGTGTCTGGTTTAGCTCTCAGCTCCATTAATATGTCCATTACTTAAATTAGTGAGATAGCAGGCCTGCCCTAGAGTAACAACTTCCCTGCTATCCCATTACAGGAGGCCTCAATGTCTTGGTTTCTTCCCCCCATATTCAGCAGCGTCTGCAATGTGGGATAATGCTGCTGGTGCTACAGCCAGGACTTATTTCCAAGGAGCAGGATTTTCTAAATGTGTCCACTAGATAGCACAATAAACTTCCTTCTTTTTCTGTCGAAAAACTTTTTCTCCCACCCAAAGAGCCATTAGCCCTTCAGTCTCAGAGTAATGGTGCTTCAGCAGGAGATCAAAGTTTTCAGATAAGTGTTCCTTTACACAATGTTACTGACACTCCACTTTGTAAACAGGCTCCTTTTTTATGGTTAAGAAGGACATATAAACATGCCAAGTGAGATGGATAGACTGCCACTTTTTCTTTTTCTTCTTCTCTTTGTATTTGCGTGTGTGTTAACTGCTCAATGAGTATCATGGTTGGGTTGCACTGATACCGTTGAATGTGGTCTGTCTTTTGTGTAAACAGAGAGAAAAAAGAGAAGGGCAGGAAGGAATCCCAAGTTTAAATTTCTTACTGGAGTCGCTGCAGCACCAGTCCCACTTTCTGCCACCATTGATGAGGAAACAGTCGTGTGTCCTTCTGAAAGACTACAGAGACATTAGCACTCAAATCCATGTGCTTGTATGCCTGCTTGTATGGACGTGTTAGGCACAGGTTCTGCTTTAGGACCTCAGATGAGTAGTGTAAAACCTAAAAATGAGGTTTCTGCCTCAGTTGAGGTTTCCAGACTGCTTCAAGTCCCCTTTAGTTTGAAACAAAGAAGAGCATGAGTCCCCTCTAAAGGCCTTTGAGAAAAAGCTTAAGTCTCCCATAATGGACCTTATAGAGAGAATGGTCCCTGCTGTAAGGCAAGTCAGCATGTCTCCATACCCAAGGGAGGACCAGCAAGAAATAGCTGGTAGGAAACCCAGGAGGTGGATGGGAATGTTCCAGGTGAAGCAGGGTGAATACCTCCTGTAAAAGGCATTGTGCAAGACATCTTTTATTCAGTGACAAAACCTGAATACAAATTGGCTTTTTGACTCTATTTAAAATTAAGTGAAATCTGCAACTGACATGCCCCCATTCTTGCTCGTTGGGGCAATAGGAGCTTGCAAATGTAGATTCAGTTTTTTCAGCCAGAGAAAAACAGGTACTGTGGCCTCTGCTCAGGTCTTGTGTTCTAGGAATCTAATCAGTACCTTCTCTTGTAGCTTGCTTAGCTGCTATGCTTCAGATAGTAACTGACCAAGATGTATGTTCTCCGTCACGCATTGCCAAATGCCATATATAAGTTATTAAAAGAGGAAAATAAAAAAACTCCACAACCGGCAGGCTTCTTTAGAGCCTCCCAGTGAGATTGCTGCCTTTCTACCCAAACTGCAAGCTCCTTGGGGCAAGGACCAGGACTGTATGGCAGCCATAAGCAGTGCCATTGCAGTGTGATCTCCCAGCACATACATGGAAGGTGCAAAGCATCTTCTTGTACCTCGCCTTTCAAACCAGGGGGCTGAGATTTCTGGATCCCTGTCTTAAGAAGGTGGTGACAAGGCCCATCTTGTCTTTCACGTTTCAGAGCTAACTATAGGAGTGTAACGCATGCCTTTTAAAACAGGTGGCACAAGGGATTTTCCGTGACAATCTTTCAAACTAAAGCAAAAACCCTCTGTTCACGGGTTGAAAACACTCTTAATCACTGCGCACAGACTCCCTCTGACATGAATCTGCTCCAGCTCTCCTGATTAGACATCCCTGAGGGTTATTGTTACAGCAGTTGCATCTAGAAACCACTGCTATGGGCTTGGGCATCAGTCTTCTCTCCATTTTAGAAATATAGGCAAAACCAAACCAAACCAAACCAAACCAAAAGATGAGAAAGAAATGGTGAATATAAACAGACCTTTTACCTTGCCATGCTTTGGGTATCCCAAGGTGAAAGTGAGACAGCAGTGGGCTTGGCTCAGGGAGGCTTAGTCACTGCTCTGGTCTTGTAACAATCCCAGGGCAGAGAGTGCTGCAGAGAGACGTGAAGGAGAGCTCTGGAGCAATCTGCAAATGACTGTGGAGAAATCTACCCTGAAGAGCCCTGCAGGTGTTATTTCAGATGCATCTTTATAACACAATATTTCTTACTTTTCCATAATTTTTAAGGTAAATATTTGCCTATTTCCTTTAAGCTGGAAGAGCAGTGGTATAGCAAACCCATCCGAAAGCCTCCTACAAACCTGTTTTCTTCTTTTGTTTTTCCTACTCTTTTGTAGCCACAGGCAAGACTGCCTCAAATCTCATCTTTTAAGTGCTACAACCGATCCATTAAATGTCTTCTCATGAACATTTTTTTCAGCTCCGAGGAGTAGAGTTGCTGAGTGAGAAAGGCATGAGCCGGGCTCTTGCTGCTGGGACTTCCTCCAGACCAGCTTGCAGTCCTAAGAAAAATGAGTTGGATGGTCTCAGCTCTGTCCCCAATGAGCAGCAGCAGTAGATCACTTTGCAAAAATGAGCCACGCGTAATTTGGCACCATTGACAGAAGACTCACTCGCAGCAGCTCAGGGCCTTGCAGGCTTGAGATAATGTGCTGCTAAAATCACCTCTTGACCCTAACCCAGGAGGTTCCTCCAGGTCACTAGGGAAGAGGGGGGTAGCAGGCCACTGTGAGATACCTTGATAAATGTACAAGCCCCTACATGTCAGCCTGGCACGCCTGCACCAGTGTGAGCTGCTCTGTTTATCACAGGAAGAAGAATATGTTTCCTGGGTTGTGTTAGAGGACTCCAGACTTCTCATTTCAGCTCCTCCTTTTCCCCCTCCAGTGCAGCGAGCCCACTGAAGTGAACTGGTGGCCCTGACGGAGTGCAGAAGCGGGCTGCATGCATCTCTTGTGTTGGAACTGGCAGAGAAAATCGGACACTGGGACAAACAACCATAAATCAGGACTGTCCTGATTAAATCAGGCATGGCTGGCAAGTAAGTTATTAGCCGCCTGTGAAACTAATTGTGATACTGATACACTCAATTTTGCTGTGTCTTTCAAACACCGGTTGTGATGGGAAACAGCTGTTAGAACCTCACCCCCCCCCCCCAAAAGAAAAGAAAGGGAGAGAAAGGAAAGAAAAAAGAGAGCAGGCTTACGATTCAGAATCATAATAAAGTCTGTCTTCTCTATTCCCTTGCACAAAAGCTCTTATATTCTTCTATTCTCCTCTAGACAATTACTCCCAGCAGGCAGGGTCACTTAGGATGAGCACTATTGCATTTAAAGTTCATCTACTGAAGGGGGGAAAAAGGCAGAGAAATAAGAAAAAGAAGAAAAAAAATCTTCCCATTAATGTGTGAAAAAATGGCAGATTTAAAATGGGTTAGAAATTCAGGTTAAGGCAAAAAAAAAAATTGTCACATGACATCGGCAGGAAAAAAGATTTTATTCAGAGGTATTGTTTGACTGAAAACTTCCTTCACAATAACACCAATGCCAGGATAAAAACCCCAGTGTTTATTTGATGCCTGTATGGGGCAACTGTTATGAGCAGCTAGAAAAAAAGGATGTTTTGAAATATGTCAGAAGGAGAAAGGGCCTAATCCTGCTTTGGTGGAAGCTGATGTTGAGCCCTCCACCAACTCCATGCTGCACTGGACACAGAGGGCTGGGCAGGAGCTGGGAATGTGACCCCCTGTGTGGGCTGCAGTGAGAGCAGTGTGTGGTTTGGCCAGCTAAAACCTATCGCTGTCAGGAGTTTGCTCAGTCACTCAAGCCAGGGGAAGGTGTAGTGCTGTAGTAGTTGCAATGGTTTAAGGATAGGAGCTGAGCAGGGTTTGTGGAGAGGTTGTTACTGGACTGAGAAACATAGCTCAAAAACCAGATTTTGAGTGTACAGACCATTCTTCAGGTCTGAAAAGGAATCAGCAAAGCCTAGTTTGAAATCTGTTGCTTGGCTTAGCCTCAAGGAAGATTTTTGAGAGCCAAACTCTGTTTCTTTTCCCCCAGAAATATTTAGGCTAGCATAAAGTGTTACCTCTCCTTGTACCCTTCTAACTGCCATGATGACTACTCACATCTGAAAAACACGTTCCATGAGGCAGAACATATCTGCATATGCAATATGTGGAATTTTAAGATGAAGTTCCCTCATCAGAATCTTAATTCTTGATGATTTTGTGCTTTGGCTGAAGCCCCTGCAATAGGCCACTCTTTCTTGGAGATTAGACTCTTCCAACACTTGGTTTGAATCCCTGTAGCCTCAGATACTTTATACCTCCTATTTTAGCTTTTTGCCACTTTTTCTTGTCTTGTATCTGTCTAGTCTGTCTTTCTATTGCTGTTCATTTTTTCCCAGGTTATATTTTAGCTATAAAAGTGGAGAGAAAATGACATGCATTAGCTAATAACAATATGACTGCACCATGAGTTTGGGAGAGATGGAAGGAAAAAACAAATCATTCATGTTTCAAGAATCAAACCCCATCCTCTCAGCTTCCACAGTAATATCTCTGGCTTCCTGTTTGCAAACCAGAAATGTTTATTTACAGCGTCTTTCTAGACAGCTTTTCAATGTATAATGCTCATGTCATTACATAATGGGTCATAAATGATGTTGGTTGTCATAGAAAAACACAAAGTCATCAAATATTTTCTTGGGTTTTTTGTTTGCCTTTTGTGGCAGGATTCAGAGTTGTCTGCAGTTGGGAAAAAGGTAAATCATCATCTTTCCAGTAATTCCAGCCCTGGTGTATTCAGCCTGTCAGGAGTTTATGAGTGAGGTGATCCTGATGCTGAACATACTGGTTGTATTTTTTCTCAGTGGCCCTGCTGTTTTAGGCAGCTCATCAGCTGTGTGCCCTGAGAAAGCCAGGCAAAGGTTTGCTGGTCCATGGTTTTGTGAGCAGAATTGGAACACTACAATCGAAATATGAAATACAACACCCTGGACCAGTTTTTTTTTCATATACAAGGCTATGTACTGAATCAGATCTTAGAAGTTCCTACTATAACCCACAACAATGGTTGAAGGTGTTTGTGCATTTTTCTGATCTGAACTGTAGGGACATTATATGAGTGCAATTTTTTTTTTCAGTGTTGAGGTGAAGCTGCCTGGTCTAGTTTTCCTTACCTGTAGCTATTGTGGGGACCAGAGAGATGTACATAATATGCCCAGAGGATGCTGTCCTTATTCCTGAAACTAAGACCTGGCTTTCTCATAGACTTTGAGCTCTGATGAATCCCCATACCCTCTCTTTGTAGGGGCTTCAACTGGCAGCATTAAAAATTGTTCCTTTTCTCAGAAACTTGTGAGGAGAAAGAAAGGAGCCCTTAACCCAGGATACTGGGTTAAAATTTTGCCTATGCTTCCAACAGTGTGTATTGGATATAATTCCCCTGAAGCTGGTGGTGAAGCTGCTATTCTTCCCTCTGGACAAATCAATTCCTATCTCTAAAAATAAGTGAATTAGAAAAGAAGTAAAGCTACCATTTATAAAATAAATGTGTTTATTTGGTAAAAATTGTATCCTGTGTATTAACCTTATTGATACCAGCTCTACCTAAATTCTTCTTGATCTTATTAAGGAAAAGGCAAAAAGATTTTGCATACTTTGGCTAAATCAGGAGACCTTTTTATTCTCTTTGCCACGATAATGATAAATAAACCACTATCAGGATAAAAGACATTGACAAAATACGTCCATACAGAAGACACACAAAACTTTCCACTTTTCACTTTTTTTTTTTACTATTTGGAAGAGCATTGAGAGTAATTTCTGAGCTGCCTGAAATAGATGAGCCTCCTGAATCAGAAATGTAACTCCATTAATGTCAGACAATCTCCATCTTTTGTACATGCCACATAGAGAGCTTATGGGTACCTATACAGAAAGATGAGGGTTTCATGACTAATTCTTATCAGCATCAGAGGTTATTTTCTGTGGTCCTTTGCATCAATGCACAGTAGGGTGTTGGTGAGCATCCCATAAAATTTCTAGCCACACACAAGGAAATGCTGAACTAATAAACCGTTCTTTTAGTGAATTGCAGAGACCAAAGGCTTTATCTTCCACTCTGAGGGAATATACAGCTGTCACAAGTAATATTGCTGAAAAAGTTTTCAGTTACTATGCAAGGTCAGATTACCTGCATCTTTTGTTATCTAGGTGGGTGATGAAAAGTCATTGAGATCTATCAAAAGTTCAGTTCAGTGAGGTGGCTAAGCAGGTAGTTGGCTTTGCTGGGACTCTGTGCCTGCACTCAGCCAGCCGTGTGCTTTAGCAGGCTGCTGAATTTGAAACAGAATTACAAGTAAAGTTCTCGAATGCTGTCTTGGAACTTAGACACTCACACTTGTAACCAGAAATTGCAAATTATGTCAGTATTACGCACAAGAGTAGGCTATGTGTGTTTTGGTGTGAAAGGAGAAAAACAATGTGTGTAGAAGAGTGGTAGAAGCAAATGCTCTTCTGCATCACTGTGTGCATTTTGCACATGTACGTTGCATTTGCGTGCTGTCTGAAGAAGCCTTCAGAGACCTACATTGCATGAAACCACTACCCATGCTCTATGATGAATTTTTATCGCATAGCTTCCACTGTGCTAGGAAAAAAACCAAATAAATCTAAAAGTACTAGCCCTCCTATGAGTTCCAAACACAGTTCTCATTTCAGGATCCTGGCATGCACTTGTAAAACATTTAAATATCTATCGGTGGATAAGAAAATCAATATACTTGTGAGGTGACTAAGTAACAAAATATATTAGAATTGATGTTACAATTAGGAAAAAAAGAAATAAATTGTTTTTCTGCTCATTAATATTTGGATAAATATTTATGAATGTATAAGGCAAGCAAGCACTGCCAACACTAGATCTTTATTATGCCAGGCATGGGAATAATTCAAACATTTAGCAGCTTCAGGTTGAACTTAACCCCACTGGCTGTTCAGCTGAATTTGATCTGGCCCCAGGAAGACGTTGCTTTGGAGGTGGTTAGATTGTGTGGTTTCTGTGCAGTTTTTGTTTGGAAGAAAAGGAGTGAGTCTGCATGTAACAGGCTCCTGACAGTGAGCTGTATTTGCCTTGACAGATGTGTGCTGGGCAGAGCAATGCTCAGGGTGAAGTTGTCTGCTCTCTAATGGAAGGATCAGCCAGTAGGAAGGATTTGCAGGAGTTTTGTTTGCCGGGTTGGCCAGGGAGTTATTTCCAGCCTGGAAGCAGCAGTAGGCACTCCTTTAGGACAAGTTTCCTACTGGGGTCTCGTTTTTGTCCCCTCTGTTTCTTATTAAGGACTTCACATCCGGGCCCCTCAGGGCACATGTTGCATATGAACCCTTCAGCCCAGGGCTGTGTGCAAGCCTGGTTGCTCCTTGTGCAGGGTGGTCATCTTTCTGCAGAGGGTGAGCCCTTCTTGTCCTCCCCTGCACAGGCAAGCTGGTCACTCTGCTGGCCAGGGAGGTGGCTTTTGTGGACTATTAAGGAAGGACTATTTATACAGTGCTGTTCTATTCGTGTGTAGCTGGGAGAGGAGAAGGGGTCATGAAGAAGAACTGGGGTGATCTGACCACCCACAGCCATTTCTCTTTTCCTCCCAGTGAACGAGAGCCTGATGATCACCTTTTTTTTTTTTTTTTTAAAAAAAAGGGAAAAAGAGTGATGGCTTCATTATGTTCAGGCGATTTTTGTAGCCCTTGTCTCTAGTTCAGGATGTGAACCAGAACAATAGGTGTTTTGGAACCTGAGGAGAAAACCAGCTGGATGACGTGGCTCAAAATGTAATTTTGTAGGGGCGCGCATCAATAAGGGGCCTCGGACGCCGTGCGGATATTACGCAGGCAGCCTTAATCCGCTCGTATGGCATCCGGATTGACAAAACAGACCATGATGGCTCCAAAGGGTCAATAAAACATGCGCCATGAAGGACTTACACAATAGACAGTAATGGCTTCTTTGGAGCTGTTACGGTCTATTGGGTCAATAATAATCCACTTTTTAAAGAGTGCCAAAATATGAATTTACACAACAGGCTGTAATGGCTCCTGATCTATCAGATAAATGATATGAATTATCAGCATTAGAGCCCACACTGCAGTGCACGTTTACCTATTAGGGTGGATAGAATAAATATTATATGCTTCAAAATATACTTTCATATTCAAAGGTCTGCTTTCTTAAAAACATCTGTGGGGGGAAGAAAAGGGGAAAACCCAAACTCCAGTCATTAAACCTGTAAAATAAATAGCATAGATCAGGAAATTTAAACCTGAGACTCTCTCTAGAAGGTTATTGTAAGTTTTCACTCTATGTTATTTTAAATTAAATCTTGCATCAGCATCTGCCATGTATATTTAATTTTTTAGTTTTTTATTTTTCTGCTCAGGTTTGTCTGTGAGCATTTTCCCACACTGATAAACTTTTCTATGAAATTACATATTTTCTCCTGTATTAAGAGCTAGTTTGTTACCTGACTGATGGTTTGCAGGATCTAGACCCCACGTTATATAAACAGGCTTAGTCTGAATATATACATTCAAGACCAAAAATCTGTTTAAATAACATATGTTCTATTTGTGGCCACCTATCTGTTTCTATCAAGGAAGATAAAAGTCCTTGTCTACACCGTTTTAGTTGCACAATCAAGACAGAAACCCTCAACTGATGTTTGCCAGCAGGTGGTGACACACAGCAACAAGCTCCAATGGTAGCAACATTTCCCTGCAAAACTTGGAGAAAATCCAGGCTTCAGGAAAATGAAATATGCCTTCAGTTTGGGAAGAAATAATGATGAATGTCCATCAGCAACACATGCGATGATTTAGTCTTGTTGCATGGCAAGAAGAAGTATGTTCAGTCCACAGCAGGTCAAAAGTTTTCCTTGCTGTTTCTCTGCATTTCCTTCTTGTTATTATGAAACATTTGGCTTGGCTGTGAAATATACTTTTAATTAAAAGATAGGAAAATCATAGTAAGACAGCAGCAGCAGAGAGCTGCTACAAAGCCTGCTGTCTTAGCTCTCGTAATAAACATAACGCAAAGGATTGGTGCACGCAAAGTCTGAAGTGTTGTAGTGAGAATATGTATACAGTGACTTGTCCAAGTCCTTTCAAAGAGAAGTGTAAATAGTGTTTTCTGCTTGTGTGTGATTACCCCATGCTTTTTAAAACTTCATGTGTTTTCCTTCCTGGCCTCACACCCAGGTGAACTTGTTTGAAAAACCAGCTTCTTATACTGAACGCCACCACTGAGTTTGTAGTAGCTTAGTGGGCAAAAAACTCTTCGGTAATAGACAAGATTAAAAATTAGCACAGAATAGTGGCTGGATCTGTCACCTTTGGTTTCTATCGTCCTGTTCTTTCCAGTCATTTAGGATTCCTTGGATTTCATGCATACATTTTGTACATGTTACTCTATCTTAAACAACATGCCCTTGAAAAGAAATTGGGGTGCTCACAGCATTTGAAGTGCAATAATTTAACAGAGGAAAATACAAGTCTCATCCTGCATAGCAGGGAGCTGAGAACAGGAGAAAAATGTAAAAATACTGAGAATTTTCCTCCTTTGCAGTGTCTGTTTCCTGCAAGTATCTACCGTCTACAATATTGACTGGTTTATCAGGCAGCAGGTATCTCTATCGGTCTATCTTGGATTGTCATCCAACAGGAGATTAAACGCTGCCTGCCTCCTTCTTGTGATTTTCAGTCTTCACATCACAAAGTTTTCAATCAAATTTCAGCGGTGTACATTTAGCTTAGAGAACTCGTGGTACTTATCTTCCCAAAGCAGGTGATTTAGACCATGTTTACCTTGTATAGTTCCAAGATATCTTTCGGCAAACCTGTCCACATCTCAGGCCTTGAAATGATTCCTAAGTTAGGGTTTTGGGTTTTTTTTGCTTTTCTCTGTTTCTCTTTCTCCTTCCCTCCACAGGCAGGCTACAAGCCAAACAACACAATTACAGCACAGGTCCTGAAGAACAGACACGTGCCAATTTTTGGCAGAGTTATATCAATGTGGCAACTTTCTGTTATTAGATTTTTTTTAAGACAAAAGCAATGTGGTGCGTTACAACCCTGTTCTAAGAAGCTTCCTCCTTAGGAATCTCTTCAGTGCACTTATCACAGTGTGTTTTCACCCTACAAATCAGCTTGAGCCCAGGAGGATGTCAGCTGGGTGCTCATCTTGATTTGCATCAGATACCTGAGGAAGTTCTGGTCTGGGAAGTAACCTGTACAATAAACTGCAGCTCCATTTGTAAGGAATCCAGTGTGAGCAAGCTGACACTGAAAAAAAAGGGCTTCTCTGCCAATTAGCATATTTTATGCATAGGATTTTGATAAACAGACTAACTAGAATTTGAATAAGCATAAACTTGAGACTAAAAAATGCTGGAAAGGCAATTCAAAACAATCACAAATGCCAGACTGGATTTTTGTGGTTTGTTCTCCATTCAAAGGAGCTAGAATATAGTATAACTAAGAGTGATTCTGTTAAGGTGAAGGAATGAATATTGGAAATTATAGTTAGAGTCCTAATTGGTCTCTCACCACCAAATACCTTGAAAAACCTGGCATACAGCAGTCAGGGCAAGGTCTGGGAGCAAGATCTGGTCACTTAGAACTGCATAAAAAGACTGTAGGGGGATAAAATGGTCCACAGGCCAGTATAGACCATGTTTGTGCCTGCCAAAGCAATTGAGAGTGCAGGTATAGTTCCAGAGGGTCAGATGTTGCCTTTCAAGGGCTTTCTGCTAGGAGCGAGAGGAACATGTTCACATTTTTTGGTGTAGGGCTGCTCAGCTAGGTGCTCCCAGACACTCAGGCAGCACCATGAGCCGGGGGCTGGAATTTGGGATGGATGAATCTCCACAGCATGACACGGCCTGGCTCCATCTGAGCTCACCCTAGGGGTGGGATGAATAAATATGAGAAATTCAATTCTGGATATAGCCTTTACAAACAGGAAGGGAGTTTAATCCTGGACTCCTTCTTATTCTAGAAGACCCGAGAGGCTGTTACAGTAATTTGATGCCAGCTGGGAAGAGGCAAACACCTCCCAAGTCAGTGCTTTGGCCAACAGCCTGATGACAACAGAGGGTTCCCATCAGGCAAGAGAAATATTCCAGAGGGTGATACCCACTAGAGTTCATCTGCTTCATGCTGTCAGGGCAGCGTGAAAGAGAGTGAAGTGACAGGCGAGTTGGCCCAGCTGCTTCTTCATGAATATCTGAGATTCTTGCCTAGTGTAAGTGGAAACTATATGAACACATCAAAGAGGAAAAGACACTGAAAATTGAAAGGCAGTGCCTAGATGATTTTTAAAAGAGTGAATTTGGCTCAATATAATTCACTTCCTCCATATGCGAAATGGACTAGATTGAGATGGTAGGAGTGAAAGAAAATTGCTTTATTGTCGAATGTGGAAATTAATTTTTTTTAACCTTTTGCCTGCGTTTTTTGCTTCTTCTTTCCCTTTCCACAAGTACAAGCAAGCAAAAGTGCCTGGGTCAGGCTGCAGGGAGAGAATTACAGTACAGTCCCACTTAGGCATCAGCTTGGCTGAACTCTGCTCAGGGGTACCTTGTTGGCAGGGGTCCATGGGCGGGGTGAATGAGTGTTAAATGCTGATGTTTATGGTCTCATCATCTCAAAAGAGAGGAGACGTGTGAGCTGATACACAAGATGTAGATTGCCACCACTTTTAAAAGTACTTCCTTCTTGTCTGAAAGCTTCTTCTTACTGAACCAAAGTTCCTGCTGGCAGGATTGTAATCTCAGAGTTTGGGAAGTGGTGCAGATGGTTTTGGTTCCAAAAGCCCAAAATATACGACTGTGGCAAAACAAAACCGATTCCTTGTCACCCAGTGCTCTCACCTGTTAATGTTAGAGAAGCAGAGTCCAGGGCAGTTGAGATTCTTCCTCCATCAGATGAGATGGATAGGTTGTGCAAGACAGAGTTGGGGGAAGCAATGGGGCACTGGAAAAGGCTTGGGAGGGGAAATGAGAGAGCAGATTCTGTGAGTTGGGAAAAGTCTGCTGTGGACTGGCACAAAAGAAAAAGGTGACTGATATCAAGAGAGGAGTAATAGTGTATGATATGCATGAGAGGCAAATTTGGACATTTTTGAGTGTTTAATGTGCAGCCTTGACTTATTTTACTATTTGTGTATATGTATGAATGGAATGAAGAGAAAGTAAATTGTTAGGTAGGTTGATATTCTAGCACTATCATTGGCAGAGGAGTATTGGATATACGACCCCTTTAGTATACTTCGACCAGGAGATGAATATGATTTCTATTGTTAGGATGTATCTGAGAGCAAAAGGTTTTAGAAATCTGTGATTTGGGCCACTGGGTTTTTTTTCCTTTCCTTCTTATTCTCTGTGTTAAAGCAAAGAGGACGTTTCTCATATAAACGGCGATTTTTGTGGTTCCAAATTTAACACTCAATCATAGCATTATTACCAAAGTCCTTAAGCTCAAACCATGGAAATCCCAGAATTATTTCCATTTCAAGTCCCATCAAAATGCTAACAGCAAAGTTTTCCAGCACCCGCTGTAACTGAGCACACTGGGCAGCTGAGTGACACAGGGATTGCACTGATTCCTTGGAACTACAAACCCTCAGCTCAAATGCAAGCACCAAAGAGAAATGCTGAGAGAGGAAGAGAGGGACGGAAGGAAGGGCATGAGCCCTAATGTGCAGAGTCAGCAGTAAGGACCAACAGTTTGTAGCAGCTTTCCTAAATTTTGAATGAAATGAACATAAGTAGCAGGCTATGTTTTATTCGTGTTGAATCCTGCGCTCGAGTCTTCAGAAAATGCATTTGAAGGTGGCTGAGGTATTTCAGTTTGACAAATAAACTAAGCTGTGGTTACTTTCTCAGTATGTTTTGTGTCATGGTGCTAATTTCCCATTCACTTGATTGGGATGCAATGATTTCACGACAATGTCAGTGCAGGTCTATGGAAAAGACATTATGGTGTCAAAATGAAATGAAACAATGTTAATTTGTCTATGGAAACGGTGTTCCACTGCCAAATTGAAACATAACCCTCAGCTCAGCCACCTTGAGACTTGGCACTCCTGCAGCATCGAAGGACCCCGCCACACTGGGTGATTTTACAGCGGCGCACTGGGAAACTACAAATCTGGATTAAATATTAGTGGAGGTAAGACAATTTGTTTTGTTCTGTGGAACTACAACTGTATAGCATTTCCTAGTGTTACAAGGGCCTTCCACATGTGCTGCAGTATCTAAAGCCCAGGGAGAGGGTGGTAATTGAGGGGAGAAAAAGAACTTTGCAACATTTGCGCAGATTTCTTTTGACTTGCAGTGGCTCTCAGCATATCTCACTCCTAGCATTATATTAAAGGATCTTTTTTAGGCGAAAAATAATTTTACAGTGTTCAGAGCACCTAACCCACATCTGGGACACCAGAGCTCAAATTAAGCAGTACTCTAAATCCAGTCTGGGTTTTAATTCGACCAGGATGTTGCATTTCTGGTAAAACAAAAATTTGAACCTAAACCAGAATCCAAAGTGTAAGGAATACAATAGTGAAAAACAATAATAAGCAAGACGAAATCAAAAGATGGGCTGAGAGAGGAAAGAAGCAATATGTAAAGGGATATACAAAATATAAATAAATATTTTCTCTGTTGTTAAGGCTCTATGGAGTGATAGAATCTACTTATCAATCACAGTTTGTCTTTTGTTTTGTGTTCCTGGACAGTATGACCATCTTTGAAAAAAGGGTGATCTTTGATCTCCTGCCCTGGGGCGAGCACCAGCAGATGTTCTTTTGTTCTTTTCTCCATATTCAGTGTCCCTCACCTCCTAAAGCTGAAGTGTGCTCCCCAAAACTGACAGGTGTTTCTCTGTTTGATTGCAAAAAGATGGATTTAGGCTAAATGTGACCTGAAACCTTCAAAGTGGAAGGGCCTCCCAGCATGCTTGCGAACTGGTGGGAGGGAAGGCTGTTGTAACATCTGCACTTCTGAGAACATTAGCAAATCATACACAGATGTCAAGAAGAAATAGGCTTGGCCATTCTGTTAGGAGGGACTCTAGCACACTCTTTCATCCTGGGTGAATTTCTGGGGTGATTCTGTCTGCTGAGCTTCTCAGTGATTTTTTTTCCTTATTTGTGAGATGGGTGTAATGGCACTTCTCTGCCTTTCAGAGACATTAGGGAGAAGAAATAAATTATGGGTTTTGTGGTGTCTGAGCAGTACTATAAGACAGGCATGTGAGTACATATGGCATCATGAGCTGGGCTGAGAGGAAAGGCTAATCACATGAGCACTATATCTTAAGGAGGCCAATCCTTTCTTTACCTGTGCCTCAGCTGGCATAAAAATCTGACACTAGCTAATGAAAGCAATAAAGCTATCCAATCTTATTGATGGCTATGGAGATTTCTTGGACATGAGGAGCTCTGTGTTCTACTCTTGTATATTGATAAAGTTGTCTCTGGGCTGTGCACAGCATTTCTGGATGTTCAGTGAAGTCCCAGAGCTACACGCCCTCCTGAGACACCAATTAATGCTTCAATCTTACTATGTGAGTGGTGCACATTCCTTTTTTTGCATAAAGGTCCTTCTGCCTTTCATCATTCCTCAGGTAAGAAGCATGAATTTGTTGAATGTGGTGGATGTGTCATGCCAGTCCTTTCCTGGAAGATGCCAGATCCTCTCCTCCACTTTGAGAGGCAACTGAGCATGGGCATTAGTATTCCTACAAATATTTAATGCTCAGTTGTCTTGCATAGGCTTTCATGCACCAAACTCTGACTGGTATTGCTGCCCCAGGGCAGGATGGCATGAGAATCTTCCCTCGTCCTACATTCATTGGACCCCCTTCTCTCTCCAAGTGTTATCCATCAAATCACTGTTGAGAACTCCCTGTAACTTCTCCATGAGTTGAATGCTGCTCCAGTCACGATTTTTCATAGAGATTCCCAGGCTGTCTGAATTTCTAAGAGGAAGCTTTTGGCTCTTCAGGCACCATTTACACATTGTTTTGAAGTAGTTCATACTGCACTAGTTATAATTGTTAAGATGTAACACCCAGCTGCAATGTGCAATCCAACTTCAAATTTATTGGGAAGAACTTCAACATGAAATATTGCAGACCTCCCAGCTTGTTTCAAACAGCTAAGAAAAGTCATTGAAATATCCTACTATACAGGTTGGGATTAAAGTACAGGAATCATTTATGATAAATGAGGAAGGCAAATTCATCATATATTAAGCATGCTTTATTCAATGTGAGGCACACCCTCAAAATTATATTTTTTTGTTAAAGGACAGGAAGATTTCTTGCTTTCTAAGGTTTTCTCTCTCCCTCTCTCTCCCCCTCCCCACACATACATGCTTGGGCAAACACACGCACAAGCACAAGCCTTCTCTTTCTCTGGGTGTAAAGCATGATGGACATCTGGTTTCCAGGCTCAGTCTTCACCCCCAGAGACAAAGAACAACGTCATTGTTTGAATATGTTCTTTAGAGGTTGACATTTGGGGAATTTATCTGCTATCCTCCAACAAGTGAGACCATTCCAACATTTTTGTGCACTGTGTAAACCACAGATTAATTGCACAAATTATATGAATTATCCTAAAATTTTTGGGTAATGTTTGCCCTGTCAACACTGTAATTGAGACGACTGGGCACGTGGAAAACCTGCATGTGGCAAGCTTGACAATCCATGATGCAGATGCAGAGGCAATTTGCATCTACCTCTGCTTAGAATAAGTCCTGCAAGGACTGTATTCTGCAAGTAGAATAGGTAATGTGAGACTTTGATCAAAACAAAAAAGCAGTGGTCTTCCATAATACTATGTAATATGGAGGGTGTGTAGCTGTCTTCCAAATGCCAGGTTGACTTCCAAGTGTGTGTATGGTGGTGGGGGGAAATATTGAAGTCGTAGATTTTATTGTTTCAGCAAATAAAACTCTTTCTTGCTTGGGAAATCAGACACAGTAGTGAAGGGAAAAAAAAAAACAAACAATTTTTAATGATTTGTGTCCACATCAGCTGAACTCTACTGTCTGTGGTTTGGGCCAAGTGGTGGTGCCTCACAGGGTGTATCCCACTGGTCATGTCCAACCTGCCTTGTCATTTTGAAGAGGTGTTAGTGCAATATCTGGATTTGTGATGGAAGACATGAGATCAATGACCCAGAGTATTCCTTTATATCAACGAATAGAAGCAAAATATCTGTAACAGTCAAATAATTTCTTAGAGGTTATGTTCAAAGTGCTGAGAACTACAAACATTTAGGATTCGCAGGCAATCACATCCCTTCTCCTTTCACTGAGATGGAAACCAGAACAGAGGATGGTGAAGGCTGACACCTACTTGAGCTCAGAGGCTTCTGAGGAAGCTGCAGTTCTCACTTTAAATATGGAAAGAGGATTTTAACATAGGTTTATTTCTGGACCTCCCAAAAATTTCATTCAGAATTTCCCAAGTCTGTATAAGTTCTCAGAGTCACTGGAATGGGCTTGTTACCAAAGGTAGAGGGGTGTTGATAGTTATTCAATGCAATTTGTATAAATTAGGTGTTTGGGGAATCAGTACAGTCTCTGACTTAGGGCAAGAATTCCCTTCTCTGAGATACTTGAGACTGAAGGAACTCAGGCTTGGAGCTCGGGAAGACATGGAGCAGAGTGCAGGACAGGAAAGGAGTGCGAATATCTAAACCAGACAAGGTATGTGTCCAAAGGAGAAATTCCAGTGTGCCTTCACATGCCTTGAAAGTGAAGGGCAAGTGAAAACTTGATTTTGCTACAGTGAAGAGAAAAATTCCCATTGTGTTCAACGGGGCTGGGATTTCATCCAAGACCTCCAAATTATTCTAAGACACTCATGTAGCCCACATTTAATCTTTTAGAAAGAGTATTATGTTTCCAGAAATTATCAGTTTTCTAATTTTCTGACTTCATCATCTGCAATGCCCCTGTCATGACTTCTTTTTATACAACACATTTTTTTTCTTTTTTTTTTTATTCAGTCTTGCACACATCATCATTATACCACCAAAGATCAAAGATCCATAGCATAAGGTAAAAATAACTGCTTGCAAATAATAGATACATGTTTTTTAATAAACTTTTAGTACTTAATAAAGTAAAATACCCGGATAAAACCTGGAAGATGAAGAAATACCAGGTATGTTCTTGATTTGACTTGGGACAGGATTTCACCCCACATTTTTATGAGAAATATTTAGCACACAGACATTCCACCCCCTCGTAGCTCCACCCCCGTATATTTCAAAGCAAGAACAGAAGGCAACGCAAAAGTAGCTGCCACCATCCACAAGATAATTCTTTCAAACGTCTCTCAGCATTCTAAACCATAATCTAAACTTATGTCCACATAACAAATAACAGCCCTTTGAAATGAACTGAGAAACTGTAAAGCCATTAAGAAAATGTGCCATTAAGAAAAGGATTTCAGCATTTCCTATGAAAAAGGTTCCCAATGTATGTATTTCCACATGTTCAGAGAAATGATTAAAGTGTTTATAGCTTTTGTAATTGGTCTCTCTCAATTTAAAAATATAGGCTTTTTTTAACGTTACATTTCTCTGCCGCTCTTTGTCTAGAATAGCATTAATGAAGTCCCATTTTCCAAGTTGCCGAAGGTAGGAGATAGGGAAGCGATGTGTTTAAGGGAGCAGGCTCGGGAAGCACGCCGTCTGTCTGCCCGTGTTCCAGCCAGCACGGGCTCCCGTTAATGTGTCCATTAGCCACGGCGCGCTCCCGGGGCTCTGGGGCTGCCGTGCTCCCCGCGACGCTGCAGCGCATATGGCAGCAGGGAACGGGGCTCCTTCTCTCTCTCAGAGCACCCTCTGCATGCTGCTGACCAAGACAGCACAGCGTGTTTGGAGGAAGACACCTAATCATTTTCCTTGGGTCCAGTCGGGGGTGGTCAGCACCCTGAGAAAGCCAAACTCCATCACCAAATCCCCAAAAAGCAGTGAAAAGAAGGAGGGCACTGCTAAAGCAGTCCCTTTCCAAAGCGTATCTGGCCCTTTCTAAGAGAGCTTTTGGTCTGCTCTGGTAAATGCTATAAACATACTGGCTGCAGTGATAGAAACCACATGTATGGCCTGGTGTTCAGTGAGTGAGTGAATCAGTAACAGCTTGGTCCTGGAGGCCAAAGCCACTTTCATCACCTACAGATCATGGCTTTTGGAGTGGTTTGTGGCTCCTTTAGGCCAGTCCAGAAGAGACAGTGAAAGATTTTCATCCAGATTCCAGATGAATAAATCTGTTTTATAGATAAGAATATATGCATAGATATGCTTTTTTTTTCATAGGAACTGTCAATCAGGTCACATGTAAATTTTTTTTTCATTCTATTATTTTCTTTTATCTGTTAATATAAAGCTTTAGGTTTTGTTCCATTTGTAAAAGCATATATCAAATGTTTCGTTATTTCTTTTTATAATACCCCAGGAGAGGGTGTTTTACCTTTCCTTTTGTAAATTATCTTAAGTAGAAATTGTCAATCTGGAATTGACAGGTATTTGTTATAGAAAACAAGGCATTGTTCCCATTTTGCTTCATCCACCAACACAGGTGCTGCTGTCATATGTCACAACAATGGAGAAACTTATTAAACTATATAGAGCAATAATACTATAATATAAAGATATGAGGGTGAAAAAATCTTAGTATGTGTTTGCTGGCTGGAGGTATGAAATCCTATCCTTCATGTAGTTGATCTGACAATGCTCTGACACTCCCACAAATCTCTTCCTTCTTGGCTTCTTCTTCCAAGAATGCCCTTATAAACTATTGACGTTCCCCCTCTCCCCCTCTCCCCCTCTCCCCCTCTCCAAAGCTATCAAATAACAGTAGGACAGAGGCATAACTCTATCAGTGAGGTTGTTCCTCACCTGTTGAGTTGCTGAAGGAAAAAAGACATGGATTTTGTGGGAGCCAGGATTACTCTGGTATAATTACAGAAAGTCTGGGCCAGTCGCTGGATTACATTGTGGAATGTGTCGTGACTGATGCAAATATCCACAGGCAATTCTTCTGTCAAAGGCTGGCCTAGATACAGGGAAATTCCTAAGTAACTTGCTAAAGAGTCCCTGTTTTGTGAGCCTGTCAAAGGAGGCGACAGTGGTCTTTGCTGGGCTGGTGGTGCTACTGACCCTGGGCTGTGGCACTGTTGGCTGGAGAGAGTGTTAGTCTAGAAAAGGCCTGAGCTGCAGAATCTGGGACAGGATTCAACTCACATCACTCGAATTTCGGGTTGAATGTGATAAATTAGAGCATTGCCATCCTCTGACTGGCAGCAAATCAAATGAGTTCTTTGGGCTTTTTTTCCTTCACCACAAAGAACAAGAACAGGAACAAATGCTGGGAGAGGAGAGAAAGAAGTGACATCATCTGTGGAAAAGTTTTACTTTTTTTTCCTGCCTGAAGGACTGTTTTGATTTCCAACTGCATCTCAGGTAAGAATGAAACATGATATTAGATTGAATGCACCAGCTGAGTGTAAATGGAAATACTTGCAGTTGAAGAGAGGGAGAGACAACATTGTGCTGCGTTTTCGATATCTTTCTGATATTTGTAGAGACCAAGCAGCTTCTGGCCTAGCTTCAAATAGCTGAAACCTTGGTCAAGTAATTTTAATTGTCTCAGTCTCAGTGGGATCATGGCAGTGGCTGGGGTTATATGGAATACTCCGTAAGCTTTCACTACTCCCACCCCTGTGTACTCTAGCCCTTTTCCTAAACCCCATCTTTCCTTTGCTGTGGTATGGGAGAGCTGGTGATTTGGAGCCAGCTACATATGCTTTATGTTTCCTGAAGATTAAAACCCATGTGTAATGCTCCATAGTCTGTCAACAGCCAGCTTGGGAAAGAGACCAAGGACTAGAAAGCCAAAACCAGACTGTTAGATCAATCATGGCCAAGATGTGCTTCTCACTTATAAAAGCTAAAATAAAACCAGCCAGGCAATAAGTTTGTCCTTTGCAATGTTGGAAGACTGCTGCCCCCCATCCTGGGTCTGATTCTCTGTGTGTCAGACTATACACAAATCTGCAAGAGAAGATATTGCTTGTGTGTTTAAAGTACTTCTGCCATCAGACAGGGAGAAGACAGCTGTCTACAGTAAGTATCCAGCCTTGGGATAAGTAGCCAATGATTTGTGTTCCCTTTTTTTTTTTTTTTTTTTTTTTTGCGTTAGTGTAGTATTAAATAGTAGTCTGAAACTATCTGCTTGTATAGAACTGAACAAAGTGGTATGTGTTCCCAAACACTAAAACCAAATTGTCAAGACACATCCTCAGAGACAGAGGGTCTTTTTTGTTTTTGCCCAAGAATGTCTTATTTAAAATGGCATTCCTTGTAAAGATGCAAATGCTATTTCTTTTAAAATGGCCCAGTACTGAGAATAAAGCAAGCAAAAGAGGAAATTAAAACTGTGACAAGAGAAGGAGGTCTGGAAAGTTGGCTTTCAACCAAATGACCTCTTGATAGATCAGTTGGGAACCAGGAATGCATGAGATTACCATGAGCTAGAAAGATTTATAGTTCTTTGTTTGGTCTCTTGGTAAGTTTTCATGTGTAGTCAGCTATATGATGGGCAATGATAGGGGAGAATGGTGGGCAAAAGCAATCCGGAGCCCCAAATATTTATTGTGATTCCCCAAAAACCATGAAATGAAGGAACTAATTAAAGATATAAAGCATTTTTTTATTTTAATTAACAACAAGCACTCTTATAAAGGAAAAACTTTGCATAGCCCTCCCCAGATCTAGCTCTCTCAGAAGAAGCTATTTGCAGGCTGTAAATTTAGCTCCAACTGCATTAGGCATGCACATGACACTCTCTGTCGTGGGAATGGGTATCTGGGTTTCTGCAATTACTACACAACCTTTTCTGAGCTGACCACCTGCAGAGGGAACATCCCTCTGTAGGGATGCATGGTAGACTGCACTACCTAAACACATCCTCAGATTGTGCCAGAGCTTCTCAGAAACTTGCGACTCTTGCAATTTCATCTCCAGAAATTTGAATGAGTATTTCTATTTTCTCATCATCCAGGTGATCAGGAACATCTGAGCATTTGTAGTTTATGTTATCCAGATTAAAAACTAAATATGATGGTCCATTAGATGCCAAGGACATTAAAATGTAAAAGCAAACAGATTACAAAATCTAATTTATGAAGCACTCTAAAATTAATAGGTAGTGCTATCAAATGGTTTTTATGTACTGGTTGTTACACCCAGGTGTATCCTGAAAGTCTGACCAGTAGAGTGAATCCAGGAAGATGGAGTGACCTCAGATATGTAAACCTTGTTAAACAGCAAAGCACACAATTTTATATTGGGTTGCAAATCTTTTTTGCCAATAATAGGACCCTAGAATTTTGAAACAAAAAAAAAACCTTTAAGCACAATTAGCAAAGTCAAGATTCTTGCAACACTTTGGTTTTAAAATGTAATTATTTACTTCTTTTCCCTCTGCAGTGTATATACCATAAATGCATGTGATATATTCACTGCATTAGTTCATTATTATTACCTATTTATTTCTTTTTTACCAATGAAGTTGTGTCCTTGTCTCTTTTCTAGGTAAAAATATATAAATAATCTTCTGCCCCAGGACAATATCATGTGAGCATCTCAGTGATGGTGCCTGTAATGTATCATTTACTAGTGTCTTTACATGGTAACTTATTCTCCCTTTCTGTTAAACCAATGAATAATATTCTCTTAGTAATTTATTCACTTGTCAAAATTGAATGTTAAGAAACCCGGAGGTTTGCCTTAAACTTATAATAGAATTTAAAGGGCAAATATTCAAAATTCAGCTTCAAGGTGTGGACCTTTTGCATAACCTTACAAGTGCTTTCTGAGTGTTATCATTTTGTCAGTACAGTTCTGACCTGATTTGCATTCTTCACATGTCTCTCTTTAACAGGCTGGATTTTGCACATTTAAGTTGCAAGTTACTACAGGCAACAGTTGATTTGAAGATACCTTGCAAATGCAAAATAGACACCTTTTGCTGAACGTTCAGCTTTGAAACAAGAGGAGAACCAATAAGACAGCAAGGCTTTGCAAACAGAAATGTCATGACCTATGGCTTGGGGAAAAGTTTTCAAAAAAAATACGACTAATGTCTGATACTGTCAGTTATTGAGAGTCCTAATTGTGGCTGGGAGATGCCAAATTAAAAAAAAAAAGTTGAGAAATCCAAAAGGAGAGCTTTGAAAATACTAATTTGTGGGAACTGAATGACTCAATGAGTTAGGCAGTATTGGTTCTCTTCACAGATTTCTGGAGAATTCTGGCTAGTATGAACAGAACTATTCTATTCTAAGGAATTTGAAAATAAAAGAAATTAGAAGTTTGGAGAATAGTGAAGGCCTTCCCACTCAGGAGAGTGCAGCCATAAATATTTAGGAATATGAAGCTCGTCTTAAAGCTCATTACATAATTCCAAGCCAGAAAGAAAACTAACTTCTGTATTTTTAGTCTGACACTGTGTACAACCACATACTGTATTTTTATCTAGCAAGAACGAGTCCATCAAATACAAATGTAACATGTACAATGATCCTTCATTCTAGCTCTAACACAGATGGTTATCCCTATAACAAATAAATAGGAAGGCTCAGAATAGAGAAAGGATAAGAAAAATTATGACCAAGAGAAAAAAGGCCTAGTGCAGATGATCTTGTGAGACACTACTTGATCCAACTCCCCTTAAGATCTCATATCTCAAAATCACAGTGGGATAGCAGAGCCTAGGAGCACTTACTGGGGAATACAAATATGGATAACTGCAACTCCAAACTACCTGTTAAACACAGTCATATAGTATTCTGTCAGGCAGTTTGGAGCATTTTGCTCTGCTATATACTCTCCAATTTCCTCTGGAGCCCTCAAAGTCCATCTCTTCCAGTTCCTTGAAAACCTAGGCACCCTTGAGCATTTTTTTTTTAATAAAATTGCTCTTTATGGTAATATTTGTATTAGGAATAAAAGTAAGCAAATAAGAACAGCGTCCCCACTTCGATCAACTAGGACATTTTACTATTTGTTTTCCTTCTCCACTGAAGTATTTCTGTAAGGCAGTTTTATGTTGGACCTGCCAATGCTGGCAAGCCTGTGCTGTTGGTGCAGCATGGAGAATACAGAGGTTAAAGTCTACACCCTGTCACTGTTCCTTCATGTGCTTCTAATTCTTCTTCCCCATTCATCCCATGACTTCTTAGTGTTCTCATCACCTGAGTCATTAGAGTCATTAGTGTTTATTCCTACTTGTTCATGAATGTTGTAAGAAAAAATGAGATGAAGATATAAACATCTTTTTGGATTGTGTTGGGGGAATCAGATAAATGTAAAGGAATGCTGCATGAGAAGTCCTGTATTCTAAGCCAGGTCTATAAGCTCACAGATTCACCACAATCCCTGCCTCGACTTCAATGTATTTAAGGCAAATCCAGAAATCTTGTCAGCTCCTACAGATTATCACAGTGGGCTACAAGACAGGTGCATAGTTAAAGCATTTCCTGAGCTTCTGGACAAGCCAGTCTTGTCCTTTGTTGCCAACTTGTGGGGTGCCCTTACACAGATTATTTAAAATATACTTTTCAAAGGTTTGCCTGGAAACATGGTGACAGGGAAAGGTATTCATCCGGGAATGCTTAGAATAAGTCAACTGGAGTCAAGATTATTAAATTCTCCTGCTGTCAGTGGCTTGCAATGCACAACTTGCACTTATTTGAGTAAGCTGCTCTGTTGTGGCCTCTGTTTATATTCTGGTCTTCTGAACCTATAAGACTTTTATTATGCAAGTTTCATAACATTTAAAAGGTAAATTAGTGATAAATATGTCCACACTTAATAATGTTGAAGTAATATCTTCACCAAACTGCAAAGATTGCAGGGATAATTCAATCTATAGATTTACAAATAATTTATTCAGTTTTTATTTTAACTAGTTTTGCTGTATGAATGAATTAAACAGCTGGCAGCTTGCCTGTCTGTTCATTGCTCTGCTCCTTTCACTCCCATTTCTAATGTTTTGCTCTTGCCCTAGCTGCTAATATGGCATCCTTTTTGCTTCACAGACATCCTCTCCAAACAAGTTAGACAAGGAAGATGCTGGAGTGTGAGGTGATGTTTTAGGGAAATTCAAAGGCATGCTTTCTTATATGATTTACTAAGTGTTCTCAGAAATATTGTTTCATTTCATAACATTTCCACTTGGGTTTTGGTTTGGGGATTGTTTTTTTTCTGGTTTTTTTTTTTTTTTTTTTTTTTTGGCAATCTTCTTCCCTAGTACAGTGGAGCAGATTTCTGAATGAGGCTGATGATATTTGTAATATATCCCAAGTTAATTTAGACAGCAGGTTAGCCCCTCAACAAAACTGTGGCCCATATACAAGTCAAATCTGCTTTTTTCCTTGGGCAATGATTTATTTCCCTCTTAAATTGGCTGGACCAGTTAGTTTTTTATTTTTATTAAGTCACACTATTCTTAAATGAAACTATTGATTTAAAGTCAGCTTAGTGAGGATTTAATTTGTTTTCAGGGGATTAGAGCAGGTAACATGGGATAATTTTACAATAAAGTGGAATAGAAGCATTCCTTCACATTACCCTCACCTTTTTTTCTTGCCAGGCTGCACAGACATTACAAATTTTCAAGTGAATTGTGGAAATACATTCATAAATCAGGCCTAATTCCTCTGCCTGCTTAAAGGCTATTCTAAAGAATATTTTCCTTTGACCTTGTCCATGTTTGTCCTTCCATGGGCTGGTGCATCTGATAATTCCACACAAACACAGATTCACACAAAATATTTTTGTGTCCATGGCAGGAATTGTAAACAGGGACATTTGTTGAGAAATACAAGACCAGACATGTCTTTTAATACAGTGGCTACAGACTTCTTTAAAACACCACTGTATTGCTCACAAACAGGGATAGTTACTGTTGGTATTCCTTGATAGCATATATACTGGGTTTGTTGGGTTTTCTCTATATAGTACAGTGATTTTAATCTCTGCTCCATGTAGCTTCATGGAAACTCTTCCTTCTTTGTCATTCTGTTTTTCAATCACGTCTAACACATGATTTAACAGTTTCTGGGATTTCACCCGGTGCTGTGCAGTCTGCTTTTGCCACTTTGCAGTCAGTGACTTGAGTAGGGGCAGGTTCTACAGCTCTGAGTAGCATTACCCCAAGATCAGACACTCCCCTTTTCTGTGTTTCTTCTTTTTGGTGGCCAAGATTGTTTTTATTAGCAGTCCTCTGCTTCTGGCAACAAATCCTCGCTAGGAAATATTTCAAAGTTCTACATAGCATGTTTCCCACTGCTCACACATATGGATGACGTTCCTCCCATCTCTTCTTTTTAACTTATGTGAAGCACATACATGTGAGAGAATGCAAACAAGCCCTTACTGCAGCACTGAATATAATTTCCCTACCTGACCTCTGTAATTTGTGTTCTGCCTCAGCTTCCCAACCCTTGGGAAGTTGGATAGAAGGATAGAAGCAGAAGGATATCACTACTGGCTGCATATCTTCCTCTTCCATCCTTTTCTATGGTCCGCATCTCCCCATCTCTGTCTTGTGAAGCATGAGGACTATTTCCCTCTGCTACTACTGAGTGAAGTGGGGAAAAAAAGGCTCAGATTTTGTTATTATGTCCTTACTGAGTGGAAACTGTCCCACTGTTACTTGGGTCTTGGGAATAGAGATATTTTTTCCTTCGTCTCCCTGGAAATGCCTAGATTCCTGATAGAAATGCAGATGGATGTAGATGGACTTACTTCAAATATTTATATGGGCAAAAGAGAACAGAAAGAAGAATTGGAAGAGCCAGCACAAATACCTAGTTACAGAAGGGCAGCCATCCTCCTTTCCCCGAGGCAAGACAGACCCAGCAAGAACAGGAAACACCCTCTCCCTGATGATGGCATCATGTGGTTTCCAGGTCTCAGGGTTTGATTTTTTTTTTGGAGTGCGAAAACTCTCTTCCTTTCCTCTCTTCTCCCTTTATTTATCACACCAAGTCCTTTGCAAAGGAGGGCTTCTTTTGCTCTATTCCTCTTACAATGCCTGGCTTTTTAGGTTATTTTTCAGTCTCTGTTAACACAGTTGGCTTCTGATTAGACTTTCTGTTGTAGGTGTTGCTGATAAAATTTCAGCAGGCACACAGACTGAGCTCTACATGTATATTAAACCAGATGCCACTCACTGGCTGGGTTTTTTGGTTGTTGTTTTAGTTTTTCCTCTTTGCTATATAAATGTGAGATCATAAGTAATAGAGAAAGAAGATAGAGGTATTTCTTGGAAGACAGAGGAGAAAAAAAGCATGTACTCTCTATTGCATTGCTTACAAGGACTGTGTTTTATTATTGTTTATTTAATGGGGGGGAAAAAAGGAAAAAAAAAAAAAAAAAAAAAAAGCTTTGCACATACCACACTCTACAAACCACACTCTACAATTTTATGAGATCCACATCTGGAATCCAGAGCATCTCAGGAATCAATCTATCAGACCCTAGTCAATTGTAATAATGCACCTGGGGTGAAATTCTGGCTCCATTAAAGTCAGCTGGAACTTTGCCATTGCAATGCAAAAAGTGATGGCTGATGTAGGCTACTCCACATTAACTCTCAGGCAGAGTGAGATGGTCTATAAGTTGCCAATATTTCCAGATTTGGCATAACATTCAGGAAAAAAACACCGTCAATCCCATGCCTCTGTACAGAGAGAAAAAGTAAGAGTTACAATGAGGTCATAGTGCTTGTACATTTGGCTGCTACTAAAATAAATAGCCTAAGTGTTCATGAACTTTTTTTCATAGGTAGAGGCTTTTAGGATTAAACAGAAATATTATTTGTTGTGCCTCAAGGTCAACATATATATTTTTTTGTGTGTGTGTGTATGTAAGCCATCCAAAATCCTGCTTATAAATATCTATTTTGTTGTGCTTTTTCTCATCCTTCCACTGGAAATGCATTTCCAACTGTAAATAGTATATTCCCATTACCTACCCATCAGTCAAATCAACTCATTTCTGAAATTCAATTAAAAGGGTCTCATTGCCATAAATCGAAAAAGATATTTTATTGTTACTTTGTAATTTGGAAGAATGAAAATTAAAACAGTAGCTCTGATGGAAAGAAATGGCTACTAAATCATAATGATATTTTGCAGTTTATCTGCTCATTGCTATTTTATTTCAGCTATTTCAGAATAGAAGGACGATGAAGTGACTTGCACACTCTATACCAGTTTTATTTATTTTTTTGGCTACTCTAAGCACTTGTCTAAATCTTTTTTATGATTGTTTATCTAAGTTTCTCCCAAATGTTTCATCAATTGCTATCCCTGTTCTTTTATTCCATATGTTAACTGCTTCCTGTGTATAAAAGACAGTTTGCTTAAATTCCTTTGGCTCTTGACCTGTTCTTACCCTTGGCAGAGACGCTCTGTAATTTTGGGGATTTTTTTAATGCTGAGCGTCAATTGAATTGTCTTAGTGTCAGATAAAATGAACAGAAAGGCCACATATGTGTCATTTAACTTGTGAACTTGGCTACAGATACAATAGATTTCACGAAATGGGTGCAAGGTGGGGGACAACCAGAGGTTGAAATTGAAGTTCCCATGCTCTGACTACCGATGAAAATTGAAAAGAATAAGCATGTTAATTTATAATTTAGCCACAGTGATTAGTAGTAAATAATGAAAATACTGCTGCTCTGAGGAATATGCAATGCCAAACCTGTGAACTCTCTTTAAGATTTAGCAGGAGTTTTACTAGCTGGGGGGGAAAAAAAAGATCCATTTCAGTTCTGTGTTGCTTGAGTATAGATATTATGAGGGGCCAAACTCGTTCTGTCTCACTCCCCTATTCCAACCCTGCTCAAAAACCATAATGCTGAATGTTTTACTTTGTCTGGACTGTTATGCATTCTGCCTAAAAACATCTGTGGAAAAAGAAGAAGAAAAGAACCTCTGGAAACATGGAGTAGAAATGAATTTAGCAGATGGCAAAGTGAAAAATCACACATACCAAGGAGATTTTGTGCAAGGAGAAGAGATGAGAGCAGAGCATATTTATTAAAGCAAAAAGAAAAGAAAAAGAAATGAAACCACATATACAATATGCATATACATATGCCATATACAGTATATATAGAAGAAAGACCTCATCCTATTCGGTAGAAGATGTTAACCAGAATACTAGAAGTAATTAAGTTTTCATTTGAGTTGAATACAAATATTTGCAAGCGTACACATGTATAATATCTCTAGGCAATGAAAATCTAGTTTTTAATTTACCCTGGAAGAACGATTTATACGGCCATGTCTCATAGGTAAAAACTGGTGCAGAACCATGTTAAAACCACCATAAAGTTTGGTTATGTAGAGATACCACCCCTCATGAAAGCAAGATCTTTGGCAGTCAGGCAGAGTGTGAGACACCTCTCTGTTTGAACAATTCCTGTTGACTTCAATGGAAGCTGTGCCTAAATTAGGGCTTCTGTCCAGCCCCTAATACGGAGAGTGCTGTAACTTGGGTCACTTGCAGTGCTTGGCACCACAGCTGAAGACTGTGCCTCCTTTCCTTTCCCTACCCCTCCAGAGTCCCCACAGCAGGTCAGGCTTTTCCCTTCCTTTGCTCTGAAGATTAAACACAACAAAGGATGTTTTCTGTAAAGCGAGGTGCACAGTGCAGTTTTGCCTTCTCTCTAGTTGATGTTCTAATGTGTAACTGTAGGGTTTAATTTTACTTTACATTAATCAAAGAACAATAACGGCCATAAAAACCCCACTAAGAAGCATTTCAAGTTAAGATCCAAAGCTAAATGCCATGGGATTTTGCCTATTGTCTTGTTTAGTCCCTCTGTAAAAAGAGCTAGATAGCAGGAGAAAGAAAGAAAAATTGAGCCCATGTTTTTTTGCATAGAGATGGAGAAAACACATAATAAATTAGGGGGAGAGAGGAGTGAAATAAAGGCCAGAGGTAAACGACGTTTAATTGTGTGAGCTGCTCTTCCTCTTGTGGTTCCTGCCAGCTGCTGCTGCTATTGCTACCTTCCTGTTTTAAGATGAAAGCAATGATGGTAGACACGTGCAGACACACAAAAGAACCTATTTGGACTGGTGTGTCAGCTCATCTTTATCAAATGTTGCACAGGTATATTTTGTTGCCATGCTTCATTACCCCAGAATGGCGTGCCTGAAATGTTTGTCTCTTCTATAAACCCAATAGCTTTCCCAGCGAGTCACATTTGACAGAGCAATAGACAGGTATTCGCTTGCTGGCATCCGTTTGTAAAGCCCGGGCAATTATGTATGTATTATCCATATATATATATATATATATATATATATATATATACACGCACATACATATATACACACAGGGGAACACACACATACACATAAAGATACGTATATAAACATGCATACATATGTATATATATGTCTAGAGACACAAAGAACATGAGAGGGTGATGTACTGTGATATTATTTGTATATAGAGGGAGACTATACATCTATATACACCACATAAAAGGGATGCTCAGTACAATAATACATTTGTACTGAAATTAACATATCCATTCGGACAAAATTAATAACAGAGAACAGGAATTTTAATGCTAATTTCTTATTCAAATACAAACAACAGTGAAGAATACAATATTGGAAAAATAGGTGGATGGTCTCTTATGAATATTTTATTTCTAAGGTTTTCCACTGAGGGGAAAAACCCCAACAAAATATGAGGCACGTCACTTTAGCCTGGAACTAGTGGAGCAGTAACTGTTCAAAACGAGGAGGAAATGAGAGCAAAAGGAAGAATAAAACGAAGTTGGGTTTTTTGTTGTTGTTGATGTTGTTGATTGGGTGGGTTTTTTTTGTTTCTTTGTTTTTGGGTTTGTTTTATTTTTTCCCCCCCTGGAGAAAAGGCATTATTTGGAGGAAAAAGCTTTGAGGGGAGAAGTCAGCCCCAGTATGTGCCTCGGGGCCCTTCTGCACAAACAGCCAGCCACGGAGGGTTTGCAGGCACATCTGCAGAGTGAGAGAAAGATTCAATAACAGTGTGGCTACCTTCATTAATTTTAAACTAATTCACATGCTAGAGCTTGGTGTATTGCTTAAATGTGTCTGATTGTTCACCTGTAACATGATAATATTTTCTCCCTCATAGGAGGGTGAAGCTGAGGGCTCATGAGCTTCTCCCTGACAGCTCCTGCTCCAGCTGTGCTGAAGATGTGCACGCACCAAAATGCACGTGTTCTTATAGCCAAGGAGGGAGGACTAACTACGCCACCAAATACTCTTTTAGATGGAAAGAAATCTTCAAGCCTGGGAATTGCAAGGTGGGTGCTGCTTGCCCTGCCATCCAGAACAGAGGGTTAATGGCAAGGGGGCGGATGGAGCCCGGGTGTAACCACGCAGGATTTGCAGGATAGTTCCATCCCAGGGTGGTAACAGCATTGAAATTACTTGATGGATACTATTTTCATTATTATTACTTTAATGCACCATTGTGGACACGGTCCTGTACCATAAAAGAATAATGCAAGCAAAACACAGGCCTTATATATGCAATTACATCCACTGCAGCTCAAAAAGAAGACAATTAGTGGAGTGCATTCCCCAGAAAGCCATCCACGAAGGTCAGAGTTCGGGAGTAACATTTCCTTTCCCATCTCTCCCCCCAGAAAACTAGACATTACCAGCATCAAATCATCCACAGAGCACTCTAACTAAAAGGAGAACATTACGGGTAAGTAGCAGGCACTGTAATTGCCTAAACAAACAGAGTTTAGACGGAAAAACTGTAATTCTAGTGTTTCTAACGTGTGGTTGTGTTTGGGGATTTTTTTTGATCGGTTTGTTGGTTGTGTGTTTTTTGTGATTGGTTTGTTGCATTTTTTTTGTAAGTTTTGGGTTGGATTTTTGTGTTGTTTATTTTTCTGTATCTAATGCTAATAAATAGCATAATGCAGAAAATGCTGCTTTGAGTTATTGACAAAATTAAAATATGAAACTGCTCCTTTTAGTAAAATTGCAGTTCATGCCTGCTAACAAGAAAGTGAGAAATAAATATCATCGGGACTCCCAAATTTGAAATTAATTTCTTATTTTGAGTACTGAAAGCATTTATGGTGCTATCTTTTCCCCCATTTTAGCATATGTGAGTAATGCCCAGCTGGAACTGGAAGTGATTCAGCCTGCAAGATGTTGTCCTTCCTGCTGGAGTGGAAAGGGGACCAGAAATACCAGCACTTCTGTATCTCAGCTAAATTTTCCATCCATTTGAGCAGACAGACGTGGTTGTGATGTGTTGGGGCACTCAAAGTCAGTGATTACCCCCTCCTCTCCAGGTGCCATACTGCAGAACTCCTCCAGAGACACATGGAGGAAGCACTGGCTGTTACTAATCACTGCTAAGCAGCTGCTGCCTTTTACTTCTTGGTCTGTTCACCAAAGCCTGGCTTGTGTGAGGAAGGTGGCTTGTCCACACCTGGTTTTGGTACAGGAGACCCCACAGAGCTGGGGATAAATCTCCTTTTTATAAGCACATCCTGCAGAAGGACACTGTGGCTCTCATGAAGTATTGGCAGCAAATGCATTGTTTGCTGTGCTTGGAAGTTCCCTCCATCATTTTGTTTCTCATGTCCATTTTCATTGCAAGATTTTCAGGATACAGAGTCAACCCCAGCCAGCTTATTCCCAACACCAAGGCTTCTCATTTTGGCTGGTGCTCAGGCATTGTTGTACTTTATATGATTAGTAATAGTTTAATAAGCCTGAGAAACTTGAACCTCCCCTTGACCACTGTGATGTTCAGTATCATTTCAGGAACTGCATCACACAAATTCTAGGTTTGAAAAAGGTGCTACAGCATCCACCACAGATAATACAATGCCTCTTAGGACTCCTGCACTGTGTAATCTTTTCATACAAATTGCACAAAATCAACAGCAGGGCAGGTACAGGAATAAAGGGGGACAAGATAATAGGCTGAGGGGCCAGGGGGAGCTGCTGAAAAGCAGCAGCAGATTATGTGGAGCTGAAAGCTGGGTAGGACCTTTGGGTAAAATAATAGTACCCACTGTGTTTATATCAAATACCATGGGGTTTTTCTTTAATGAAATGCCTCATAGGTCCTCATTTTCTTGTTTGAGTAGATTTTAAAGAGTATGAAGTAACTGATGCACTGGAATCAAAGACAGGGGAGCAGGAAATACATCTGTAGATGCCTTGCAGCTTTTTGGTCCAGTGTATTATACTGGATGTAACTGTGCAACTGTATATTGTCTTCCCTTTAAAGACATATCTTGTGGTCAGATTTCTGGGAGGTGTGATGGAAATTGGTATGAGCCCCTTCCTAGACAAAGAAAATGGCATAACCAGGTCTGCCTGTTGTTAGTCATCAGCCCTGTATCTGACCTCCATGCATATGTGCATCTAATAACAAAAATGTGTGTTGATAAGCAGCATTTTATGAAAGAATGATTTGCTTAATATATTATTCTGGCTTAACATCTGCATGTGGATTGGAAACTGTCAGAGCGAAACAGAGTAATTTTAAAAGGTATATGACAATATAAAGATGGTGTGAGATAACCTGCTGGGACATTAGTGGTGAAATCAGATTGGCAAAAATAAGGGTTGACCTGTTACTTGGAAGAAAGAGGACGATTTATAACTGTGGTATGTTACAGTGTTAAATAACTCAATTTACTTTTATTTTAATCTGAACATTTGAAGGTCTTAGAAAATTAGTTAGAAGTCATTCGGTCTCTCTGGTTTGCACTAGTTTAGTAGTTTTTTGTTCCTTTCCTTTTCTTTTTTCTTTCTTTTTTCTTTTTTTTTTCCCTTTTTTGTAAGGCAATGTTGGTTGAGTATCTCCAAGAAAATGAAGCACCGGCAAGGGGGAAGAAAATCGTGCCTGTTATTTCATGTAGCCAGAGAAAGAAGCAACACCTTGGAGGTGAATGATAGATATTATTATAAAAGAGTTGTAGCTCAGGGCAGGTGAGCAGTGTGTTAATGAGGAGCCACCTCCTGCTTTCTGACAGATGACTGTCATTGTTCAAATGCTGCCATCAGATTGATTAATAACTGGGTCATCCTGCCCTGCAGTTGGAGTAGACTGTCTTCATTCTTTTGCTGATTTCTCTAATATGCTGACCTGGAGGTGACCCAATGGAGGTGGAGCTGAGATTAGCATTTCATTTCTTGTAGAACAACAAGAAAAAATTCACGAGGAGGCGATGGGTGCAGGGGGAGCACTAACCAAAAACTCAAAGAATGTTCTTATCCCCAGAGCAGCCCCCAAACTTATTCATCATTTATGAACAGGCAGTTTTAGCATTTGATGCATTTATATTTTTAATAAAGATTTAAATTAGTCAGGTTCTTTTTCTGCAGTGTCAGCTAAACGTAAATGAAAAGATGTATAAGGTCTTTTCAGAACACGCAAAGAAATGTAAAGACCTGTGTACTGAGGGGCAGGGGAGTGAGCTGATATAACATCAGAATTCCTGCTTTGCCCTAATGTCTCTTAATGTTCACTAAATTCACTATTAAAAGACCAAATAGTAAACAGCATGCTTTGACAAGTGAAATACAGGCGTATTATCCCAGATGACTGTTATTATGTGGAAAGAATGGCAATTCTCCTGCAAGATTTGTGTAATTTTCTCTCTTTTCTTGATTTAAACTCTTCTGAAAGCAATGGCATGGTGAGTTTACCTTTCTCCTTGTCATATGTTGGCAAGGTGTGATGGCTCTCATCTGCTTCGGGAGCATGGAGCACAATATAATAGTCAACTTGAGCCAGAGGGATACTTGCAACTAATTAGGATTCAATTTTCAGACTTTTTGGAACATTGCTTTGGCTAAAAGTTACATGAAAATATCCTTCAAATAGCTTGTGAAATTGGCTCATTTCTGGCACTCTTTTAAAATTACCGATCCCTCTATTACGTGGACCAGCTCCGCAATTTGAGACTTTTCTATTTAAATGCAACATTTGAAACATTTTGCAAGAATACCTACTATTCTATCCATCTTCCTAGAGTCCCCTCACTCCTCCTTTCTCATTACCCACAAAAGCAAACGAGCCCTTCTCTGCTGGGACTCCACAGCAGAGCAGAACGCCCCTATGGGTGAACAGACCCAGAAGTGCTCCCACGCGGTCACGCGTGCTCTGTCCATGTGCACGCGCCATGCAGAGCACCTTCAGCTCAGTTAAAGCATTAGGCCACTTCTGAGTTAGCTGCTTTGCTTCTTCAAAGGACAGCCTTCCCTTTTTAACTGAGGTGTATGTTTTCAGATATAAGCGGTGAGGAGCCAAAGCCAATAATTATCAGCTTCAAAAACAACTTCAAATCTCCTCACTGAGTCATGATTTGTGTTTTAAACGCATTCGGCCTTACAGCATGTGAGATTGCTTTATGCTCACAAAATACATAACTAGAGGCTAGGAAAAAACAAAACCCAGTAGAAAAAGAAACAGGAGGTTTGTCAAATGCAAAACATAGCCAGCAGTTTGTTTTTAGTACTTAATGTATGTAGCACCATAGTTCAAGCCACTTCTGTACTGTGGAGCCATTTTTGAACAGTTATCTCTGCCTGCAGAATATTCCTTAAAACAAGAAAGAAAACCTTAATGCAGGTCATACCTCTGCAATAATTAAGGGGTTTTGGGTATGGAAGGTTCCAAATAGAAATGTTAAATCAGTTCCCCTTTACCTAAAGCTGCATGTGTGTATCCACCACATCCTGTGCAATGCATACAACCTGGTTCTTCATTCAATGCTGTGAGACCACCCCATGTCCCAGCAAGCAGTTTTGGTGGTCTGGTGTTACTTTTGAAGTAGCTTCAACTTGGAAATGTTGGATCTGCTCATTAACAACCAAAGGGATGCAAACTTTCAGGCAGGTGTTGCTGTCCTCTTGTGCAAAACAGTGGGTGCCAAATAATTTTCAGTTTGTGTGAAACAACAACCAGGGCAGTTATTTTGCTGTTATAAGAATAATACTTAACATATATTCTCCATGAAAGTGGCTGCCCCTGGAGTCCAGGAATAAGTACATTATTAGGAGGCACATTTGACAGGGTGCTTTGGAGCTCTGTGAGGGGAGGTGAGCTTCTGAGCCTCTTGAAGTAACTGCTATGGAGATTCTCCGTTTTGCTTTCACCCACTGTTACATCTATTCAGCATATTTGGGCTCTGATTTAGTAACATTAAAAGTTGACTTTAGACCCATAAAAGCCAGGAACCTCAGGGTTAAGTCTGAAAATCCTGGCTGCAGCTCTGGCTTTGACACAAGGCCTTATACCAAAATAATAACAATAATGCAAAAATTTGCCTTAAGGCTGAAGCTGCACACTAGATTTCAGATTCCACTGTGGCCTTCTTTCTTGACTGCACCCTTCTCTTCAGTCACTTTTTAAACTCTTTTTCATTACAGCAAACATTTCTCAAACACTGCTTCAGACACCTAGGGTAACCAATACCTTTCTTTAGGTGGAAATGGTGATATCAAAGTAATGTAATCACTGTGAAATGGCAAATATCTTCTCAGCAATGCCCACTAAAAGACCTTTAAGATTCCTATCTTGGGATGTGTGTTGACAAACTAGTGTGCCATGGTAACTGAAGTGACAAACTGGTGTGCTGTTATATCTGCAAAATGCTTTTTTATGTTATCTAGTTTTGCTCCTTCTACTTAAACCGTAATTCAGAAAGGAAAGAGATCATTTAAGAGTTCTAGAAGACAGCAGAGAAACAAAGAAGTTTTCAGGGAGATGACTGAGTTATGGGTTGCTGGTAAATAGGAGGCCTGTTTGATTTCAGTAGTGGGAGTAGAAAGTCAGCACTGGGTGAAGAGCAGAGGTGAAAAGATGTAGGCTATGGAGGATTCAGAATAATCTTAGGTGCCATTTACACCTAGGGCAGAATCCCTATTGACTTCATGTGGGTAAAAATTTCAGCTTCAGACTGACAAGTTCCCGAACAAGATGGTCAGTGTGGATTTTATGTACAGGCACTCTTGCCGTCCCTCTCAGCTTGTTTCAGCTTCTCTTACTGGAAATATTATTATTCTAAGAAATATGGGGAAAAAACTTTACAGATGATTCTATTCTCACGTCTTCCAAGATGGTTTGTTTAACCTGACACTTTCTATATAGGCATTGCAAGCACAAGCTAAAATGGTGTAAAGGGACAGTGTGTGGAACCTGACCTCAACATTGAGTCTCTTGTAGTAACTAGCTAAATATTTGTTGCTGGTTTCATGAGGAAATTGATCTGGCATGTTTAATGTTGTTTCTTTATTTTATAGGTAATGGACTATTCCCATAGCTCTGTTAAAAAATAGTGTGCATATATATATATCTATCTCTCAGATTTACAGCTCTGCTGTTTCACTAGGGATACACTTAATGTGACATAAGTCTCTGGATATGACAATTAAATTCACATGACCCACGGACTACCTCACAACCCAAAATTGCCCTTTGCATATTATGAGAGAATAGTGATTACCCTCTAATCACATATTAAATCTGCTTTTCCAACAAAACTTTGTCTTTCCATGGCCTAAAAAGATGGAAGGGGAAAAAATATCTGGTGTTTGTAACAAAACTCAGTAATGTCACAGTGTCCATTATATGTACTTCTGCTAAATATGCTCAAAAGAATAGTATCATGTTTCTTCTCACAAACTTATTGAAACAAGAGAATCTTTTGTTTAGAAGAATCTTATATGCAGGTAAGTGCTTAAGTAACTTCACAAATGGATGATTTGGTGTGGAGAATACCACTGCATTGGAATAGCATTGAATTAGCAGGTTTGCTATGTGTATGGATATCTTGTCCCAGATAAATGTGAGTCTCTGTCCCACTGCTGATGAAAACGATCTTTTTGGTTTTTTAAACTGTTGATAAGGTGTGGATGAGTAATAGAAAAAAGTAATAGAAAGACTCTAAGCTCTGAATTTACCATCACCTTGTAGTTTTGGAGAGCTCAAGTTCTTGAGAAATTCAAAGTCCTGCTTGGTCATTGTATTGTTATAACTTTTTAATATTATTGCTTTAAGCTGGAAGTGCAAGAGCATGGTCTTTTCTGCATTGTGCTTAAAATGCCCAGAGCCTCTAAAATGAGAGATTGAGGCTTGGCTGAGTCAACTCAACATTTCATTTTGCTGAAGCAGATAAATACACGTTCATTTAATTTACTATGGGAAAATCTTTCAAAGCTAGGTCCCATGGCACTTTCAGTGGTAGCAGATTTCTGCACAAGAGTTTTTGGCCAAGGTCACTGTGTACTAGCTGTCCCCTTGACTGCCATTCTTCATCCCAGAGGTGACTGAATTTCAGTGATGGCTAAATTAATTTTTCTGCTTTAACTTAAGATATCTTTGGACACAAAGTCTAAAATAAATGTGAGATATAATTAAACACACAGTTCAGAATTCTGTACATGGGGGAAGGGATAGATAACCTGTCTATATCAATCTAACTTATAAAGGAAATATGTTAAGCCATGCTTTCTTTCTTCCTTTGTGTTTTTTCAAACAAACCCCACTATTTTTCTGAGGGACAAGTTAACTATCCCTGCCTTAGCAGATCTTAAAATTAGTAGGGAGATCTCCTGATCTGGCATGTAAATAAAGCTATTTTGTTGTCCTTCCTATTTCAGGGTCAACTATCATACACTCCAGTTTGCCCAAACACGACTAATTCATGACTAAATTAAGGTCATCACCTGTGTTCAAAGGTCCAGACTGACACCTGCTAACAAAGTCAGAGAGGTACAGCACTAAATCCCTCACTAACCTCTTAACTTTGTTTTCCTCTTTTACCCGGAAGTTAGATCAGCACTGCAGCCTTTACAAACAGCAGTGGGGAAGAAGATTCAGTGTTAAAAGTAAAGGCAAAAATGCAAGTTATCATTGGGTGAAACTACTGTGTTTTGCAGGCTTGTTTGCAAATGAACCAAGGGTGTGAAATCTGAATATGGTTTTTGACCCTTCTCATAACTACAGGGGAGAAATGGTCTAGTAAATAAACATAAACCCCAGGAGAGCTCCTTTTCCTATTGCAAACTACCTGTGTTACTGGATAAATTCTCTGTGGAGGCATGCACCAACTCCCTGCTTGGAAAAAAGAAATGAAATAGCATTTCACTTTAGTATAGAGCTGAGGAAAACCACACTAAATACACTGCACCTTTAGACTCTGATGAGGAGGGACAAGTGAAAGCCTATATTTAGAATCTTAATGCTAATGTGACTAAGATTAACCTCTACTGGGGTTTTAAATTGGGATCAGCTACAGCTGCAACACCTGGATCACACTTTCACTGGAGTTCAGGGCTTAAGGGAATCAGACTGCTTTGGCTTGGGCCCCCTACTCTAGCAGAGGGTTTTTTCACTAACCTGACTCAGAGTATTTCAGGCTGGACCCTCTGTCACTCTGATTTCATGCTGTGGCAGATGTTGTGATGATGCAAAGCTGGACAACACAAGCACATCTCGAAAGAAGAAAGTTCCCTAAACAAAACGTGCTTATGCCTGCATACATTCATGGTAAATCAGGGACTCACGGCAGTACCTATTTCGAAACAGTGCTAAGAGCATATATTTTACATTGATACCATTAACAGCAAATATGAATGAGGAAAAAATAGGGGCACTGAGAATACAACCCTTCTATCAACTCACAAACCTCAATTTTCCTTTCCTTGAGCCTGAATTCAGCTTGAAACGTTATTTTGAAAACTTTTGAATTTAACCCCAAACTTGCCCTTTCTATATCCTATTGTTGGCTCATGGTAACAATTCAGACATAACCAGTGATCCCTCGGGTGGGGCCTGTTCAGCACAAAAGTTCATTTTCACACATCAGTCTGCAGGGCAGGGTGTCTTGGTTTAAAAGACAGGTATCTTCCTTGTCACACAACTTCCCAGCACCTCTGTTAAGTATTTTTACCTGTGTCTACCCACACTCAGCAAATGTTTGTGGGGACCCATTCAACACGGGAATGAACTATGCCGGTGCTGAGCCTTTACTGCTGGTGGGAGTGTCCTATTTCTCTCTTCCCAGGAAGAAGGAAAGAAGTTCCCTCAGGGAAGAACCGTAGGCTTTGTTGTGTCTGAAATGTGTCCTGCCTTACTAACTTTCCATGTTTAACGTCCACTAATAGAATCCTGTTAGTACTCTTCCCTATTTCCCACTTCCATGCTGCAGCACAGACAATACTGTGCTGCCAACTCTACTTCCTGAGACAGCAAATGCAGTGGAGGCAGGCAAGGAACATGAGATGACATTCTCCACAGCAGAGCTCTGCCTGCCCACCCTTGCCCTCTGACAAATTGATTGGGCATTGCCAACCTGCTCAAAAGACTGGATTTGGGCTGAAGAATGAAGACACAACTCAGCCTGAGCCCTCAAAACAAAGCTTTGGTTTTTCAGCCCGGAAGATGAGGCTGGCACCACATGAATGAGTGGAACAGAGGCATTCATGTGAAGCCATGCATGCTGTCATCAGGCTGGGGTTATCCAGGGGAAAGATGCACTAAGGGCCCATGCCTCAAGTAGCTTGCAATCCAGACCCACTCTTTCGATGTCCATAAAATCCTCCTCAGCCTTTTAAAAGTGTTCAGATGGATCTCTTCTCCAGGACATGGGAGTTCCTCAGTGCAAGACCCCTCTAATATCAGGAAATACTCTATTTATCCCACTCCGTGGTGGGGAAGCCAAGACAGGAAGACACCAGGGCCAGGAGCCATGCTGGAGGGCTGTGAGAGTGCAGCAGTCCTATTGCTCACCCAGCCACCTCCACCTGGCTCTGTCTGCACCCCAGCAGCTCCCAGAGGCTGATCTCAGCCTGGCCCCTGTCCCACTGTGCGTGGCCAGTGTGCCCTGTCCATGGCCACTGTGTCTGAGCCCATGGCAGCAGCTGGCAGCAGCCACTGGTTATGGGATCTGGATCTCGTGCTCTACCCAAACACAGCACAGATTCATTTGCAAGAATCAAGCAGGAATATTTCAGCATTGGCACCAGTTACTGATAGGCTTTCAGAAAAGAAATTTTTCCCACCTGCATGTTATAAAACCATACTAAATGGAGACTGTAATCTCTCGACATTAAACAAATGAGGAAGCTGCATTCTGAAACTCATAAGTCACCACCAGTCTTTACCAAATAATAACAATTGCACTGCTGATGGCCCTGTCTCTTGCTGTTAGCATGCTGAATGGCAGGGAGTAGTGTGTGCTAGTGAGAGTATCTCATTTGTTCCAAGTACTGCAAGCATTCCTGCAAATCCACAGAGGCTCTTCATAATCTTTTGCAGGTGGTCAGATTTTAAATATTAGAAAAAAGTGAACTAACATATTAAAACAGGAAGATAAGCATTTCCTTTGTTTGTTTTCTATTCATTTGCTAAAGCAATGCATCTTATTTGTGTCACCTATTAGCTGGTTTCGTAATATCCTGATGGACTGATGAATTTTATTTTTTTTTAAATTCTCATTTGCAACTTCAAAGAGCATAGACTGGAAAAGCAAGATAACTACTTCCCCAACAAAGCCTGATAGCTTCTAGAAACAGTGACAGTAAGATTTAATCTAAATAAGTAGCAAGATTTTAAAATGTGGGATAGAGGTTATACAGATAAATACTATTTTTCCCAGCAGGTATGCACAAAGGGACAGGCTGCCTATTGGTAATTACTCGAAAATTGCAATCCAATTGATATGGCTTACGGACTTCTACCTGATTCACATACAAAGGAAACACACAGGCATTACATGTCCAGGGGCCCATGCTGAAATCTTGTTTAAAGGGCTGGGACTTGGGTACAAAGACATCTCTTAATCTCTACTTTATCTCTGCAGCAAACTGCTTAAAAAATCTACCTAGGACAGATGATCCAATATAAGGCCAGCATGGATGGAAAATATACATGGCAGTGGTCAAATTTTCCCTTTGAAAATGGTTAAAATATAATCCTTTAAAAATATCCACCTCACCTTCATGGAATGGACCTACTAGAAAGAATTGTCAGGATTTCAGGTTAGTTTGTACTTATTTTCATTCAGCTGCTAGCTATGATGTCAAATATCTTCTCTGTTTTTCTGTGAGCATGTTTTTCTCCATAACTAGGGCTACCATTGGGAAGGAGTGATTGGGTGTGGATTTTGCATGTTATAGTCACAGGTGTCTTTTCCATTACCCCCTTGCTGTATTCTTTAACTTGATCAGACATAAATGATGCATTCATCTCTTTAGTCTTTCATCTGACATGTGATACACCCAAAGAAAAGCTCATTAGCTAAAGTTTATTCCAGAAGTTGGTAAGGAATAAAGTGTCTGGGCTAGCCAGACTGCAAATGGCAAGCTGAAAAAAGATGGTGCATAAATAATAATAATAATAATAATAGTAATAATAATAGTAGAAATAATAATAATATAAAAAATAATAATAGCAACAACAACCAGGATTAGTTCTCTATTGACACAGAAAGTGGAAAATGTCTTCTCCTTTAACTAATGATTTTGTATAAACCCGTGCCATATTTTTCTTACAATTTAACTATGAAGGGAAGGATGGAGATGCTCATTGTTTGCAATACTGATTTTTCCAGAGATTTGAGTGACATTCCAGAGTCCTGAGAATGGTTATCTTCTCTGAGATTTACCTGGGTGTTTGCATGCTGAGGCCAATGCAGTATATTGAATTGTTTTTAAGCAGATGCTGGCAACGTACGTGTGAGAAGCCCTTTTCTGAAACCCTCTGGGCACTTGGGGCCTGTTAAGATCTTTCTTGTTTCTTTCTGTTCTCATGTATCATCATTTGGGGTTATACAGGATGCTCTGGGAAGGCAAACCTCGGGCTGAAGGTCAGGCCCTCCCTGGTGAAGCAAAATTGTTGCTGCTGCAGAGGTGTTTGCAGGAAATCAATATGGCTGCTAAAGTGCCTTTGCTTAGGAAGGCTGCCTAAGTAGCCTTTCCCTCATCTCTAATGGCAAGTAACCTTCACTTTATTAATCTACAGAGCCATCAATATGTCTCTCTATGTCCCTGTGATTGATCTATATACCTGATGGTGTGTGTGCTATTAAAATCCATGTTTTCCAGCTTTCCTAGTCACCTGGAATGAGTAAAGCCAGTTTGGAAATCCTTACTGTGGAGCTGGAAACGGAAAGCAGGGGACCATGCTTCTTTTTTTATCTACCATTACTAATTTGTCTTTAGGACTGGATTATTCAGATTAGGCCTTCCCCTCCTCCTACCTCCCCACCTAAATGCCAGTTCCATCTTGATTTTGTTGGCAGATATGGATAATAAAGATCACCTTAAAAGCTGGACCTTTGAGGAAGTGGTTTATTTCTTGGTCATCCCCTAGGTAAGCCATTTAATTGTTCTGTGTCTTTCTTCTCACTATCAAACGGAGACACTACTTCACTCCTGGCTTTAGTCTACCCTGCCTGCCAGGGACCCATTTGGATTATGACTTTACTTTTCACTGTGTCTGGTAAAAGAGGAGTTGATTTTCAGATTGAGCTGTGAGGGAAATCTGGTCTTAAAAAGTCTCAAATGGAAAGAATGAAAAGCAGTCGTTCCATCTTTGTTCCTTGGTCTGCGATGAGCACAAGCTCTGTGCCCTGCAAAGCAGGATTTGAAACCCTCCTGTTTGGAAAAGCAGCTACCTACATTATGATCTGAAACACAGGTTGGAAAAGTATCAAGTCCACTAGTGCCTCTGGAGCAGGCATATGCATATGGGGGCACAAAGTGGGGGAGGGAAGAGTGAGAAAGATTATTTAGGATGTTGAACGTATTAAGCATGTACCTTTTAATATGTGCTGTAGCATTTCAACAGATGTGGAGAAAATTTTGAGGTCAGGAAGGAGAAGCCACCTCCTACTCTAACTAGTGTTTTAGAATTGATTAGACAGCACACATTGTCTGGAGGGATAAGGTGAAGGATAGTGCAGCTCTGCCAATCCTCTGGCTTTCTAACACAGTCTCTCACCTACAAGGAGACTTCTGCATTCTCTGGAATAAAGGAGATAATGCTGTTTCAGCCATTTTGTTTTGTCCCTAATCTAGTCTCTTATGAGTGCTATTGAGGGCAGTTTTTAAAAAATGGGCTTTAAAAATGTTTCTTTTCATGATATCTCATAATTAAACTTCAGCAAATGAGTTGAGCAATAACAGGGGAGTTCTGGTCTGTTTTATGAGGCAATACTCTAGTTCCTAAGTGGGTGAACTAGGAGACCTTTCTCTCTTGCATGGGAATTGAGTAATTGCTGGGAAAACCAGACTTGTGCTCCTCTTGTTAGTGTACTACAAACTCTTTAAAATAAAATAGCTGAGCCCTCTCTAAATAATGAATTTCATGGAAATGCTGATTTCTAAAGTTGTGACCTTCAGACAACCGAAATCTGTGTCCAGATCCAGCTTCCACAGCTGGTCAGCCTGGCTGTGGCTGCCCAAATGCTCTGGATCCAAATGCTCATGAGGTTAGAAAGGTTAGAGAATTTTTGCTACTCAGACTTTACTTCTAATTAGAAATGAAATACCATAAATAGTTTTTAGGGAAGGAAATGGAAGCCTAAAAGCAAAATGAAATTAAAGGTCAATCTTCAACTTAGCAGGCTGATGCGGAACGTGGATTTAATAACAAGAAAATCCATTCTGAGAAGTAAAGAAAAAAACCTCAAAATTACTAGACAGGTAAAAGACAGAATGGTTTAATATGTAACCTCATCCTCTGAAATATAAGGCAGGTGGAAAGCGTGAGCAAGTTCAATAACAAAAAATATAAATAGACCTAATAGTTGAGAGGCACTGAGAGAGAAACTGGCTACACTTGGAGGCATCTAGAGTGAGGTAAAACAGCAATGGAAAATTAAATATAATATAGAATCAAATTTTGACAATATAGTGGCTTTTAAAAGAACAAAGAAACAAACCTGCTCTCCAGAATTTAATTTGAATCCTTCTTGCTTCCTTATAGCATTTAAGCAAACCCAGTACAATTTCCCATGCACAGTTCAAACTCATCAGAAGAAGATTTATTAGGTATTTAAAATATTTCTAGCTTCTTTCAACATTTTGATAATATTGTTTTCCATACTGATACGGCTTTTAGTCCAGAGGGCTTTTAGGTACCAAACCTCTAAGCAGGCTTTAAGTAAGTGTGAAGCCAAAAGAACGTAATTATTTACCTTTATTTTCCTTTAAGGACAATTCAATCTCCCTTTCACAGTTGGTGAAGCAGCATTAATAAATTCTGAATTCTCTGCATTTGAGACAAGCTGTCATTGCTGCCCTATATTTTGGGGGATAGGAATTTCCCAGCTCTCATGCTAAGCCACATGCTACAGCCTCATGAACATTTTTTGGTGCAGACTGTTAAACTTCCCTCCCTGTTCCTAGGCAGGGCAGAGAGCCAGTGAGAAGTGATGAGTGCTTTTCATGGTAAGGAACAATACATGAAGACTTTCCAAATTAATTTAACATTCACAAGGAATGCTGTTGGCTGCATCAATTTCAGATACGCTGGCAAGCAGGAAATTATTTTCCATGTAGATGATGTTTCTATCCCTTCCCCCCCTCAGGACCCCTACAGTGAGAAGGAGGAAGAGAGGTTTTGTCTTTTAATGAAATCTAATTGTGGAGCACGGTCGGGGAGGGGAAGGGTCAGGGGAAGGCCAGCCACATGAGCCTCTGCAGCAAGACATCTCCTGGAAAGAACAGATCCTCTAGTAGCTCCGTTGGGCACCCTTGGTCCCTGTTCTCCCCTCGGAGACAGGATCACCTTGTGGAAGGAGGTGGGAGCTGAGCTGGTGGAAAAATGCTGTTCCCTGCTGCAGTCTCTGGAGAGGAGCCTTGGATCTCATCCTCTGTTCAGGCTAAACTCACTAAAAGCTTACTGGTACAGATGGCTTAATTTCCTTTACCTCCCCAAAGGGTTCCTCAGGCTTTGTTAACTGAACATACATAGAAGAATAGAATGGATTGGGCTGTAAGAATCTTAAAGACCATCCTGTTCCAACACTCCTGCCATAGACAGGGATACCTGCCACTGGACTGGGTTCCTCAGAGCGCCATCCAACTTAGACTTGAACACTGGCAGGGATGGCACATCCACAGTTTCTCTGGGCAACCTCTGCCAGTGCCTCAGCTCCCTCACATAAGGTATCTAATCTAAATCTACTCTTTTTCAGTTTAAAGCCCTTCCTGCTTGTCCTATCGTTGTGTCCTACAGTACTGCTAAGTTTTGCCAGAGTTTGTGAGATTTCCACTCCTGAGCAAAGTGAACTTCTGCATGCACCAGAAAGCCACCATGGACACGGCTGACATCTGTACAAGAAGTCTGGAGCTCTTCTGGTGGCCAGGGTCTTCTGTATAGGATGCAGTGACTAAAAGGAAAATGGAAAGCAGGGTTTGCAAGATGAAAATAGCAGATGATCACAGAAGAAGAGACTTGTGCAGAAGGTCCAAAATGTGGAAATTGTGAAGACTGAGTATGAAGTGTCCCAAGATTTCTAGGGGCTGTTTTATGATGGATTTTATCTCCAAACTGTGTGGAAGAAATCCCATATTAGAGCATTAGGGCTGACATAAAAAACTTGGTAAATTGGAACAAGAGTATTTACAAAATTTTGAGGAAATCTGATATGGAAGTAATTAGGAAAAGAAATAATAATCAGGAAATGATTTAATGCTTATAAGGATGTAGGATGTATATATCTGTATATACCTGGTGTTCTTTATAAGGTAGAACATACAGATCTCAAGACACCTATGTTCTTCCTAGTCATCCAGTCCATGAAAATATAAAAAAATACTACATAACGAGTCAGAAAATATTCAGTTTCTAGATCTTAGCCCTTAATCTTATTTTCCCCTTTCTTCCCACCATTCCTGTAATTCTTGTCCTTGCAATGGTGCAATTGCTGTTCAACTTTAAATCCATTCTGTGCTGTCTCAAAAGCTTAGCATTTATTTCTTGGAGTCCTGCAGACCATGAAAGTTTCTTAAATTGGCAGTGCAAGCATTTCAATCATAAGGGAAGAAGACATAAAAACTTCAAGTTTAATTCGAATGTGCAATCCGGTGCAGGCATTTCCACACCTGGTTAAGTCAGACTTCACTGAAACCTTGGGGCAGGACTTGCGCTCATGCTGTGGACACTTGGAGTTGTTAAAATAGTGAAAAAAACCTACTGAAAAGTGACATGCTTCATGTCAAGCAGTTCAGCCCCTCTGAATGACTGCAGGTGGGGGCTCAGGCCTGCAATTGAGTTACTGCAGTTTAACAGGTTACCATGCATCAGCTAAGCTGCAGAAACAGCCGCGTGTGTCCTCCTCGCCTTTGACAAATGTAAGGTGATTTGACTTAGCTTAATCTATTTTCATTGCAGGCTAAATTGAATTACCTCATATTTATGATGGGCTATAAGGGCACTCAGAGAGAGTTATTTGGGTTCAACTGATCTCTGGTAACTTGCTTAGCCATGGTAGCTGGACTGTGGGTATAAACCCTACACAGCCTTGTGCTCATAGGAGAGAGGTGATGTGAACTTCAGCAGACACAGACTTGTAACTCACAAAGAAGTAGTCTGGGATGTGGTAAGCCATTGACAGAATGGCTGGAATTGGCTTTTAAAGGAATAGAGTAGCTGGCAGGGCATTTTCTTAAGGGGTTTCTGATTCGGGAATGTAGTTCCTTTCCCCTTTCAGAGTCTGTATTGGTTTGAGCTACAGCAGCACAGAGCCTTGCTTGCCTTTCTTCCTCAGTTTTTTTCCAGGCAAACATGTGGGATGGAGCTGGGATGATAGCTTTAACTCCCTGTGGGTTTTCTGTGAGGGTGCTTCGGTAGAGTAAATTAGTTTTAAATTTGGTTGTTCTACCATAACCTGAGTATTCTTAACTGAATTGTAAATTTAAATGTTAAGTGTTGCACTGAATGTTTAAATAATTCTAAAAGCACTTGGAGCATGGGATAAGTGCTGTAAAAATCTAAATAAATGAGTAAATTGTTTAACAGCATATGTGGTAATGCAAAATACTACATGTGTGCAAAGAGTAAGAGCTGTGCTCGAAATGGTTGCCAGAGCTTAAAATTCCTCGCTACATGCAAAACCTTTTCACATTAACAGGGCTCTTTTTTTCATGTTTAGCCTACTGTATAACTGGGAGAAGAAGATGAAGTTGGCAGTTTAGACTGTCAAACAGAGGTTTCAGCTCAGCAGTGAGGTTCAAAGAGATTAATTTGAACTCGACTGTTTATGTTACTGATCTCGTACCAGCTGGGTTTGTGGCATTAAGATGTCAATAGTACAACAGAATTTAACTAACAGTTTCATCATTGACATCATCTTTTGAAGGTACAGATGATTGCCTCCTTATGTACTAGGACATATTTCTTTAGGACAGGACTCTTTGTATGCTTTCATCTGGGAGGGCAAAGAATGAGAGGGAGGTGGGGAGAGAGCCTTGAAATGAAGCTAATTAGAAAATATCCTAGTACATTAGTGATTTATTTAAGCAAGTTCCAGCAAAAAGGTTCCCATTTCCATATGGTATAAAAAACTTTATTTTTTCCTTCAGTCCAAATTCCCCTTCTTTCAACTGGCACCAAAACAGAGCCGCTAAGGTAATAACAAACTGTCCTATGTGAAGTGGAATTATTATTTTTAGTAGTTCAACCTTGAATGGAGGAGAGAAGCCTCTTGGAAGGGCAAGAAGAGTTGATAATGGAGTTTCTTTCACACACCCTCTGCTCCCCCCAGCCCCATACAATAATTATTAATCAAAGGTAGCTGCAATGTCTTTCACTGAGGCTCTTTTGGTAAATCTCTTGGTCAACCATAGGCTGTACAAGGTTCAAATTCAGTTAAGATGTCATTGAGCTGGCTGATCACTGGTGTTCTTAAAAGGACAGGAAAAGACAGGGCAGAAATGCTACCAAAAAAAAAAAAAAGAAAAAAAAAAGTAAAATGCATCTGACTTAAGGACTTGAGAAGTGTTTTTTTTGGGCCAGATAATAAATAATAAAGCTTATTCATTAATAAAGCTTACAGGATTGGTTCCTTGTTGAACAGCTTTTTTACTGTCCCTTGGTACTGTGGGTCATGGTGGGAGATGCAGATGAAGTGGGGATGATAACATTTTGGGGAAAATAAGTAAAGAATCATTAAATGTGAAATGGTTTTGTTTCACAAAATAATGATACAGCTAAATTTGACTTAAGTGTTCTCTAAATGCCTTTCCTCCTGTGCTGTAGTGGCTGCTGCACCCCCTTGAAACCCTGTGCCTTTGAAGGAAATCACAATGTAATCCTTTGGTTTGGCACGTATTGTCCCTTAATGACAGGCATTACATTTGCACAGTACCATAAATCAAAGCTAGGGGCTGTTTTAAATAGGCTGCAGATGCATGTGGACGTTTGCTAAGTGGCACTTCACTGGAGAGGGGAGGGGGAACTATCCCACCACTGCAGCTCAGGGCCAGCAGAGGGGCTTCCCATGTCCACAGTATTTTTGCTTCACCTGGGATTTAGCTCTACATGAAGACCTGTTTAGCAGAAGGAAATGTTTTTTGACTATGACCTCTGAAGGGTTTAATTGGGATTTAACTATTCCTATATTTTCACTCCATGTGGGAGTCTGGAGCTCTGTTTACAAGGTGTGTCATATCCTCTCAACCCCAGAGTCCTTCTCCCCCTCCTTTCTTTTTATGTTCCAGACAAATAGGGAGAAAGATACTTTTAAAGCAAATGCGCATAGAAAAGCCCACAATTACTGTCCCTGATTTCGCTGTGAAAACTTTACAACAGCAGTACTGAAAAATCTTCCCCTACTCCTCCTACTTCTTCTAAGAGAACGAAAAAATCCATCAAATTAACACATCAATGAGTTGATTGTAATCTCCAGGGTTCAGTGTAGCACTTTCTAGCCTCTCAGACAGGAGGCCAGCATGATTTATCAATGCAAACCTAATAGCATCAATATGAATCTAACTAAAAATCAATATTTCATTACCAAATTGTTAGTGAGAATGAAGAAAAATTGCCAGAGTCAGAGCATTCTCTAGGGTAGGAGCATCTGGAGTTCAATGTGACAAGATGAGTGATGCATGACTTGGGGCCTGGGGAAGGACACTGGGAGGACAGGCCACTACGTAAGGCCGAAGATTCACGAAGAAAGCACTTTTTTTTTTTTTTTTAAAGCTTTCTCTAGGAAGAAAGAAAATGTCTGAGAAAATAAAAATGGAAGGCACGCTGCTATTTACCTAAACTGATGCAAAGTAGCTCAAACAACTGAATCTGAACAGATTAGTCTCTGCTATGGACACCTACACAGAACTGGTTTTCACAAGAGACAAATGGGGAAAATAAATTCAGTGGTCCAGATCCTGATTTCACCTACAAAGGACAGAAATTTATAATAGCCTTCACAGTGGAAATACTTCATTTTCATATCCCATGTACCTGAAATTGGATTTGGTAGACTTTGGATTTTCTGAAATTTCAGATTTATGGTGGATTTCTGTAGATTGCAATGGAAATGTGGACTGAAATCTTATATCAAGAAGGCAGCAGTACTCAAAATAGTGTGTTTGCTTGAAATGCATCCTAGTAATTAATGTGCTTCTTATTTAAAGAAACAGAGCAAGAAGTGCATGGAAGAGTGCCAAAAATATATTCAAAGCATAACTTTACAGTACGTTAAGTCATAGGTCTATTCTGGCAGCATGGTAAGAGCTTGCATACTTAGAGCTGTGGAAAAATAAGAACAAAAGCACTGAAATATAACTGTGATTTGAAATCCTCAGAGACCCTTGTTATTACTCAGGTTAAACATATATTGGAGGATGATGGTTGGAGTTTTTGTGTCCCTATACCTTTTGTTCACTTGGGATATCAGAAAGTTATTTGAATGTGCAACAGCTGCTGTGGAGTTTAACACCTGCATCTCTTTGGGTTTGGGACGACCATGTCATGGGACTTATGGAGTCCTCATTATCTGGGGTTTTGTAGTCTTCTGAGAGGAAAAGTAGCACCCTTTGTGCAACCCTTAACTCTACAGCTTCTGGAATCAGATTATGGGTGACCCTCTCAGCTTTCAGATTTCAAAGAAAAGCATTTTAGTTCTTGCACTGAGAAAGAATGATCAAAAAGTGAATTACAAAGATTCGGAAACTGGGAAAAAAACCATAATCTCTCAAAAATTACTGTGAAAAGAAAACAAAGTGCTAGCTATTTTTTACTCTTTTTTCGTTTTTTTTAAATTTTTTTTTTTATTTAATGGAGACCTGCAATGAATTGTCCTGAGGTTTCTCTAGTTCTTTTGTGTCCTTATTTGGCTAAGTCTGCTCCATATGGCTCCAGTCAACATTTTTTTTAAGAGGGAGAGAAGGAGAATTTCCAGATTAGTTGAACTTATTGCTTAGAATAAAAGAATAAAATTTCTCCTAGCCCCTGTGTTTCTAATTCTGGCAGCCTGTGATACATCACTAATCTCTAATTCCCTTACTCCCTAGGAACTGTCATTATTTTATGTATTGACTAATACAGTTGTCTCAGGGTAAATTTCCCCTGAAATCGAAGTTTACTTCTTGCTGTAGAAGTGGAGCCTACTCCCGTTTATAAATGACAGACTCCTTTTATAACTTTGCATGTACTGGAAGAAGTCACACTAGAAATGTATGGGATTTTGTTTTTTAGGTTTATGTTTTTGTTTTTGATGAGATATTACCTGTACTTAAGACTGAGAAAATTGGAAGGCTAAATACCTATGTCATGATTCCAAGCTTTTTTTCTGAAAAAGATTCTGATGAAACCTGAAGGTTTTAGTAAACAGCAAAGTTAGTGTCTCTGTTATCAGGAATTCTTTAAAGGAATTAACATCAAATAAAAGGTTCTTTGTTTCCATTATAAATTTATGTAGGCTCAAGCACTGAATGAAAACAGCATTTTATTTAAATATAGAGAAATTACAACAAATATGTTGCAATACAATAAGTGAACTCATTGTTTAAAGAGCCATGCCATGTTAATTGAAAATACTCTTAAAATACATTTTAAATGTAAAGATGTAAGTAATACCACCCATTCAGCACTCCAAGCAGCTCGACAAAATTTTGAGAGTAAATCAGTTTCTAATATCTATTGATTCTTCTCAAATGGTTTCCACTTCGCAGATCTCTTCCTTTATAACATTTGTGCATGCCTCTTCTGCAATAATCACAGTAAGTTTTCATTTGTATTGTAGTTTAGAATTTGGTAATGGAGCCATTTGGCTCCTGTGCTGGTTTGGACTGGGGTAGAGTAAGTTTTTGTCACAGTAGCTGGTATAGGACTGTGGTTTGGATTTGAGCTGAAAATGGTGTTGATGACCAAGGGATGTTTTCATTATTATTGAGGAGAAGTCACAGCCTTTTCTGCTCTTCACCCCACCCCACCAGAGAGGAGACTGGCAGTGCACAAGGAGTTGAGAGGGGACACAGGTGGGACAGGTGACCCTAGTTGACATAAGGGACATCCTATACCAGTGGTGTGATGCTCAACATATAGATGTAGAGGAAGAAGGAGGAAGGGAGGGATGTTCAGAGTGCTGGCCTTTGTCTTCCCAAGGCACCAGTATGGGTGATGGAGTCCTGCTTTCCTGGACATGGCTGAACACCTGCCTGCCCATGGGAAGTGGTGAATGAATTTCTTGTGTTTGTTTGCTCTCATGCAGAGAATTTGCTTTATGGAGTTTTCTCACTTTTACACTTTCAATTCTCTCTCCCATCCCACCAGAGAGAAGTGAGTGATCAGCTGAGGGGGGCTGAGTTGCCACAACACCTCCAAAACTACAAATTAATTATTGTTGGAAAAATTGAGACAGTAACTTTACTTCCATGTAGACAGTAAATGGGGGCAAACATAAGTCAGAAATAAAACAGGAATCTTATATTTATTTATTAAGAATTGACATCTTTATTAATTTGTATGTCTCACTTTCTGTTGGTACTATTCTTTCTCATACATGGTGAAATTTTTCTTTGACTTGATGCCAGTCTGGAACTGAGTGACACCTTTGCTGCTAGTGAAAAGCTTAAAAACGGAAGACAAGATCCAATCAGACAGACTAATTAGGGTATCCAGTGAGGATAGAGCCTGAATATTCACTGCACTTTTTTTGGAAATACAGAACTGTGCAAATCCTTGCTCAGGCTGATTGAGACAGTCTGCCAGCCAATCATTCTCAGTGATCAGTGAAAGAGAAAGAAAAATATTAGAAAAGTAACATCCATAAAAGTTTTGGGAATTGCTTAACTTAAAAAACTAACACTCTTAAATAAATGCTCTAGCATTAGCAACTTTCTTGATTGAAAGACTGAATTTATAGCAGTACCTTGCATAATCATTTGCTGCAGTTTTGCAAGGGGAAACTTCATTTAAAGGTCAATCACAGAGGCTGAGCAACAATATAGAATGATAGAGGACAGCCATGAGAATGCAAGACAAACACACTCAGTGGAAAGAAATCTCTTCTGTTTTTTTTTTTTGTGTGTCTGAAAACTTCAAAGCAAACCCAGCTTTTACTATTTGAATGTTATTTGTCTGTGGTTAGCAGGTGCATTGATTTGCAGGTGCAAACCCGGTGCCCCTGTGGGTGTGTCCCAGTCCGATGTTGACGGGGAATCAGAGGGGCACCTTACTCTTGTGTCCTGCCTGGTTTCTTCATTTGCATGGTCTGGGTAGGTAGAAGAATATGTGCTGGGCTTGAATTCAAATGTTAATATCAAAGATGTGTGATGACAGCATGACCAATTGAACTGTTGGCATTTTATTTCTCATTGTGTCAGCAGTGCATCTTCTGCCTACCTTCAATCCATCCTTTTTTTTGGACACCACCATATAGACCAAGCAAGTATGGAAGAATAATTTCTTATGCTTGCATTGGCTTCAAACCAGTCGAGTTATGACTGCAGTCACCCTTTTCAGAGGCATTTGAACACTCGATGTTTCTGTTCCTGTGGATGTGCACAGAAAATAAATACAGGGCCCGAAGCAGGATTGAACTGAAAGGTGGATTGATCTTCCTGTTATAACTATTTGAAACTTGGGGGGATGGAAAAGTTTCAGATTTTTCCTTTAGATGAAGGAAGAAGAGCTAATATTGGAAAATGTATGGAAGCACATACTCAGCAGTAATGGCTAATCATAGATATTGAAAGCTATAATGTGACTCACAGACATGCCATGCAAGGTGTAACTCGTAGCCACTCTGCTCATTTAACGCTTCTTATCTGCTTTCATATCCACAAACAAAAGCAGGGTTTTAACCAGCAATATCTGTGCTTCTCTGACCTGCCTTTCAGTGTTGCTTGTGCAATGAGTAAGCAAAAGGCCAGCTGAGAAGTTTATTCTCTATAATGAGTACACTTCATGATATGATAGAGTCCTTGACAAGAGTGCTTTACAGAAGGAGTAGCTAAGTAGTAGCTAAAACATTTTGTTCTCTAAAGAGTAAATGCGTTGCCACACTGCCAAGTTTCTGTTTGATTACAAGGAAATTGGAAAGGGACATCCATCCAGGTCTAATAAAGCTATTGTTCATTTCTTTTAGAAAATAATGAGCAGAAAAACTTTATTACAATAGCTAAAACATTTGGCAATTTATGTATTTATTTGCATATTTGCAAGGCTTGTGGGTAAAATAGACACCTGCTAAATGTATGGTGTGACTGATGGTAAAAATGGGTTCTTTTCACAGGTTTGTTCTTTACAACCAAACTGGCTTAAGAATTTTGCCATTTACATAACACAGCGTAAATTGTTTCACAGTAAATCTGCTTAGCAACTTTATTTATGGAAGAATGACATGTGCATTTTCTATGACACCTAATACTTTGGGTTTTTATTTTGTCAAAATTGTTGTTTTACTCCCTTCTCCCCCAATTATTTATAGTTAAGATCTGTTTAGGCACTTTGTCTGAAAGGTAAGTTTCAATAGGATCCTGTTATAGTGTAGAATTTTGTGTTTGAAGTATTAATGTGTGGCACTTCTATGCAATGCTTTTTATTTATTCTTTTCCTCCAGGCTTTCAGATGCAAAATAACATGAGATTTGGCCTTTTTAAAGTATTTAATTGCTGGGATGGTGAATCTGTCACGAAAAATCAGGAGACTTATATTATGCATAGCTTTCTTGCCAGTTTAGACATACAACAATGCTTCCAGCTCTCCTTTCCATTGGTGCATAATAGATTTATTATTTTTATTGTGGCAAGACTCAGGGTTTGCATTTAGGGTCTGGTCGGGGTAAAAATGGAAAAAAAAACAGTGAAAAGACATTAATTCTCAATCTCTCCAGTCTCTGGCCTGGGGAAAATGTTGCCTTTTCTTCCTATATCTGCTTGCAGTAAAGTTAGGGGATGTGCTTTGGATACTTCCTTGCACAAAACCCACTTGGCAGAACAAAATAACCCTAGCAGGAACTTTTCTAGCACCCTTGAGCTTTCTCCCTGCCCCCTCCATGGGCAATTGGCTGATGTACATGTACATAGCAGTGTATATGAGCTGTCACCCACCCGTCCCCACATGCACATTCTCCCTAACTTGTCGTAGCCCACAAATGTCTGAGGTTTTGTTGGATACCTATTTGCCTCTTTTTTTTTCTCTCTACTTCTGTGCTTTCTATCAAGTTCCTCTCTGTTTGTGGCAGGTTACTGAATAAATTAACAGTGAGGCTCTTTGGCAGTTGTGAGTTATGTCCCCAAGTTCTTGGTTTTGTTGGTTGTTCTTTTCATATGACATGGCCTTTTCCAAGGGTTTCTGAAAGTCTACAGTGAGTAGCCAGCTCCTCATTGGTACTTTGCATACCTGTCCTCGGGGATGGCTTATCCTCTGGAGTATTGGAGGAATTCAGTCCTGCATAAGAAATTATAGATAAAGATTTTGCCAACTGATCAGAGCTTCAGGTGGACTTTGTAGTGAAAATGTTGTGCTGAGAAAAGCCTCTGATCTCACTTAGCATGGAATAAAAGGGTTTTCCTTCTTTCCTTCAACAATATTCAAGTCTTTTAGCTATTTTTTATTCTAGTTTTTTTGGTTTCTTTTTTAAATATTTACTCACAAGCAGAGTCTCTTAAAAAACCCAAGGGCTTCTGTCAGAGGCTTCTTTTTCCTTGAGAGAGAGAATTAATCTGTGCTAAGGTCAGTGCTTCTCTGCCTGCATTGCCTCATGTAGCAAAACAATAAACTTAAAAAACAGACTGGTCCTTTGATCCTTCTAAACCACAGTCAGCTATAGGACTACTTGTTTTAAGCAGGTGAGACTGCATAGTTGCATGGATCCCAAGGAATGAGGACCTTGCTGCTTTGCTGCTTTTTGTAGCTAGTTTATACTGTTTGACTTCTTTGCTGCCACGTGAAATGTAGAATGGAAAAACAAAATCTACTCTTCTATGTTGGGATAAAACCACTGCTACCCATGGAAGTATGAGGGTGGAGCTTGCATAGATAAGACTAATTTCTGACTTCTACAGTTCAGGTAAGTGATTTAACCAACATCACTGTTTAGTGGACTGAAGGGAAAAGCTTGAGATTCCTGTGAAAGAGCAATATTTAATATTCTAGTCATTGTGGCATATAAGTGTACAGGGTAAAGAGGAATATACACTTTCAATTCTACAGATAAAATGTTTTAAGGGCAAAGTATTTTTAACAGTCCCTTTGACTAACAAGAGGATTGGATGGTTTGTTGCTCTGAACATAGGGTGTTAGTCTAAATTTCGGAGGTACTTGATGCACGTTACAATTTTTACTCCTATTTTCTTAGTTAATTTAGGCATGTCACTTTAACCATAGTGTTAATCACCTCAACAACTATTTTCTCCCTGTCAGGGCTGCATTGCCTGGAGCTACTTTCTTTATCAAAATATTTGTTCACCTTGTGGATAGCATTTGCTGGGAAAGACAAATATCTTTGCTTTGCTCCTAATGTATTGAATTCTACAAAACTCTGATTGGGAGTACAGTGGTATAGGAGCAGGAAGTCATGTGGATGGACACATTTTCTTTAGAAAGAGAATACCTATTGAAAACAAAATGGAAAAAATCCAATACTTGCTGTAACAGTAGGATGCTGCTGCAAGACGTGATTTTGTGGCATAAGCATTATGTCTAAAATATTTTCTATCCTTGAGGACGCAAGTTAAAGTTTAGGCAGAATCAGCTTAGACCTTCATTCCTGAATTGTTAATAAAATGCCATATATGTTCTTTGAAAGTTTCAAATGTGAAGCATTTTTGGACATGGCACATTTATACTGTTTAAGAGAAAATGTACAATGGCCAACAGAAGATAAGGCTTAGCACCAGATACTCCCCCTGCCGTGCTTTTTCTGGTAACTAGGCAGTTTTCTGGCCACAGAGTGTGCAAAGTGATTTGAACCGAAAGTCACTATTTAGGTACAGAAATATGGAAGCACTACTCCTGTGGAGAGTGGTAAGGAAGAAAGAGAAATTTCTAATCTACTGTGGTCTCTATCTACTTACCTCCGAATGCAAAATGAGGGAGGGGAAAAAATGCCCCTTCCAATTCATCTTAATAAGATGACATAAGTTGGCAAGTCTTTACTTTTATTACCCTGTCTACTCCAGTATCCTCAACTAGAAGTCAAATTGTTGGCACAGAAACATCCACTTTTCTTGGTCTTGTTCCACTCCTCTCCCAGCTTGAGGACTCTATACAGGATTAATCTAAAGGCAGAAAAAAAGCATTAAAAAAAGCAATAAAAATAATTAATCTAAGTTTGAAAGAGATATTTTCCCCTCCTTCTGCCATTCCTTTGCTACAAATGCATAAATGTTTTTCCCTACAGTGGGAGGCTGAGAGGTGCTATTTGCTTTACTGGAATATAGCTTCTCCTCTCCACTCTCTGTTTGCCCCAGTCTTAAGGGCTGTCATTAAGGGCTGCCTTAATGTTACTGGACTCCACTGTTTCAAGCTAATCTTGGGTATCAGCTGAAGCCATCAAATCAACCATCTGCAGCTGTGCACGAGTCTAGGGGACTCCAAGTTCTTCAGCCTTTTTAATTTTTATCTTTTGGTCTTGTTTTGTTCATGACATATTTATGACCAGTGGGATTGAGATGAAAAGTCTTTATGTACATACATGAAAAAAATCAGTGCTATACTATTTTTTCTTTTTTCTTTTAATGATATTTCATTCCAACAAGCTCTTTCTATCCAGACAGGGTTCTGCTTAATTAGATATTTAAATGATTGGAGCAATGCTGTTTCTTTAACTCCTAACTGCAACAAACACATACGAAACACACTGTTGGCGGCATTTAATCAACAGCAGTCAATTTATCATTTTCACAGTTTTAGTGAGTGGTTATGAATCACTAAAATCACAGGTATTGTAGATGCAGCGTTGTGGCACTATCATTAACAAATATACAGTGCACAGAGGGATGACTTGGTAATTGAGTGGGACTAATAAGAATACATCATTTAGCTGTATGTGACAAACTGTGCCTCAAAACACAACCATGGAAAATTCACGTTTTGCTTAATAAATAAATTACACAGCCAATGTATTATACATAATTTGTGTCCTCATGGATTTGAATGATATATAATGCATACTCCAAGTCATTTATTTATTAAGACTAACTATATATATTGTAGGTGGGGAATTTTAAACTCTAGAGTAAGACCTGCATAGGTAACTGTTACAACTACTGAGTTTGATTGGGCAGCAAATGAGGCTGTGCATTTGGGGAGCTGCAAAAACAGGCAAGTGTTTCTAATGTTACAAGCTCCAGTGTATTAATAAACTTCACTTTCCTTCATTAATTTGAGGGATAAGAGGGCTAGAGTTGAAGCTTCACTGGGGAAGTAACTTAGTCAGCAATGGAAAAACAAAGAATATTTTCAATAAAAGGAAAGTACTGATTGCAACAAGGAGGTTTGCTGCACTAGGGTAATAATAAATACTTCCTCTGTAATATTTTGGAAGAGGTAGTTTTACACTTGTGGGCATCTAGGCCCATTGGCCAATTCAAGGAAGATAGAAAATTAAAAAAAAAACATTTTCTTTACCATCTTCGATAGGCAGTAGATGAATATTTGACCCACAGATGCTTTCAAAATACTTTCCAATAGGTACTCTAAATTTTTCCAGCTAACATGCTTTCAAGCTGGCCTACAGCATTTTGTTTCAAGGCTTCTGCAATTCTCTACTGAAACTACTGTCGTATCCAGATTCCTCTGGGTGTCTTGTTTTTTTCTTTGTTTTTCATGGTGTCTAGAACCTCTGATTTAATTTCAGGAAATGTTTGTTTTCTTCTAGCAGATTGACTAAAGTGCAGCATTTTGTAGGACGCTTCCTATAGCATGTAAATTTGAACAAATTTTGGAAAAATAATCTTTTGAAATGAAGCTGGTTTTATTTTAAAATATCATTACTGCTGTGAATCTCCAACTAAAAAAGAAAGAATAAGAACTAAAAAAAATTACCTATTTTCAAGTTGCATTTAATAGGATTGATCAAACATCATTTCAGGTGCACATTGAACAGTGTATATATAGAGTCGACATTTTCCACCTTGAGTTTCCTCTGAAACATTACCTATAGACTGCATAAATCTGCATATAAACAGGTTTTTACAGGGAGACTAGAATGGCCCTTTTTCTGACACTGGTGGAAAAGTTGACTTGCTGAAAAAAACAAGCTATGTGAAACCACCAAGAGTAACCCAGGCTAATCTGCAAGAGGGGGGGAACACTAGCTCTGGGAATAGTGTCAAGGCTGACTTCTCAGCAGTTAATTATTAAACAAAACCCCAAAACCCCAGAAAAACAAAACAACCCTTTCTTTTCTTACTCCAGAACCAAGTGGTTTTGTTGCTTTTTTTTGCATCAGGTATTTGTTACAAATTCTGAAACCTTACTGTGATTTAAAATTGCTTTATCCAGGTCTGAATTTCTTTGATGCTGCAGAAGCGCCTGAGATTTCTGTTCTGCTTTTGGGGAAAAAAACCTCCAAACCAAACAAACTACCAGATTTAACTCTTTATATGATTCAGGTTTTGGCTTTAACTTAAAACAAAGCTCCCAAGAGGAAACCTTCTGTGAATTTGCTTCAATCAAGCCAAAGCTGAGTCACTCAACACATAACCTTGAGCTAGTACAGATCTGCAGGCAACGAACAGAAAAAAAAATATATTGTTTCTGGTGAATTATCCATCAGGTTTGGGATGTTATTATGCTTAGAATTTATAGTCAACTGAATAGCATAAGTTGGATAAAGGAAAAGTGCAATATTAAGAGAGTCAAGTTTCTTCACATAGTTTCCTCTTTGAAGCTACAAAGCAATGTGTATCAAGCTTTAAATCCTACCTGATAGGCAATATTCAACAGCATATGTAACATTGCCTTGGATGGTGCTTGCTTAGCTGCTGCTGCAGCCCAAACTTGGAGTATAACACTTCATATAAAGAGGTCAGGTAGCTGTCAATTCCCCATTACTTGTTTCATCCTTAAGTATTATCCTAGAAAGGTATTCAGTCTGAGTAATTTCTCCCTTTTTAAAAATTGGGGTTTGGTCACTAAACTGATTTCTTCAGCTGACTCCTTTCAGAGCAGAGACCTGGTAGCTTCCTACCATCTGCTTGCTCAAAGAGCACCAGACAAAGGGAAATACCTTAATATCTATGAGAACATCAGCTTTCACATCACAAGTGAAACCAATGTGAAGTTTAAACCTATTGATCCGTTGTAAAGTATGACTAAATGGATAACATGAATTTACTAGCTACCCAGAAAATAAGCACAAGGCCTTTGGAAATTTCACATATTGTATCAGCCCATAGGATCATTGATTTGCTTTCTTCAACAGAGTTGCATCTTACTTGAGAATGAGCTTTTAATCTTTTTTTTCTCTGAGATCAAGATGATCTTACAGTTGATTATGTAGCCGACAATTTAAATTCAAATTGAATCATGCCTTTATTTGTCAATAATTCAATACAGACTGTAGCCACTAACTCTTCCCGAATTTCTTTCATCAGTGCTTTGGTGTCTTTCCTTTGGCCCTACTGTACTCTTTCTTCCTCTTTGTTACAAAGCCACCAGAGCTGAAACTTCTAGAGAAATTCTACTAACTACTAGTTATCTTAAAATATCTTTCACTGATGAAAAAGAGCCAAAGTCCTACATTTTCACAGCTCCAAAACACATCAGTGTGAGTATTACACATACTGGCTCAGCCTGGTGAAACCAGCCTGGTGTTCACAAATAGTGGGATTGGGTTACAAAAACTCTGCACACCCTGGAACTAAATATGGTCTGGGGGTAAATGACTAGTCATCTTAACTGTCTGTGAAAGAAATGAGTGAAAGTGTGGCATGCTAGTGAACTTATTCACCTTCTTTTCCAGTATATTTTGGACAGCTTTCAGCTGCATCTGTCTGCTTCCTCCCAGCTCTTTTCAAAGAAAATAGCAAGACTCAGAGTAAGACATGGATTTAATTGCAAAGCATCGTCCGCTCTTTTAATGCTTGTAACAAGCCAATGAGCACTGAAAGGACCCTTGGTATAATAATGTGTAAAAAAAAATATATACTGATTAAGGCTGCTGGGTAATAAAATGTCCTTGGTATAATTTGAGTCATTTCTCTTTGTGGTTCTATCATTAACCCTACAAGAGTCAGTGCCTGCATTTTGGTACACTGTCTTGTTAGTCTAGCTTTTCTGTTCTCCCAGAATTAAACTTATGCTAAGAGGACTGCAAGATAAAAATGCAGGCACAGGGATGGTTAGGCCCCTGCAGTCACCAAGATGAATTAAATAATTTAAATTGACCTAGGGGCCTGTGTGTAGAATAATCCTCCACTTAGATGACCCAGTGATTCTTAACTCATTTCTAAGTCTGTATCCAGTCAATGTGAAAGTGTTAATGTTCCTGTATCACAGTACACTGATTACACTTATCTTTTTCATACCCAATAACCAGAGACAATGATTATATTATTCATAAGATATTTTTACCTGAAGTAATAAAGCATGCAGCTTTAGTTATTATTTCCTAATCTTTTTTTTTTAACTGTACTTTTTTCTCCAGCCCCAGGGATAACCCTACAATTTATATTAAAAAACATTCTTCCCTTGCACACCTTTCTTTTTTTATCTCTGTCTATGCAAAGCTGGTATAATTGTATCAGCAATGTGTTTATGTGAACATTCTTGTAGCTTTCAGGGGATACTACCCCTGCAGGCTGGCCAAAAAAAATACTTTCTTTTTAAATTGAAAAATAAAATTGGAGAGGGTTAATGTGGGAGAAAGAGGCTTATATCAGAGCATCTTTTCTTACCTTAATCAGGTAATACACAAGGCAAAAAAGTCTGACATGTCCACAAACAGTTACTGCGCTGCCCGCCATATGCTGCCCTAGTGTTCCAGATGGACGGAGAATCTGTGAAAGTCATGTTTCATGAGCATTCCCTTCAGGCTCCCAGGAACCTCCAGGACACAGCTGGAGAGATGTATGCACACACCAGTGTGGCAGTGTGGGGGGTTGTGTATGTGTGAGAGAGAGAGAGAAAGAGAGCATAGATATTTGGTAGGCAGTGAGGCTGGTTCTAAATAATTTTGAGAGAGCTAAAGGGCAGGGGGGAGTGATGTGGAAATCTTGCATTTGACTTCACATGGCATGCCAAGAAAATTTCCAAGTGGCATTTCTGGAACTCGTTTGCTCTCAAATTCACCAATATGTGAGACTTTATTTCATTTCCAAGAGTGACACCACATATTATGCTAGAGACAGATGGAACAAATGTACAGGGAAGCAATGAATGGGTCTAATCCCTGCCCCAAATAATCAGACAGGAAAATTGTTTTCATGCATGTTTCCTCTCTATTGTTCTTTATAGTAAAACACTTCTGACCCAAAAGTTGAATGAAGCTCCCAATCTTTCTGCAAGACCATTAGCAAAATTTGTATTTACATTTAAATAGCACCATCTCAGTGTTTCTTCTGGGACTTGCAATTGTATTATAATGTCCTAATTATTGTTCACGGCAGGAGGAATTTTATCAGGCCACAGGTATTTGAATATAAGTTGTATTTAACATGACTGCTAGGAATTGTTTATTGTACTAAAATCTATGCATGAATGAGTTGGAGTTAGCCAAAACATGGCTAGAAACCTGACCATTAAGCTGCTTAACCCTGGGAACATGTGGCAAAGAGCTTGAGCCAGGCTTTAAGGCACCTCCCACTTTTTAAATGCTATAACTGTCCTCTCTGATCACCCCTGCTCATGGGGTGGCCAAGGAAGTCTGCTTTTCACTTGTCCCTTCTCTTTTTCTTTTTCCTTCTTGTACATGAGCACTTGGAGTCCATCTTCACCTTCCAGCAGGAGAGCACACATCAGAGGAAGGTGTTCTCCTCCATCTGCCTTCCTCTTCCAGCTGTGCTGCAAGACAGTAAAGTGAAATCCCAGTGAAAAGAAACCTCAGTCTGATCCTAGATGGCCCCACACATCAGCAAGGAAGCACTCACTCACTCGCTGCTGTTCATAACCACATTTCTGTGTATTGGGCTACCTCCCTGTTTCACTGCAAGTTTAAAGTTATAGGTCAAGAACTACCTGTAGGAAACTGTTGATATGGTAGGTTTTCTGGAAAATAGTGAGCCCTTTTGATAGCCATGACCTTAAATTAAACTTGAGCTAACTGAAATTTTGTGGCAAAAATTAGCCTTTTTTCCACCAAAATTTCCCAGCTGCATTCTTCATCAGTACCATAATATAGCAAAACATGCAGTTGTTGACTGACTCAGTGTCAGCTCTTATCATTCTACACGTAGTCTAGTCTTTTCAAATGATAGTGTTTTTACAGGTGACGTTAACCTAAAGGCAAAGCACAACATAAGTTCTTTGTATTACGCAGATAATCAGTGATGTTTGTGGGGTTATGTCCTACATGGGTGGCCTGATTGACCACAGCAAGTTTTTGTATAAACTCCAAGAATAAAAAAGTGAAATCCTGCCTTGGAAAAGAGTTGTTGCTTTTCCAAATTAAGAGATAGAATAAATATCTTTAAATACATCACTTATAAAAACCACCTGCAATTTCTGTCATGCTGGGATATTCACAAAGCTCTTATTCATGGGGAGAAGGTGACTCTGGACTTTTTAGGTAAAAATGCTTCCTTGAACATGGAATTTATATATTTTTGCTTGGCAAAGAGTCCACACATCCAGATTTGCACCAGAAGTAATGAAGTTTTACTCAGTTTTTAGGCAGCACTGGGAAAGCCCTGTGCATCCTGAGACCTTCCTTCCTTTGCTGGGCATGTGGTGCTGGTGGCAATGGCAGCTCATGGATGGCTTCTCACTCTCCATGGGGGAAACAGCCCAAAGTGAGAACAAAAATCCACCCCACAAAAGCTCTAGTTCAGAGCTGGAGTAGCAGGTAGTAGAAAAAAGGTCAGACAATGGGGCAGAGGCTGGTGAGAAGGCACTGCATGTTTTGGTTGCCAGGGTCCCAAGAGCATGCACAGCCCTGCCTGTCCCTGCCCAAACTCTCACCTGCCCATAGTCCAGGACCCCATCTCAACCCTCAGGAATGTCATCTCCTTCTCCTGGGATGCTATACCAGGGCTGATCTCCACCTCCCCATAGCCTGATCCTGCCCAGCTATGGACCTTAAGCCTGATCTGGACCTGCATTTTCTCAGTCTCCAGGGAATAGGACTGCCCTGGTGTCTCTGGCTTTCCAGTTCCTTTATGGGGGTAGGATGGGTCCTGGCTGCTAGGACCTACCCTGACAGACCCCCATGGGGATCCCCCACCATCCTGAACCCAGGGAGCCCTGATCTCCTCCTATGCACATGCCTGGGTTGTTTTGTCTTTAATTCTGTACAAAATCAACGCATGCACTTGTGCAGATATTACCAGCTGACACAGGAATGGAAAGGTAATATCCTGGCCGCTTATTTCTGTAACTTGATCATATTAACAGGGATATTATTTTAAGACTAGAAGAAAGGCGTCACCAAGGAAAAAAAAAAGAAAGTCTCAATGCAATCTTCCATTCATTCTCATCAGAGAAGAAAAGGCCTTGGCCTCATCCCCAGCAAGCTTTGCCCCCATAAGGCACCGAAGCCTCTTTCCTTCCAGGGCTATAAATTAATATCTCATCATTGACCATAATATGCCCTGTAACTCTGTTTATTATTACTGCGTATTTTAGACAGGTGGTAAGTATTGGCACTTTTTATTATGCTGATAAACAATGTCGGACTGCCAGGTGAAATGTGTCGTTGGGGTGATTTCTCACTTCCCTGTAGCCTCCCATGGGTTTCTGCTGTGGGAGAAGGGAGTGCAGAGCTCCAGTGAGTCTGTCTTTTGCAGCACCCCTCTCCCCTCTCCTCTGGGGATCAGCCAACAGCTGCCACTCCTTTCCACTGCATGCTTTCAAGGGACCTGATGCCACAGACGTACACAGCTCTTAGGAAACCAAGCACAAATACAAGTGTCTTCCCTCATGATTGTTGCTGCTCTTTCAGATCCATTCCTTGTTGCTGTGCAGCAGCACTGGAGGTCCTGCCCTCCTGAACTGCTGTTGTTTCCAAGATCTGGAGTGGGAGCTTGGCGTGGGCTGACCAAGAGACGTGGATATATTTGGCTATTTGTTGAAAAATCCTTAGGCACACATACCCACTGCTACTTATGTGATGCTGCCTGGCACGTATCAGGTTCACACATAGTGCTCACACGTACGTGATATTGCCTCAGATGTATCAGAGCCTTTCTCGAATGCCTTTCAATCTCTCCCCGTGCAGCATTGCATCTACTTACCAGCTTTGCTTGTCAGACACCTCGCAGCGTGTCACAGAAGGTGTGTGCGTGTCTGTGCACTGCATCTCCCTGGAGTGCTGTGGGGAGGTACCTGGGAGAGGTGCAGACACCTGGGAGAAAATTCACCTTGATGTTGCTGGCGGCACTAACACTCTTGCTCCCAGTACATAAATTAGCTTGACTGTGTTTTCAAGGCATGCATTGTATATACAAGTATACAGTGTCCTGTCTGGCACAAACAGCAGCCATTTTTCCTCTGCAACCCTCTTGTCCAACTCAGACATTAATGTAAAGAATTTTATGCAGTTTATTTATAGATACTTTTTTTTCCTAGGCACTAAGTGAAAAACACATAAAAACAGTATTGGTTTTCAACTTTACTTAAATACTCAAATGTTAACAAAATTCAAGGATCTTGGTTGTTGATACCTCTGTTAATATGATGTCTTTGTGCATATGCAGCCACTCATTACTGAAATGTGCCCTTTTCCCTGCAGACGTATTACAGACTGAATCCAAGTCCTCTAATCAAAAGGGAGGGATATAGTCAGTAAGTTAAAAGGTCACAGGAAGGAAATGCTGGGATATAACTGACTTTTGTTTTGAATTATTTTAACAAGACTAATTTTGATTTTTGAGAAACATCTGTTTTTCTCCTCTCCTCTCCTCTCCTCTCCTCTCCTCTCCTCTCCTCTCCTCTCCTCTCCTCTCCTCTCCTCTCCTCTCCTCTCCTCTCCTCTCCTCTCCTCTCCTCTCCTCTCCTCTCCTCTCCTCTCCTCTCCTCTCCTCTCCTCTCCTCTCCTCTCCTCTCCTCTCCTCTCCTCTCCTCTCCTCTCCTCTCCTCTCCTCTCCTCTCCTCTCCTCTCCTCTCCTCTCCTCTCCTCTCCTCTCCTCTCCCCACAAATAAGTGTCTGATAAAGAATTGTCAGGTATTGAAAAACTTCCTCATTAGAGGAAGCGGAAGGGCAGGTACTGATCTCTTTTCTCTTGTGACCAGTAATAGAACCCAAGGGAATGGCCTGAAGTTGTGTCAGGGGAGGGTTAGGCTGGATATTAGAAAAAGATTCTTCCCCCAGCGGATGGTTGGGTGGTGGGTGGTGGAACAGGCTCCTCAGACAACTGGTCAGCAAGCCTTACAGCTCAAGAAGCATTTGGACTATTCTCTCAGGAATGTGGTATGATTCTTGGGGATGGTCTTGTGGAGAACTAAGACTTGATGATCCTTGTGGGTCCCTTCCAACTCAGAATATTCTGTGATTCTGAGTTAAAAATTGTTGTAGATGGAATTTAATGTTGATTTTATCTGCTTTGTGTATTTTTGTGGCATTTCAGATTTCTTTTCTTTGGTTAAATACACCATCTACTGTCACTGTTCAGGTGGGTAAAGGAGAAGGTACTCCAAATAAAACAGGACTTAGGATCTAAAGTCACAGTTCCTTTTCCTTTCCCCATAGGCTGCAGCTGTGAAGACTGTGGGGTGTCACAGAGCCAGTTGTACGGGACACTTAATTCTCAGGTCACCTTGCCTTGCTGGAAGAGAGAGTACTCCCTTTACTAGTCACCCATACCATTCACTTCTGTTTCAGTGACTACGGATGTGATAGCTATTGAGTTCATAAGAGCCAGTACTTTGGATAATAAAAGTTAGCAAGTTATCAAATGAAATACTGAGTAAGGGTTACCACAGTACAGTGACTCATGTGGTTTCCTGTCCTAGGTGCACCTCCATTATTTGTGCTGCACAAGTGACTCTGAACAAAATGAGGGAACAAAGGGATGGCAACAGATTTGGAGTAGAATATACTGTGTATGAATCATATAGTCTTTTAGTCAAGATTTGCTGGGTATGAAAGCCTTTGTCCAGAAATGAAGCTCCATACTGTTTTCCTGAGACAATGAAGTACAGTAGTAATCTCAATAGATTACAAAAAAATGGTGAGACCTCTATGTCATATGATATGCTAATAAAAAACCTAGAAATAAGATCCCATCCTAACTCTTAGATCTTTTAATTACTGGGGGAGTTCTGCATTGTGCTCCACCTGGACATGCTGTATGCTTTGGGGAGAAGGATGAACTGATCTGGGCTACAATTATTTCAGCTCCTAGCACTTGTCCATTGGTATTATGGAGACATTTTGGTGAGGGATGCAGTACCCTGAATGTGAAATTCTCTGATAACTGGGTGGCTAAAAGCTAGATCTGGATTTTTATGCCAGCGGCCATCTCTATTTAAAATGCAAGATAAATTAATCTCCTCCCCCAACATTATCAGAATCCCGCAGATGGTGTTATTATAAATAAGTTCTGTTTATCTAAAAGTATTAGCATTTAACTCTAGGAGGAATGGTTGTTGTCATGTGTGGTTCAAATCTTTATAGATGTTAGGGGTTTCTTTTGCCCCCAGCAAGATGAATATACAAAAAATAAAAAAAAAAAAAAAAAAAAAGAAAAAAAAAAGGCATAAACTTCTTTTACTGGTTTTACTGGAATATATACCCATATACCCTCTGGTGGGCTTTTATTTGTGAATATTTAGCTGAGCAACTGAAGTCAAGGGAGGAAAAAGTGAAAAAGTGTTAATCGCAAGTGTGCAAATAACATCCATGGGAGTAATTTTAGCTAAAGCTACCATAGTGATGCTCATTATCATAGGTAGATAATTAAAACTGGAGAAAAAGAATGATCTTGTTGCCTAGGAACATAAGGGTTAAGAAAAAATTTTGAGGATGGTAAGTTAGGATAGGTAGTTTGGGTGAAGATGGGGTTGATAATGAAAAACCTCTTGAAAAAACCAAGCAACAATCAATTTTTAGACACTTCTGTAAAGAAAATGAGGTAATCCAATCAAGGAATGCAAACAGAGCCATTTGGTTAGATGACCAATTACACTGGGGCAATGGTGACTCATTAATATTTGTGCCATATGTTTATGAAGAATCCAAGGGCTACATTAAGCAAACTTGAAGTAACTGGGACTTAACAGGTAACTCATGGAGAAAAAAAAAGTAGGCCTAGAGAATTGATTAACTTTATTCACTGGGAATGATATTCCCCTTTTTTTGAACAAAGTCATACTCAATGTCTTTGCCCTACTGTATTACTGATGGACTTTGTGTCTATATTTTGCTCTGAATCATTTTGGATAACTGAGGTTGGTGAGCTTTCTGTTTTCCCTGAAACATCATCTGCATTCCCTAAATGAAAAGAAATGTAAAGCTCTTTACATTTATGCAGTCATTAATTAACCTGCAACAACTTAGTGGCACCGAGGGACTGAGTGTGTTAAAAATAGACATCAAAGTCAATGACAACTTTGACTAACTTTTCTGGTTTTTTGTCACTTAAGCACTTAACTGTATTTAACTGAACTGGCTACCTGAAATCATAATGATGTAGTATCATATATTAGGACTGTCAAGGTTTTCATTGGTCACATACTTCTTGCTCTCTTAGTCCACTTCATATCTAATGGCCTGTGCTGTTCTTCTACTCCAGGTCTCAAATAAAATTCTGAGAATCCATTGTTTCCTGTGTTGGCCAGTGATTCAGAGATAGGAAAACTGGTTTCTTTTCTATTTATTGAAAATGGTAGTTTCCTTCCCCTTTGGAAATGAAAGTGCTGAACTGGAGAAACTGAAGTTCAAACCATGCTCAGGGTCATGATATTTGACATAGTCAGATAGTCTGGTGTTCAGAGGGACAGAGTCGTGGGTGACTCGTGGGTGTAGAGATCTTTTTAGCAAAAGAAAATTTCCTAGTAGTGATAATCCAAGGTCAACTGTTGGAAATTGAAACCACAAGCTGGAAAGTAATTCTGTTTCAGGGTTTTATACTTTCTTTTTGCTACCATCATAACTTGGGGAGAGGGAGAACCTGTGTGACTAGCAATTTTGGAGATACTCATATATGAATTGTTAAACCTAAAAGCTCTTCTTTGACGCTAGAGAGACTCTCATTAATTATGTAGATTCTTGGCTATTTTTGTATTGTATGCAAAATCGGCTGTTTTGATAATGTGAAAGCACTTTAGTCTGTGCTTAAGACCTAGTAGGACTCACATGCCATATTCTGTAACTAGGATTTAATAGGGATTCTTTTAATAGATTATACTGCTCAGAAATGATAATATGGAGGTAATTATTCTCTTATCTTAATTAATATAACTTATTTAGAGTGGCCAGCTAGGATGTAGGAGAATCAAACTGTGCTTTGATGAAGAAAGTACTTGAGGCTTGGTTTCCTACTTGCTTCTTTGAAATCCAGGGAATGCTACATGGCTCCAAAACTCCAGGGGAGAGAAATGCTAAGCTTCAATTATAGAGTCAAGCCCCTAAATTTGTCTGAGGCACAGATCTTTTGCCAGCTCTTTCACTTGTGAGCACATTTCACCTGAGCTGTCTTAGGCTTTTTTTGGGGGGACCATGCTATTTTCTTTGAATTCCACCTGTAGCTGACTGCTGGTACCTGATCCATAGCTGGCATTTCCATTAGATGCCAAGGTTAATGGCAAAAATAGGAAAGACAAAGTTTACAGTGCCAAGTCTAACTCCTTTTGTGAATCTAGTTCATTTGGGGTTTTGCCTAGAATTAATAAATACAACAGATGTCTTCAATGAGCTTCATAGTTTTTTTGACTACTTCCCCCCCCCCCCCCCCCTTCTTCTACAGACTGTCTCTGTTCTAAAAAAATTCACAGTCTAACAGACTTTACTCAAAGGAAAAGTTTTCAGGGGATCAATCCACATTTTAACTTCTTCTTAAAGTGAAATAATGCATCACCATACTTAGAGTCCTGTGTCCTCATTCCAGCCTCATGACTATAATGTTTTTCCTACCATAAAGAATAATGCTTTAGTGTTGACACACTTCAATCCACAAGATGTCAGCTGTTAGGACTTTCTACAAAGTGAGATCGTGCTCTTCCAGGCCTGTTTATGAGTCAGCTGAAAGGACTCTGCAGTGCTGGTGGGAAGGGCCTTATTTTCATTCTCTGACAAAGTTGCTTTCTTCTTAATTAAGGCAGTGGAAAATTTTACTTTGTCTTCATTGTTGCAAAGAAGAGGACAGGAAAAGAGAAACTTGATTAGAACCTCCTATGTGCAATGTTTTGTCCCTGACTAATCTGCCAAGTAAGAAGCAAATGGTAAATTTTTTCTTTTACATGGGTCTTAATTTCTTTCATGTTCCTGTAAAAGTGTAAGCTGAAGGAAAAAATATGAGCCACCAACAAATAATGGAATTTTACCACTGTCCATAAAGAACAATATATTGATTGATTATTTTTGGTTTGTATAAAGGCACTTGACTGAAACTTCAGACACAACAGCACATCATTATTAGGTAGAGAGACTTTAATAGCTAAATGTCTGAAAAAGTACTCCAACACAAAGTTCCATAGTTCCTTGGTCTGCCTCCACAGCCTCCTTGAGAAAAGCCAAGAAAAACAGCAAGGTTTTGTGGCATGGCTTGAAGGTCAATAAATCTTGGCTCTGCTAAACCAAGGATGAAAATAAAAAGTCTGGAACCAAGCACCCCTCACATGAACTGTCTTGTAGCCGAGCTTACTCCCAGGTAATTTGGGGCTCTGTCAGTCAAGAGAATACCACAGGAAGGATCTCTAGGAAGAGGTGGATCCAAATTATTTAGGGATTCGAAGCTCAAAGTCCGTACTTAGGCCAGTGCTGCTAAGTGGAAGGTGGCTCTGAAAGGCAGGCAGGAGGCATGAATGTGGCTGAGCAGAGAGGCAGAGTGACCACATGGTGACCACAGGGACAGTGACCAAGCAAGCCGTGGTACTGCCTCAGGGTGGAGCTGCCCCAGGAGTTAATGCTAGCTGTGATCAGCACGGTGGATTGGGAACCAAGGGGTTTTGGTCAGCAAATCTCTGGCTCCCCAAGGGTTTCTGAGCAGTGAGACAGGCACTGCTGGTCAGGAGGCTTCTCAGGCTGCATAACAGATAGCAAAAGCTGTATAAAGTGTGTTGGGTCGCCTGTGTGCTCTCTGCATCACTCACACATGCAGCCCAAATCATCTCTCTCAGACAGGATTCCCATTTACACAGCATGTAAAAGTGGAGACAGTAGAAATCTCTGTAGGACAGGGCAAAATGTGACTTCTCGGGGTAGGAGAGGGCTCATCATTTTTTAGTGATTTACTGGTGCTGTTGGAGCAGTGGTAGGCAGAACTGCTTGAGCAGTTCTATCTGCCTTCATAAAGGTTTTAAGATCCGTCCACTTCTGAGCTCCAGGCTGGTGGCAAGGTCTGTTCTGCTGTGTTTACAACAAACTCTTTTTTGCACATGTGGTATTTTCTCCCCAACCAACACGTCAACTCAGATGGGATCAGTTTTTTGTGAGACCTGTTGGGGAAGAGTGCACATTTAGAACAGCTGCAAATGAACTAAATGCTAGCTGGAAATGGTCAGGCAGCAGTCCAAGCTAACATTAGAACAACAGAGAGGGTGAAGCAAAGTGCTTATTTTTTTGCTGAATCAATAACTCTGTCCAGGTTAATTTCAAGGTGTTGTTTACTTCATTGCTGTGCATCACATAATTAATTTTTTTCTACATTTAGAGATCCAATTTGTGCAGCAGGCTTCCCACTGAGGCTTCACCTAGGTTTTAGTTTAATTTAACTAGAGGGTTAGTGTTTTTTCTGTGTGTTTGCTTCTCCTCCCTGTGTTTCTAAATCTAACTCCTCATTGGGAAAATAAGGAAGCATTGCAGTTAAAAGCCTAATGGAGAAGCTGGCTCTGGAAAGCTGTATTCTCACCCCCGGAGAAATCTTGGAAATGGTGCAAGCCTATGGTAACTGTGAACACTTTGCAATGATAAATTTATTCCTTCATTTGCAAGCAAAATTATTGCACATTGCTACGTCTTGGTAACCTCCGGGTTGTTTTTTATTTTTGTTTGGGGTTTTTTTGTGGTTTTTTTTGTTTGTTTGTTTTTGTTTTTGTTTTGTTTTGTTTCGTTTCTGTCAGTTTCCCCCGTTTGCATAACACTGTGTGAGTTTGGAAAGAACTTAGGGCTTTTCAGACTAAAGGAATCATGCAGTCACATCTCCAGCTTTTCTATTTGACACAAACAAACAAGAAAGAGAAATCTATTATACACTGCTCTGTATGGGAATGATTTGTGCTACTCAGCAGTCTTTCTTTAAAACTCTGTCCTTAAAAAGGTAAGTAACTCCTTCTCCACTCCGTCTCAAATTTCTAGCATAAAATCTGGATTGGAATGCCAAGGCACTGGAAAATAAGGCAGATACATGTGGCCAATACATTTAGCTGGAAGAAACTTTGCTAGCTATCATGCCCATGCTCTTGTATATGATTATTACTTGCAAAATAGCATAGCTTGAAATATTAAATATTATCTTGAATATTAAAGAACATTTCACTTCTAATTCTGGAATGAGGAGAAGAGCTTGCAACTTACCTACCAAACATTTGCTTTGCACTCGAGTTTCCATTTTTAAAATCTTCTTCATTTAAAAACCCCTGCAAACAGGCTATTTTCTTTTGCAGCTTCCTAGTACCTTGAAAGTGCCAGTGAGGAAAGAAAAAACCTTCACACCCTAAAGTCTACATTTAATTAAAATGCATTACACTATTTTGACTAAAATACTGAAATTGAGCAAAGGGTCAAAATATTTTTCAGCTTAGTTAGAGACTTGGTGATTGAGGACCTGAAAAGAGGACACCCCTGAAAAAGTATAGGGAGGAAGTTCCTCAGGTAAGTGGACTTACCTTCTTTCTGTTGGAAGCAATTGCACCAAAAAAAATTCCACCAGTCTCACATGAAAGCTGGTCTTGATTTTTTTCCCCCACTACTTCTATTGCAAGAGTTTTTCAAGCCTTATTCTGCTTTTTTAAAAGCATGAGTGCAATTAATGGCAGTTCTGCAAATTGAATGACTTCAATCTTTGGCACAGAGAATATTGCATAAGGATGGTGAGTTATTAATGATAATATTAGCCTGTTACCTAAGACATCTTTACTAGTAGATCTTCAAGTTCTTTAAAAATGAAGCAACTGTCAGGGTCTCCATTTTCATATGGGGAATTAAATCTTTGCAGTGTGAGATGATGTACTCAAGGTCATCTCAGTTAACTAATAGCATAGCTGGCATTAGAAAGCAAATCCCTACAGTTCCAGGCCACTCTGTTATCCAGCAGATCACACTGACTTCCCCTAGGGTTAGAAAGGATCGCTTGATTGGTGATAAAACAGTGTTAACTGTGGAGGCCTGGATTTTTGAAAGAACCTTGGGGCTTAAAATGCATGTCTCCCACACACAGCAATGCAGGGGTGTCATGAGCTGACCCTGAAAATCCTGAAATATCCCATTGTGTTTCATTTTTCTCTGAAAGATGCAAGCTGTAACAGCTCTGTCTCACAGTACCATTTTTATTAAATGTATGTGCATAGGAGATGATGCTCTGCCCTGTTTTTGAGGCCATTCAATTAAGCTTATAATTAGAGATTTGCTGCTGCAGCAGAGAAACAGATAGTTACAATACTGCTTCAGCTGAGCTCCACTGAACTCCAAGCAGTACAGACACAATCAGGGAGGATTCCTTCTGGAAACTGTTTACTGCCTGAGCAGAGTAGTCCAAAGGTGGCACTGAGGCACAGAAAAATGATATGACTTGTGTCATATGTAAGGGACTTGGAACAGACACTAGGGCAGTTTCTGCTTCATGATACAGCTACAAGCCTTCCTCAAGGAAGATATTTCTGTGTGGTTCTACACTTGCAGTTTCAGTGATGTGTAAGGCCAGACACTTAAAACTACTTTTCTGCTCATCATCTGCAAACAAAAGACAATGCCAGGCTTAACTCTGCTGCCTGAAGTCCATGTGGGTGTAGATTGGGGCATTTAGTTATCTAGCACTTATTTACAACTTCAGGTTGAATGCCAAAACTGCTGTAGGAGCAACTTCCCAGCAGAGGCAGAGCTCTTGTCCATTGCTGAGCGTCTTGCTGTTGGATGGTGCAATCCTCCCGAGTGAGAGGAGTGGGCAGGAGGGGATGGCAAACACAGGGGGAAGCTGGCAGCTGTCTGGTTGCTGCTGTAGGAAGTCTGGGGCTTGCTCAGCATCTGAGCTGACTTCCAGCTACAGCCACACCTGAGCCAGTCCCTCTCTGCCTACACGAGGTTAGGTCCTGGTGTGGCAATCCTGATTCCCTGGGACAAAAAGCAGTCAGAAAAAAGGGAGCTCCTCAATTCGTAAAAGTCAAACACCTTCCCAAGAGCTCCTCTCCAGAGGTCAGGACTGTCCTCCTTTGCCCTGTGCCCTGTGGTAATGTCCACCCTTTTTTTGAAAGAGCAGATGGCAGACAGCACACACAATGTAATGACCTAATCACATGTCTTTGTCTGGATTTTGTCTGATGCATTTGATTGCTTGGGGTATTTTTGCCCATTTTTTCATAATTTTTAGCTGAAACGCTTACCATCAGTGGAGCTGAAAAGCTGAGTTGGGTGGCAGCTGTGCTACATAATTTGAAACTAGCAAGGAGCCATGGTTTCTAAGTAGCACAGTTCCAGTGCCCTCAGTATTGTGGCTTTCAGCAGACAAGTAACATGCCATTTATTCACAGTGTTTTGATGTGTTATGTGTCATAGTAATAGCCATTGAACTGCAGATAAGTGATCTGCTTTGAATACCAGGCTGAACGTAGAAACCAAGACATGCTTGTACACACACACGCCCCCTACTATGCACACATGTATTCCTTATAACTTCAAAGACATGAAATTTTCCTGTTTAAAAAGAAACAAACAAAAATAATTTGTCTTTGTCTTTGAAACCTTTTTCAGAAGCAGATATACCAGCTCCCAGCTTGCTTCTTTCCTAAGGTAATGTCAGAGCACAGAAAGAAAGATATCATTAGATTACTATTGTTCAACACCATAGTTTTAAAAAAGACATTGTCTTGAGGAAAAAGTTTCCAGATCCTTAGAAGGAGAATATCGTCAATAGACAATTAAATCTTTTTTGATTTAAATCTAAACTTTATTTTTCAAGTGTTTCCATCAAAATATTCCCTTTCAACTTCTTTTGATGTGGTGTTTCAAAATTGTGAGACAGGACTGAAATCTTCATTTGTAATAAAAATATTGCCCTACATATGGTTCTGTAGTTATAATTCTAGTCTGTCTTCCAATTTTAATTGCCTTTAGATCACCAAATCTCAATATTTTATGTAAGTCAATGTATAACATTCCCTAAATTATAAGATATGGTTACAACTGAGGAGAAACTTACCTTGAATTACGATAAAGCCATTTTTCTATTCAAAAACTATCCATGACCAAACAGTGATGGGCTAAAATGTAGTGATTGTTTTAGGAACCTCTAACACTGTGTGTATAGTACTTTTAAGTCTGATGTCCATTACCATCTTTACCAGCAGCATTCATCCAGTTATGTGGAAAGCTAAAAGGAAAGGACAACTAAAGGGACTGGAGCCAAATATCTTCAAAGAGAAAGTAATATTTTTGTTTTTTCAATATTCAACTAGCTGTATGTTTTAGTGATACATTCATCAATAATCTAGTGAGTGACAGAAATGTTATAATTAATATGCAGTTTCCAAAATTAAAAATAAATTTGGCTTATCTCTGTGACAGCAAATAACTCCTAATGTCATTTTCCAAGAAATATATGAAAGGAGAATTTATAGTAGAAAGTCCATCCTGTTTTGTAAGGAAAACAGATGTTCATTAATAAACAGGCTGACCACGGAGCACTGGAACTACCATCTGGATGGGATGTTGTTCAGGGCTCCCCCCCTCCCCTTTAACAATTTAGTCAGTGAAGTTCTGGTAGGGATCAGGTGATTTAAATTTTTTTTTATAGCATGTTTGGAAATATGTTAATCTTCTGTTCTTTCCTCCACATAATTTCTTCCTTCATGCTTTTAAACAAGTTAATAAAAGGAGCAAGCCATAAAGCATTCCAGAAAGTTCCAGAAATTGAAAAAAAAAAAAAAAAAAAAAAAAAGGAAAGGCGTTAGCTGTAGGAGAATCTCTTATTTGTCCTTGCAAATCTGCAGGTGGTGTATAAAGTCTTCTCCATTCGTGTGCCTCAGCCATTGTAGCTGGAGAATTTTCTGAGTGTGCTCATGCTCTTTGCTGGCTGGATTGCAGCAGCACCTAAAAATATCAGGCAAAATAAAATCCACCTCTTGTGCTCTGTTCTGCACCTGTGTGCAGGGAAAACATGTCATCATCTCTGAAGAATTTGCCCCTGAGACTGCAGTCCTGTAGGCAGTGATGTTCATGGCTAAGTACTAAACTGTGATAGTAGTGACATGGAAGTGCCCTTTAGGTGGGTGACGTGTTAATCGTCATCATGAGGGACCTATGTGCATATGATGAGATGTAGTGTCATCCTTATTTTAAGTAGGGAAAAGTGACGCTACAGACAAAGCCAAGAATTAAAAAACAGATATTCTTATTTCTGTGTGAGAGTCTTGGTGCATGATGATGCTTTTCTTTTTTACCTCAGTGTACTGTTTAAGACCTTCCAAGAGTCCCTACCTGTCCTTGCCCATTTGTAGAATGGTATGGAAAGGCTTATCTGACTGCTGGGATGCTGAGAGGCTTTCCCTGCTGTGGGAATTTCTGAGATACTGGGGTAAGAGACCAGGATATTTTATCACACAACATTTCCACAATGTTTCTTGCGGCTGGTGCAAGGGAGTAACGCTACATATGTCAGATCAAGCAAGGTGCTTCAGTTGTCAGATAATTACAAGCCCTTGTTAAGTAATTAATGTTGGTAGACTTCCCTTAATATTTGTGTGCCTTCTCCAGTCAGTTTTACTACATTCTATTGAGACTCCTAAATACTTTCTTAGCAACCAAAACAAGAAATGACTTGATATTAAGCGTGTTACCTATTCTGCAGTCACTATTGGCTGACAACTCTACACTGCTTATTAATTTCCTGCAATGTACTGTTTATTGATATTGCCTTTATTGTGGTACCTCACCTCAGCCATGAAGGGAGGACACGCACCTCCATCTCGAGCTAATGGCATTGCTGCCAATGCTGCAGGGAGGCTGAAGAGCAATGTGACTAATAAAACACAACCAATAAAAATTTGAAAGAAAAAATGTCCCTACTAGAAAGAAATGCATATTCCAAGCGCTTGCACAGCGCCTGGGGCTGTTAATCATCACTCCATGGGCACCCCTAAACAACTCTAAACAACAGTTAGGAAAGGATCAGATGGCTGTTTAGGGGACTCGGCAGAGTGGTATTTGTTTGACTGGCAGGTGGCCATGCTTGTAAGGCGCACTGTGAATAACAACAGTGGCTTAAACAGGAAGATGAAGGATTTTACTCATTTGCTGTCTTTAGGACTCTTTTCCACTTTGTGTGAGGAGATAAAGGAGGTGCTGGACTTAAAGGGCACTGGCTCATTGCAGAGAGTGCTGGGGCCTGCCGAGCAAACCTCTGTAAAGGGCAAGCTGGAAGTAACAGTTTCAAGCAGTTTACCTGCACTGGCTTGTCCTGGGGAAAAAAAAAATCTCTTTGTACCACTGATTAATAGCTCTTTCCTCCCTGTTTCTTGCCCACATTTGTCATGGAGGAAGCTTGTGAACATCCTTTCCTCCTCTCCAAGTGCATATGTAAACTCTCCTCTCATCTCCAATTCATTAATCATAAGCACTTTTGTTATGTGGGTATTTTCTCCTCTCCTTTCCTTTCTGAATGCATCCCCCTGCCATTCTTTTCCCTTGGCTGCTCCTGCCAAGGGGCCATGTTGCCCTCGGTGGTGGCCCAGGAGCTGCTGTGTGCAAGGTGCCCTGTGGGTGCCCAGGGCAGCTCACCTCCTGAAGCTGCACGCTCCACATATATTGTGGATGCAGAGGTCTGCTGCTGAGCTGGATTTCCAGCCTGGCTCTATGACAGTGGTGCTGTGGGGCTGACTTGGCCAGTATCTATCATTTTGCAGGAAGTAAAAAATTACACGTAATCATCATCAGTCATTCATTATCAGCCCCTCTCAGCCTGCTGCTGGGCAAAGCTTTCTCCTCTGTTTGTTTCCCTTGTGCTGATGGCTGCAGATAGTTATTTATATATTTATTTTTGCCAGAACTTTGCCACCCTTGGAAAGCAAAGTTGGCAAGTGATAATAGAGCATGGATTGCCAAGATCCGGTTCCCCTTGCCTCTCATTAAAAAAAAAAATATTTTACTGCTGGTGATCCACATTTTCTGAGTTACTTGGACAGGAAACTGTGGATTTTGCTGAGTTTTAGCAGGAGGCATGAAGGCACACTGGTACAGGCTTCAGAAGGGACTGGTGATCTGAGCACATATCTGAAAGTCCTATTGGGATCCCACAGCCTGATCTAAAGTCTTTGCCAAGAGTTCTGATATCACCCATGGCAGCCTGATCCTATCTGTGCTGTAAGCATGCCTTCAGTGACAGTGGGGAAATAAAGCTTGTTTGACTTTACCTAAGCACAAATGAGCAGCAAGAAGGGAGTTTCAAATGCTTCTGAGGGAAAACTGAATTTTTAAAAAAATCAGTGATTCCAATCCACATAATCATCCAGGGGCTTGGAGACTCAGCCAAACTTTTTGGAATTAAAAATACTGAGGGATTAGGCTTTCCTGAGACTTTTTCCTAATGCTTCCTGCTTTGAGAAGATTTTTGGCAGATATTTCTCCCTATTGCTTCACAGGTTCAAAACCACTGAGAGGTCTCATATAGGAAGACAAAGTATTTTTTAAATACTGTGTTTACTTTGTCTGTTCCAAGCGGGAATAAATAATATAGTTTATACAATGACAACCGGAAAGATCATTACCTCCGCATTAGGATTCTCAGTGTTGCTAGTGAAGCCAAGGCTCTAGACCTTGGCCCTTAGAAACTTTTCAGTGCCCGTGGCTATCTGATGAAACCTCACTGCCCTCCCCAGAACTGCAGCAGTTTTGTTGCCAAAATGTGGAGGCAGGAGTTTCCAAGTCATGTTTTTGGACACACACATTCCTTGCCCTGAAGTATCGAAGTTTTTCCTGATGGGCATTCATAAAGCTAAGTGGTATGTTTCATAAAGCTATCTGGCTGCAGCCGGTCTCAGAGAAGTTTCTTTCTTTACTAACTTGTCTTGAGAGTGGCAGAGAAAATGTAACCCTGACCTGCTCTATGAGACCTAGTAGTTGTGAGTTTGTGTGCATGTATCTTTGAGATTAAAGTGCTGAGAGCATGCACACAGCTGGGAGATGGGAAATGGAGCTGTGCTTGCAGGCAAGAAGTGTTTGCTCTTCTCCTCTGCAGAGAGCTGGGTCAAGAGGATTTGCTGCTTTCTGGTCAGGGAGCCCCATCTCCACCTACATTGTCTTTTCCCCCAACACATAGCACTGGGAAGCACAAACCCTTGCAATCCCACATGACAGATGTAATGTGATCCTTGTGAAGTGTGTGACACAGGGACTCATGGAAGTATTTGGTTTAGTATAACAGACTACACATCTCCAAACTGCAGTATCTAGAGGAAAAGATTAGCTGTTTTGGCACTCCTGCTCAGGAGAGGAGGATCTACCTATCTGTATAGTCAGTGCTTTCTTTATTGGATGCTAGGAGGTGAAGGAACCCCTGGACAGTTCAGCTGAACTTTTTGCGTGGCTCAGAAACCCGAAAAATCGGTGGCATTATCCTGTATCTTGCTATCTGTGCCTAACTTGCATGTACCTCATGGGAAAAGTTGTCCTTAATGTGGGATTTTCAAAACTGTTGGCATACTTAACGCTTCTAAATCTCTTTGAAAATAGTTTGTGTCTGGTTATGCATCTTTCCTCAACTTCATATCACTAACTGCTGCCATTTAGTAGTTTCTTAGAGTTGCATCTAACCTGAATGTTACACATTGGAGGCTTATTGATAACACTTGTAGGGACCCCACCAGGAGAAAGCTTAACACAATGAACCTTAAACCTGGCTTTTGTCTTTGTCACACAGATAAAAACAGTAACAATAGTGCTAATAGCTGAAGACACACATATTGGTCTCTGCAATGTGGAATAACGATGGAAATTGGGTTGGGTGACTTCTCGCATGCCAAAAATCTGTCAAAAGTGAGGTAGACCCCTTCCTTTTTGTTTCACAGGTGACATTTGAATGGAAAATGGGAAGCAAATGGCTTATTCTCCCTGTCCCCTGAGAAACTGGTTTTATCAAAGCAAAATAGAATCTTCTGGCTACCATAACTATCCTCACAAAAATATTCATTTTCAAATGAAGATAAATTTACCATTTTTGTATTACCATTTGCTTAGTTTGCTTTTAGTGAAAATATGTAAATATAATACTTTGATATTGGTACCACTGTTCTTTCCTAGTTTATTCTGGAAAGGAGCTTCCTGTGTTATGAAATTAGTCCAGTGAAAATAGAGGTTATTCCATTTTACCATACCTGCTAAATTTACCTGACTGTGTGCATTTAAATCTGGGATTTGTATTTTCTGTTTAAATATTCTAGTGCAAACACAAGCCTTACAGTCTCAGTAGTTTGACTGATTTCTTGTTTTACATGGTATGGGTTTTATTTGATTTAGGATTCAGTACTACAGGAGAAAATAAAAGTGAAATAATCCAGAAGACTATAATAAGGGATACTTTGAGAAAGAATACTCTACAAATTGTTTACTTGCTATGAGCTTTCACTCTTTGGATTCACTCACAAATTTCCAGCAAGTAAATTGTCTGCATGTGTATCTGTGGGCACATGTGCTGTTGATATATGGTAAAATGTGCCTGGCTATAGATTTTTGTTACAAACGAAGAAGTCAGTCCATTGTTCCTAAGTTGCAAATGTAAATCCATTTATGTCTTTGTAATTTTGCAATTTTGCACGCTATTAACGTGAGATCAGTTTGCAGTTTTGCAGCTCACATGTCCTTAAACCTCGAAGCAAAACCCAGAGATTTATGAACCCAGGTGAATCAAAGCTTCAAGAAAAGCTCTCACAGAACAGAGATTTGCACAATTCTTATCTCCTGCCAAATTATTCAAGCAGATAGTAGAGAAAATCTTTTATATAATATATGGGAAGTGAGGAAAAAGGGAATAGGAGTGTAAGCACCACACTTGGTAAAACGTCTCCTCATCTTCTTTTAGAATTTTGATAGATTCCTCTGCAGTCTCCTCCATTAGGCTAATTTAAAGAGTCACCTGCATGTTGCAAGTTTAACTTGCTAAGCTTTTCAAATTACTCCCTTAAGAAAGAGGTGTTCTGTGCTGTGGTTTATTAAACCCACTTTTTTCGATCTCTTTCAGTGCCAGGCACATACCCAAAAAAGAAATCTGAGAACATATTGGATAGTGGGGAATTTGAAAGTTTAAAAGTACCAGTATTGGTTTCTCTCTTTGTCTTTTTCCCTCCCCCATCCCTTAAAGTAGTTAGTCTTTATAGATTATAAAGCCAGAAGGGACCACTATAATCATCAAATCTGACCTCCTGTTTAACACAGGCCATAGGCTTTGCTGAATTAATTCCTGTCTGAACTAGAGCATATCTTTTCGAAAGTCAACTTCTCACTTCCCAGCATATGAAAAGGTCTCCCATGACACCTATAGACCTTTCATAATGGACAGATTCTTCCCATGATACGGACAAATTGAGTTTTTCCTGGGAGGTACTGCCCCACTCTGAGCTGATAAAGGAAGACCCAGGAACTATAGGTATGCCGTGATTACTTCTTTTGCACTCTGTGGTGTTCCAGGAGCTTGTGCATCTCCTGCTTTATGAGATATACTTGGCCTAGGGGAGCTAAGTGGAAGGATGAGGGAGAAGAGGAGGTGCATAATGGTATGGCCTCCAGCACTGTTATTTATGACAGTATCCTTCCAGCAATCTGTTCCTGCATAGGGTGAAGGCATGGTTTCAATTCTGCCCTTGAAACATGGATTAAGCAATGTTGCTAATACATATTTGTCCCTGCGGCTGTCAAACATTTCACTGATACTAGACTCTGTAGACAGCTTAATAGCTAGGTCTTCTGTCAATGTTACTGCAGCAGTGTCTCCTTTGCTTTAAGATGCTGTTCAGATTTATTCAAGCAATAGGTGTAGCACGGTGCTTGGTAAATAGCTGCACCTGACTGTGTGCTTGTATCATCACTGCTTGCTGACATCCCAAGTGACCAGATGAAATGGATGGACTAGGGAAACCAAGTGCTGAGAAGAATCCAGTGAGTGAAAGTTGGAAAGATCATCTATCTCGTCCGTATTTTATGTCTCCTAACAGAGTTACATGCACAATGCATTATTATTCTAGAAGTCTCTGAACAATAACTACCATCCACAGTGGCTGAAAATGTGTGTAGCCAGCAATACTGGACAAATGGTTTTATTATTGTTGTTAGTATGATGCTTTCTTTACTTGTGTTGATGTAATCTGGGTGTTGCTGGTTTTCATGTAATGATATTTTACATATGACCTGATTTAATTCATCTAGATGCTAAAGATCAAAATTTACAAGAGTATGGTATGTGTCTACACATGATGACAGCATTTTGCTACCTATTCAAAAACAAAATATAATCGAAGAATGCCATTTTCTCAGTCTATAAAATTGCAGTTCACCTGTCTAATGGGATGTGATGAGTATTTGGCTTCTCAGTGCTATTGCCACTAACTGATGGAGAAACAGAGATTGGAGCTATCTCTACTTCATACTTGCTTCACTTCTGAACTTTGACTTTTCACACTACCAAGCTTTTCATGATAGTTTTCTGCTGGAGCAGAATTTTTCTCTTCATCATTGGTGATTGAAAAGCTATGATGAATACCTCAAAATCTCACCCGAAAATCTCAGCAGAATCTCAGCTAAAAATACTTTAATGGGTTATTTTTACTCCTTGGCACATTATTTCCTCTTCTTAACATTTTCAGGTAGCTAAGTGACCCTGATGGGCAGGATATTACACATGAAAAGGTCTGAGTCTGAGGCAGAGTCTGGGTTAGAGGTCTGCATTGTACACAAGGGCATTTCCTACCCTGGGACAATCAACAAGGCCAGCTGTTGAGGCCTTGGCAAGATGTGAGCACACACAATCTCATAAACCCCCATACATCCGAAATGAAGCAAATGCCTGATCTTTTGGACTTCCCTTCACTTGCCTCAAGTTTATTTTTTCTTCCAGTATTGATTACAGGGCTGGAAGAAAAGTACTTCTGGATCTTGTTTAGTACTACTTTCCATGAAGAATCAGACGTCAGAGTGTTTCAGAATTTAACTCCTGCAATACATGTTACAGAAATTACAGTTAGTATTATAGTAATTTCAGCGCCAATAGTCAAGTGCACAATCACACCTTGGAAAATACTTACTCTGTGTGACTTTGCTGTAGCTTCAGACTTTCTTTGCAAGCCTCCAGGGACAAGAAGACCTTATCTCTGACTTACATTTCTTCTACTGAGTCCACTTTTGCTTACTCTACTTTGCCAATAATACCTTTATGTCCTTTCCTTGCCTTTCTACCTACCTCTATGATCTATGGGTAACTGTTCAATCCTCTGTAAAACTTCTGTTTTGCCTTGAGACAAATGGAATGAAAAATACACTGTGATTAAACTTATGTGTAGTATGGAGAAATAACGTTTTTATTTTCTCTCTCAATTCTAAGGCAACTACTTGAGGAGTGGGAGGGGATACTGCATGCCTGGAAGTTTTATATTTTCTAGGGCAGGGAGCCTGAAGTAGGGGATAGTATCCTCACACACATTAAAGAATATTTTTAGATTACCACTTTTTATTTTTCTTGAGAACTGTTGAAAACTCAGTGTTCATGTTCTTTCACAAGCTTTTCTACTTTCCTACCTGGTTGTTGTGAACTGATGGTTGAAATAAATAATCTGGGAAGGGCATAGTCATGCTACTTGTCTAGTAGTGAAAAACACATCTTTTTATAATGTGGATGAAATGAAATGGTTTTATTCATCATGGGAAACTTGGCAATTTTGGTCATGTCAAACCTGAATTTCTTCTCGGTGTGAGTTATCCTCCTAAATGAAGAGAATAAACTGACTTGCACGTCCTCACTGGGAGCTGCTGTGCAATTTTTTGTACTGCTAACATCCAAGTTGACACTGTTTTTTAACATTTAGTAGTCTGTCCTTACTGACCTTCATATCTTTGCCAGACCCCTTGGTCATGTGTGCTGGTTTATTTCCTAGTCAACCTTCCATTTTCTGCTCTGCTTGGGGTTTGGTAGGATTAGTTCAATGCTCAGGCAAGGAAAGCAAGCCTTACGATCAGCTTGACCAACCCGAAAGTCTGACTGCTGAATTACACGTAGCAAGTACTGCAAGTACTACATACCGTGAGCAGTTTATGAGCAATTTGCAGAACGAAATTGGTTTGCCCAAAACTTTTATTGGACAGCTTCAAATAGGAAACGAACTTGTAAAAACTGCAGTTTGTTCATGAACAGCATTCATGAGTAAGATAAATTATGCGGTACAAACTCTGCCCGCTGTTAACTTCACCAAGGGAGACATAAGGAGCTGATGCCACTGGAGAGAGCTGAGGACCCATCACCCCTACTGTACAAGGATATTGTTTAAATGAAAGAACTCAAGTGAAACGAAGCAAATGATGGAATAAACATTGCAGACGCAATTGAAGATGCGTGCCAACTTGTATGAATTAGAAATGAATGTTAATGTTCCTTAGATAAAGAAATTACCAGCTTGTACCCAATCTCCTTTAAGTTCTTAATTCTAAAAATGCAATCTTTAGCTTGTCAAAAACTGAGACTGCAGCTCTACTATGTCATCCGAAATACCTAAACCTTCTTTCTTACCCTAGATCTTCCTTCTTCTCAGGACTGACCCCCATAAAAATCTAACGAGGAAGGATGCATGGTCCAATTGATGTGGCATCTTTGTGACAGTCATGGTCTATAGCTCTTTCATTTATGCAGATCCAGCCAGGTATTCTGATTTATCAGCTGTATGTAACGTGAACACTTAGATAAAACTTTGCTCTGATAATTGTCCTGCCGTTGCTACACCTGTCTGTAACACAGGTATATGATGAGATGCTCTTTCAGATGTCCTGGGTGAGGAAGATAAATGCTGAATGGAAAATTTTTTAGCTGAAGGGGTTCTTAGTGTTAAGTTACTATATAGTCTTTTAGGTTGAATTTCATAATTATGAAATAAGTTGAGAAAGAACTTTTGATCAGTTTCTTTAGAAACATTTATTAAATTCTATCTGAGCTGCAACTCTCAGTAAAGTCAAAAGCATTTCCTTTCTGCCTCTGAGGATAACATTTTGTCCACAGATTGTAACTTAAATGTATTTTTATCTGAAGTACTATGTTTCAAAGGCTGGTAAGAGATTTATTGTGATGTATTAAACCATCTGTTTCCAAGGACTGTGCTTCGCATTCCAGCATTAGCCAGTGCTTGTGGTGCTGTGTTTTTGATTCTCAAAGCTCCTTTGCCATTTTAACTTATTTGTAGGTAACAGAGTGTTTTCACTGACTGGTAAAGCAGATGTCCTTGAGCAGTCAATTCTTGAGCAGTCTGCAGGGGAGGTCATCTCCAGGGGTACTTGCAACTTTTTTCTATTGATTTTTTTCCTTTCCTGTACAGACTCTTATTAAACTTTGGAATCAATAAAAAATTAAATGCAAAGTAGCAGCTTTTTCAAAATGCAGCAATGAATGAAGAAAATACTTTTTACAGAGGGATGTACAATATATTAACTTCTTTTTGTATAGCTAGCTATAAGGTGGAATATATTTTACTCTATTTCAATAAAACATATGGGTCAAAATGGTACAAGTCTGTGGGTAATCAAAGTTCAAATGGTGTGAACTCTTCTTTCATCAGCAAGGGAAACAGCAGTTGTCAGGGAGGCTTTCTTTCTCTTTCTAGGCATTGCACCCAAACACAGAGAACTTTCAGAGGTTGTTCAGTGCTGGCACTCTTATGTTATGATTGGAAGAAAATAAAATTTGGAGAGATAACAGTTTATTTGCCAAAAAAGGCAGGCTTGGCTCTACCAAACCTATTCGCAAAATTTGGGAAAAGTGAATATGACAATTAGAGGTGAAAAAAACAGACACAATTTTACTGCCTGGGAAACATTTTCTTTTTGCTACTTTGGTTATTTTTTAAATATTGCCCAGTCCAACATGGCTTTTCATGCACAATAGTGACTTGGGAGCAGATGAGCATATATTGATTGCATGGTTGATAAGTGAAGTGCAGTAAAGGAATAAGAAAGGGCCATCAGCACCTCCAACCAACCTTCCAAAATCCTGCTGTTTTAAAGTAGCTTGAATTCCACGAATTGCATGGCATTCGGTTCCTTTTCCTAATCAGTGTTTTTGTCTTTCAATGCCTTGACAATCCCAAATTTCAAGAAACTATTTGGTCTCTTGATGTAAATAAAGCAATTATTCTTCAAAGCTAGCTTCTTGCTTTGTGAGAGGATAGATTATATCACATTAAAAGGGAAAGTCTAAGAGGTTTCTCTTCCTCCTTAATCTCAGCCTTTGTTTTCATAGGAAGGAACCTCTAGCCAGAGCTGTCCCAGGCATGAGTAAGAGGTCCTAGGAGCATCTCCAAGGATTCACATGGTATTTCCTGGCAAATATATTGCCTGTGTGGCTGAATTGTGCTGCTCTGCTTGCGCTGCTTAGGAATTACTATCCTCTGATACAATTTTTGAACTCAAAAATTCAGGGAGCCTACAAAAATATTATGTTTTTAGGCATTACCATGACTACCAACTAAAGAAAGGTACTGGAGAAAAAAGCTGGTTTGACTTAATCTCTAGTTGCATGCAAAACAAATATACAGGCAATTATTATAGGATTCTCAGAAAGTGGACTTCAAGCATACATGAAAAGCAAACTCAGAGCTACTCATAAGCAAATATTAAAAGCACCTTGATCTCTTCGGTTTTATTTTTTCATTCTGAATTGGGTGTTGCTTCGCTAATCTTAGAAACATGGACTTATTATTAAAGTGGCTGTCTAGGTTCTTAGTAAAATCTGACATAATTTTTTCGTTATTGCAAGTTAAGATTTCTACTTTCAGTAGTACTGCAGACAGCAGTGAATCAAAGTTATGTTACACCAGTCCTAAGGATGGTTTTGCAGGGTAAAATATTTCATTTACAATCTCTGGTTTAAAATGTAGCATTTCTGAGTGATGGAAACCTGTACTATACAGCCTTGGTATAATATCTGGTAAACTATACTTTAGGGAATGAACAGAAACCCTGAGTGCTGACAGAACCATTGAACAGATGATCTTATATTTATAGTATGGTATCTCATTTTGAATAGAATTTATCCAGCAAAATATTCCAAAAAAGATGATGATATCTTGCCTTCTGAAGGCTAGCTTTTGGAGGAGCTCTGTCAATTTAGCTTTCTGCTTCAAGTAGATTCTCAGTATATGATTTTTACTAGGTTAACTACCTAAATTCCTTTTTTCACTATCCTTCTCCCCTTTTTTTATAATGCATATAAGTTCTTTTCTCTTGAATAGTTGTTATACAAAACATATGCTATTGTGGTTCTGGAGAGAGTTTATATAATAGCTATTTTGGTAATCCCTTTATACTACTTTGTTAGGAAATCGCAACTGTTGTGTACTTGCAAAAAATCCCTAGTTGCTCTACTGTCTTCTTTTTTTTCCCCTAAACACTAGATTCAAAAGTGCTGCTTCTGTATGCCCTAGCCTTCCCAAAATAGAGCCCCCTCCAGAAGAAATTCTCATGCCTGGGGAACTTCCAGTTTACAGATTGTAAATCTTGCCTGTGGTCCAGGAGAGGGGAGAGACAAAGAAAGTTTTCAGAGTTGAAAAATCTATAAAAATAGAGATAAGCTAAAGAGGGAAGACAGAACTACACTGAATACCATGGTGAGGTCCTGGAAACGCCCTGCTAAATGAAACAATTCTCCAAACATTTATGGTTGATTTTAGGAAACAAGAATTTGTCAAGTGTTATGGAGCAGCAAGCAGCCAGTGTTAGACAGAAAATATCCTTAGACAAAACTACTGATGCCAGCCAAAAATCTGTGCAGAAGTTATTCTTAATGTTATTTTTTTTCCTAGTGATTTGTGTGTAGGCTTGCAACTTTCTTCTTATACACTGGAGGAAATGAAGCTTTTGAATTTGTACCCAGAATGCTCCTTTGTTGAAGTATATAAATGTTTTTCCAATTTGCAACTATACCAAAATCATTTGAGAAAATCTCTGTGCCACTGGCAATGCTACTGGGTGAAAGGCTTTATGTACTTTGTGGAGATATTTTGCCTATGCAGGACCTTTTCCAGAATACGCCCTGGTGTGCAAGTGGATCCCTGGGAAATAACATCTGCTGAGAGAGTTTTGCGGGCTAAACTACACATGTACCTGTTTGGTCATTTATTGAACATTATAGGGGCTGCTTCAGCTTGTTTTATAGAAGGTTTTGGTGCTGAAGCTTGCAGACAAAGGAAAAACACCCTATGAAAAGGACTTTCTGTGGCAAACATTTAACCTGGATTTTATTGTTCTGCTGCCTACTTCAAGCAATGAAGGTGGAGGGAAAAAAGTAAGAGATGCAAGATTTAAATCTCTATGGAGTAAACAATGTCATTTCCCATCTTCCTCTCATATCAAAATGTTGCTGATCAGTAAAGATATGTCACTTTGGAAAGATCCCATCCTTTTTCTACCATTTTGCCTCTCGCTACTTTTGCATTGAAAAACACATATTCGTAATGCATTAAAAAATCCCTCTGAACTGATTCATTTGGAAGAAATCCAAACAGTACATTTTTCTCCATTCATGGAACTTTTGTCTTCATTTTTCTCCGAAACAAAACTTTGGCAAAACCCCGTGTAAGTTTTCAAAGCATCTTACTTAGGAAACTTGAATTTTCCTTTGAAAAATTATGCCATCAAAAGTATTTCCAGCCAGTTCTACTTGGCAATGCTCTTCATTTTTTTGAGTGGTTGGTCTCCATATTCATGTGAAAGAAAGTAGGTATACTTCTAAAAGTTTGTATTAGTATTAATAATACTGAAATAATAGTTGCATAAATTAACATAATCTATTAAGGGGGGTGCACAGAATTTGCTGTGGTAATTATGTAGCAATATGTGTGTATTATTTCTATTGTTCAGCTGAAAAAACAGAGTAAAAGTGTCACATTACTCTCCTAAGAGCCAACTTCAGGGTGTGACAGCCTTGTTCCACATTCTTGTGTTGTGCTCTCTACTAAGTCTGTGTTTCCATGATAGTAAATAATTCTGGTTGTCACTGAAAACAGCAGCATGGAATTATGGGCAAGGTGGAGAAAAATAGTTTTGAATCTTGGTGGGATCTTGGGTGACACACTAGACCTTGGGTAGATGCAATGTATCTCATTAAGGTGACTTAATGTTCCAGTTAAAAAACCAATATAATTTGTGGAACGTATGTTAAACTTAGAGAGACACAAGGTTACTTTTATGCAACCTAAGTAGAATTGTGAAATTGAACAAAAATGAGAAGTACTTTAATTAGAACTAAAAGTCTTTATATTTTGCATCTATTTAGAAAATACTCAGAAGAAGATTGTATTGGAATTTTGAAATAAGCAGAATTTGGTTTACTTACAAGCTTAAGTATGAAAAGCAAAATATACTTTAGAATTAGGTAGTAAAACTCCAGGGTGTGTTCATGCAGAAGGTACTGAAATATGCCTTTTAACCTTTTCAGTATGGAACATGTTAATCAACTTTTGATATTGTTTTTTCTTCTTGACTATTCTTAAAATGGAGCAAGAAAGGCCTAAGCTGCATATTCAAGTTGACAGTGATAAAACATTTATTTCCTTCCTTTCATGACACTATATAATAGACAGGTAAAAGATGGATTTTATATTTTATAGAGTTTAATTTCTTCTGAAATATGAAACAATATAAAATTATGTCTCAACTTCTTCATATAAGGCAACTCTGAAATATCATTTGTGATTGCTGGTTTTTTTTCTTAAGAAGCATATGAACCTTTTTGTATCAGTCTTAGCTGAACCTCTAATAATTTTTCTACAAATATCTATGCTTGTAATAACCATTTTTATTGTAGCCAAAATTGTGGTTATTTAAAGAAGAAATATGAAGCACATGGGTGACTATATGGTTGAATAATTTTAATCAGACATTGTTAGTTTATTGAAAGATTATTATTTTTTAGATTTCAGATTTCATCAAGGGAGATTAAAAAACCAAGCATTTTCTTTAAAGCCTACTGGAATTTATATATAGTTTTGACAAAAAACAAAGTATTTTGATTTGCAAATCAGATTTTGTGAGAGCTGTGGGGATATTGTTTCTTGTCTCCATCCTCTTTCAGGTACAGACTTTCCAGATACACAGTGTTTATCACCCAGGTGCTGAAGCCAATACATGCCATGCTTCCCAGCACACTGCCTTTGCATTCTCCTAGAGGAAAGGTTGAAATTATTTCTGGGGGTGAAAGATGCTTACAGAATGGATCAACAGAAAAGAATGAGAGCAGACAATGTCTGACATGTATATGCATATACATTTTTTGTTTTGTTTTGTTTTGTTTTGTTTTGTTTTGTTTTGTTTTGTTTTGTTTTGTTTTGTTATGTTATGTTTTGTTTTGGCAACATAAGAGTATTTTCACATGAGCATGTTTTGAATTTTGGAAGAAAATTTTTATTGTTTGGATTAATGCTAAAGGGTAACTAACTTCGCTGGAAAATTCTAATCGGAGAAACACAAATGTCTTTAGATAACATCCTACTCTGTAGAATATTTCAGCTATCAAGGTCAGGCTCTAGAGTTTGCAGCTCAGTTTCTTAGTGTCCTGAGCTTCCAACTGAATTGATTCAACATAACATTCCTACCTTCCTATTTAGTCTGAGAACTGGGTTTAATATATGGAAGCAAACCCACAGGATTACAGAAAAACCTTCAGCATTGATGGTGTCTCCACACTGACTTTCCTCCCCCATTTGTTGTATCTACTTCAGAGAGCATCTTATCAAGAAGCTGAAATATCATGAGAAATGATCTTTTTGTCCTGAAGAACTTTGCAATCCTTTGGTGACTGATTCATCCTTAATGAAAGGAAAAATTTTCTGTCCCAGATTCCCAATTTTATTTCTTGCTGTTGTTGGTGCTTTTAACCAATGTATAGTTAGAAAACAACCACATCCAGATTTAATTACTCCTTTCCCTTTCTGGGGTGTGTTGAAGGAACAGCAGGGTCACAGATATATTAATTTGTGTCTTCTTAGTCTTCTGAATAGGGGAAGAAAGCAAAAAAAAAAAAGAAAAAAAAAAGAATCTGTAGGATTTCCAGGAAAAATCAGGTTTAAAGAAGTCTGGTTAGAATCAATGACTCAAACAGCACTACACGTTGGAACAGAGCTGTGGTACAACCTACAGTGACTGAGTCATCTCCAGAATGATGTTTGCATGATATACATGATGTTTTTTGGTTTTTTTTAGTGTGAGCCCTCTTCATGACATTTGGAGAATTATAAATCAGATCTGACTAACAACCTTGAATAAGCTGCCAGTTGAGACAAATCCAAAAAATAGAGCCTTAAGATTTTAATCTCAACCAGTTTGTGCAACACTATGCAATGCAGATGAAGGAATTGATCATAAAGAAATGACTGTGTAGTCAGGAAGGATTTTTACCCCTATTTGTCCTGCAGCTTATTTTAGAACTGAGTTTTAGTCAGTCATTAAATTGATCAATCTATTATGTTGCTCTCTGTCTCAGTTGTCTGATATTAGCTGTTCTGTCTACTTCACTTACAGCTTGTTTTTCTCTAATCACAATTTTAACTGATTGATTGAGCTGTGTGTTTGTTGAAGGATTTTAATGGTAACATCCCTCAATATCCGAAACAGAGGGGAGTAGAAAATAATTTTTTAATTCTGTTTTGGTGCATGCATGCATCATGGAGATATATCTTATTTTCTTAATAAACAGATTTCTAAAACACTTAAAATAAAAGCTGAAAGCTCTGCATGCCCTTCTGAAAAGTTCTTTTCTATGGAGACACAAGTCGTATTGTCTTTGATTTTCTTGCTTTTTTTTGGCCTAAAGTTGCCTTCATACACAAATGTCATGGCTGGAATTTTTTCTTCTTCCTAAGAGTTTAAAAAACTCATCCTCTTCTTGAGTGCATCCATTTTAAAGGCCCAAATGCAGTCCACTTCTTCCCAATTTTCAGCGTAGCTAGGTTCTGAAAACTTTCAGTTCAAATTATAGGTTTTTGAGACAAAAATCAGACGACAGAGCTGAACTTACTTTCGTGATTGTCTCAGGAATTTTGGCTTAGTTTGCATAGCACTATTTGATGCTTCCCAGATTTCAGATGGAAATGTTACAAATTATCTCTTCTTAATATCCCTAATCTATTTCCCATGAGACTTGTCTGTGAAGGATCTTGAATGCCTTCGTTGTCCAAAAGCTCCCAGGCAAAGCCATGCCTTACCATGGCACTGGTGCTTGCACACCTCTAGAGAAAAATGGATGCTTTAGCAGCAAATATGCAAATCATGTCATTTTATATCTCCTCTTTTATCAATAGAAGATGAAGGAATGTAAAAGATCAGATTCTTCAATATTTCACTAGAGAGGCTGATTTCAAGAAACTAGAGACAGAAGATAGATGAATTACATTGTTTGTCTAGAAACAGTCCCAAAATCAAATTATTTTTGATCCTTCAGAATTTGGCTCTACTATAAAAAAAAATGCAAATCAATACAACTCAAATTCTGAACTCAAATTCATAATTAAATTTTGAGTAGATTCTGCATTCTCTTAGAGTAAAATTCAAAGGAAAAAAATAATTACCAAAGTACATGAACCCTGGGAAACAAATTTAATGAATACTATGCTTAAGAAAGCGTAACTATCCCTTAGTTGAACAGAGCTTCTCCCTTTCTGTAGATTTTGCCATCATGCACATATTCTGAAGATGTGAAGCTGTATTTTCTTTTGCTTCTTTTTCATTTTTAGATACAGTCTGTGTATCACTTCCTGCCATTCTTTTTTTTGTTGTTGTTGCATTGCAACTGTGAACGGAATAATACTGACTGAACAAGAACTGATGGAAAAGTTTCCATGTCCAAATTTTTGTAAGTATACATTTATAATGGATCTAGCAGAATTACACCATGAGAAATCATCTCTTTACATAGAAAATTTTACAACAGTTTCTACGGATATGTCCTCTGAGAGAAAAATTAATGTGAAAAAACCCCCTCATCCTGTGCAATCCTGGCCCCTCCTGGTGGCTCTTTTCACCCTTCCATGTGAAATTGCCCTTGGAATGAAAACAGAAAAATACAGTAGAGAAAATAATGTAGCTCTGAACCCTGATGTAATTTACATTAGCACTTACAATAGGCAGAGTGAAACTCTTAAGAATGGACCTATTTGCTGTATTTTCTTTAGACATTCCTGCTGCAGAAACATTTTTTAAATGAGAATTTTATTCCCACTGATGCTTATATTCAATTTTTTTAAAACAATACATTAAAAAGCTTTGCAATTGAGAAAATACTAAGTTGACTTAATTTTCACATTTAATTACTGACCACTGCTGAGAAGCCAAGTTTCCTCCATTTGCCGTAAGTAGATGAAAACATGGCACCTGGGACTTTGGCTCTTTGACCCAACAAATAACTTGTATTCATTCTGAGATAAAATGTTCCCTTTAGTCCTCATCTAATTACTAAATAGATTCAGTAGCCTAAAATCTTCAATCAAAACCTAACCCTAACCCTTCATATAATTTTTCCTTCAATTAATATCCTGCTCAAACAGGAGCTATTTGTTAGCAATATCTCTCTGGTTTAATTTGTTATATTAACTTGAATAAAAGTAGGGTATAGACCCTGTCTCATGCAAATTGAGTATCTACCTTCCTCCTAGTGCTACTAATGCTTGCCTGCTAATACTTGTAAGCAGCATATCAGTACTTTGCTTAGCACTGCATCTGCAACTGTATGAGCTGTGTGTGTTGCCTTGACACTGATGAAATAAATTATAGTCCTTCAGCACTTCTTTGCATTTAATTGGAGATTTTTTCTGAAATTTCTGTTGATTAAAAATGTGAATTTAGGACACTGATATATGATGACCAACTTAAGAACGTTCATGATCTTAGCAATTTCTCTCATACTTTCTAGGCAGACTGAGCTATCTCAAGTTTGTACATTTACCTGCCCATTCTTGGTGTGTAGTTGTAATATAAGTTTTGTGGGCAGTGAATGCATGAGATACGTTGAAATTTAGTGCAAGAGTTTTGGGTAATTCCCATGGTACTGTGGTGTGTGTGTCACCACTTTTAGCAAAAAAATTCATCACCATTTCTCTCAATTACAAGTAACTATTTTGCCTAATGTAGCTGCTGTCCTTTTTTCCTTTCTTTTCTGTATTACTGAAAAATATTGTCTATATGGAGCTATCAGACAAAGATGTTTTTTCTTTTTTCTCCCTCTTTGTTTCTTGTACAGGACCAAGAACCTTGTATTTAAGTTAGGATCATAAAAATAAGGAGAAGTCCAATCAGAAGATTGTATTTTAATCCAAAAATCCATAAAGAAATTAAATCTTTTAGGAGAAAGAAGCCTTTAATTTTAAAGTTAAAATGCTAACAGAAGATTTAGAGTTAGAAATAATAGATTTTTATATTAAAGCTAAGCTGAGAAATGATTGATAGCTAGGGTGCTTAAAGCTTCTTAGACCTTTCTCTGCCATCTATCTTCACCTTAACAAGTTTATGAAACATGAGTAGCTGAGATTGCTGAGATTTCTTATGTCTAAGCGAAAAATACTGGAAAAAGAGTGTCTAGAACCCCAGCTGCCAAACTCCAGTGCTCTTTGCAATCAGGTAGGACTGTCTGGAGTACAGCTTTAGTGGACCTGATGGGTGAATTCTGTATGGGAAGATGTGCATGTTACTGTTGCTTGATCAATCAGCTGCCTTTGACACCACCAATCTCCTGGGTGCAGCTGATTCACTCCCAGGACCTGGCTGGGCTGGATGCACAGCTCTGAGCTGGCTCTGCCTGCTACTCTTGGACAAATGACAAAGACCCTCCCCTGTGGGCTATGTAGTTTTCAAACCTCTGTGTTTTGCGACATCTTTGTGGGATCCATCATCGAGAGCACACCTGCACAGCTATCTGTCTGCTTTTGCAGAGGCAGTCAGTATTATTGCCCAGATGTGCCAGTGCCTTTGAGAAATAATTACATGGTTGAAAAGAATCAGGATGCAGCTTTTTGTCGATAAGACCATGTGAGGCTGGCAGGGAATGGCAATACTTCAAGAGCTCAACTTTTGTTGAGGGCTCTTCCCCATGGGCTGTCAGTGTGATGCACAGACCCAAGTTTCAGCTGGGAGGGCCATTAGTCATGAGCACATAGGTGGCAATGCTGAGGAAGGTCTTCTTTTGGGGTTAGCAAGAAGTGTATACCCATTTGCCTTCAGTGAATGACTAATTTCAGTGATCTGTTTGTAAACTGTCTCCAGCTTACAGCAGTTCAGTTCACTTTGTCTCGTGCCATGAGCAGCACATGGAAAGTCGATTAATATGTTGTGATCTATCTCATAGAAAAAAGAGACCCAGGTAAAAATGTCACAAAAGCGTTACACACGCATTTTTGGTTTGTCATTTGGGACTTCATTCTTCCAAACCAACCTGCTTTTTCCAGCGTTTGAAAGACAGTCCTGTGCCCACTGTGGTGAGGATTCTGTGGATGATTGGCCTTATGAGGATGTATCTTGGAGATGGACTTGGATTCTTTTCCACAGAAAATTTTCATTGCCAAATACTAGAGGAAATGAATTTCACCCCTGTCCTATAGACTTCAAGACTAAAGTAAGATATTTGGGGTAGTTTTGCCACTCTGGAAGCAGCAGAAAAAAAAAATTTACAATTGTCACAAGCAAGAAATGGCACGAACAGCATCAGGCATTTTTTGAAAAAAGGAGGGCTTTTCTTCAGACCAAAATATTACTTTGAAACTTGATTCTGTGATGGTAATAATATGCTATAAAATCCAAGATGTGAATCATTAAAAACCACAATTAATGATGATGCAGTCCTCAAAAAGGAGAGATACAACAATAGTAATTTTGAATAATAGTTTAAAAATGACAAAAATCAATGAATACTAATATGTGTAGTAAAAAACCTCAACTGAATTAGCTGACAAAAAGTGAACAAATGGCTCACGCCTTGGCTACAGAAAAGCTTTTGTATAAAGTAAACCAGTAAGAATACAAATGAGAAACTGCTGGCACATGTTTTGTGTAAAGAAAAAGATGAAGTATCCCAAACTGTGTCAATTATTAAAACTAAAGGCTCAAACTTTGACATATGATCTAGAAATCATAAATACCACTTTCAAAGAGCAGTGTCAGACACTCTAATCTTCCAAGTTGCTTTAAACAGGAGATAAAGTTTGTAAACAAAAGCACTTTGTAGAAACTTTCAACAGATCAAAGTGTAACCTTAGACTTAATAAGAAATAATAAATGCTGTTAAAGTCTACCAGTGGGGAGAGATGCATGCTTAGATGAGCTGCCAGTAAACACTCTGAGAAATGGTGGATACACAACTGAACTGTTACTGGAAGTGTTTAACTGAACATTTGAATCAAAAAGACTATTATTACACAAGTCAACAATGCCAATGAACTGGTTTTCCTACCTATCTGCATCATTGAAAATTGGCCTTAAATGCTGGACAAAATTTGTTTATGAGTGCTGAAATACATGCCTGCATGCAGAGGGCACGTACAGACATTCAAAGATCTGAGACACTTCCCCAGCTCATTGCAAATAATTTCCACATAGATCAGTCTGGTTTATTTCCATTGTGGTTCACTGGGGATGATTCGGGTGTTTTGTGTTTGTAAACCAAGCAAGATCTTGGATAATATAGATTTGTCCACTCAACTGACTGGGTAATTCTTTGGACTCATTAAAATGAAAATACTTCGTAACCATTCTTAAAAAAAAATACATGGAAATGAAACAAAAAAACCCTCCAAACCCTCACACTCCTCACTTTAGAAAGACCTTCATAAAAATTGGATTAAAAATATTCTGTAATATCCTGACCAAGTCTGTACATACTAGCAATTTAAACTCGCCCTTTTTAAAATGACACCAGGGAGCAAGACGAGGCTGTCCATTATCCTCTTTTCTTTTTGCAATTGTAATGGAACATTTAGCCTGATTTTTCAGCAACAAAGAATCGCTTCAAGGAATAAAAATTGGAAACTCCATAAATTTCAGTTCATTGTATGCAGATGACATATTGATTTGCTCCTGTAATCCTGGTCATAATCTGCCCATAATCCTGCAAACAGTGGATGGGTTTTACATTACCACTGCCTTCTTTGCAGCTACAGTGATAAAGCCTGTTTTCTTAAAATGAATGTGCTATTGCAGAACCTACTTAACAAAGTATGACCTGATGAGACACAGAAATGCTAGATACCTAGAGAAAATTGTATGTGAAGCTACCATCCACATATAACTAATAACCTCTCTTCTCTGAGTGAAGTAAGAATGGTTCTATGTATGTCCTTAATTTTCTTCAAACTTTCTTTGGAATATAAAACCAATGAATATTATAAATCTTGTCTTTTTGTTTGTCTACTTCAGGATCTTTCTCTTCTACTACTGTATTTATAGTTTGTACATGTGATAGATTTGAAGTCTGTTTCTTAAGCATTGTAATCACTGTTAGAAAAAGGTGGGTCAACTTCAAAATATTTTGAGGTATTTGCTCCTTGACAAACTCTCAGGGTGAATTCTCAGATCTCTGTCTAATTATTTAAAAGATCTTGAAAGACTGGAACAGATACCAAAATTTGGTGATGCTTTCCAAAGTCCAAATATCACATAGGTTAAGGTGTTCAGCAATTAGACCAGTCTGGACCATTGTTTTGCTGTCAAACAACGTTAAAAGTGAATTTTTCAGCTGTACATCATACAAGCAGACTACATAATGTTATGTTAGAAAGGGATTGTTGCACAGATATATTGCCAAATTATTTCCTTTATACTACTTAACTCTCAAATTAGATTATTTTAGCAAAACCTGAGTTAAAAATGGAGCTTTAATTTTTAGAATAGGTGTGCTCTGTTTGGAATAAGACTCAATAGTGACTCACTCCAAATATATATTGATTTTCTTTAATATATTACACAGGTTATAATTAACTCTTCAAAGAATAGCTTCGTTTCAGACAAATTTGTCATTTAGCTGTCATAAAATATACATACCATAAAACACTAGCGTATGACGGAGTATCCTAAATTAGCTATTTGAAAGGAGAGTGACAAAATGGAAAATTGACACAAATGGCTTCTGCTCCCAAGTTTTTAATTTAATATCAGCTGGACTACCTACCTACCTATCTACCTACCTTTTTTTTTTTACTAATTGCACTCACACATGAAAATAGTACTACCTTCTTCTGAATATATCACTCTGAAAGTGAGCAAGCAAAGTTTTCTACCAGAGAAACTAAAATAATCAGCACATTAAAAAAACCTGGAAAGCTATAATGTTTGTTTTCAGCTTTCACAATTTCCATAATACAGGTAATTATTTCCAGACACAAGGCACTCTATTTCAGTCCTCTGTGTTTTATTCTGTTTATCTGATAGTGTAAATCTGCTGAAGTCCAGACTGTAGATTGTAGGTAATAAAGATGCAAAATCAACCAAAGCTAAAATCAGGTAGTGCATATACAACACTATACTGGGGGCAGATAAGGCCAAAATTATGCTGTTTTTCTTCAGTAAAGCATTAATGTATACTCCCAACAAACGGACATGGAACTATTCACTTTACATACAACTTTTTCTTGAAAGTAATAAAAAGTAAAATCCATAAAATGTATGACCAGGGACAGATGACTTGGAGTAGCACTAGTGTAAACCTTAATATATCAATATCAATAATAATGAACAGTATAACCCTGAAAAACTGTGGACAAGGGGATGAGTTCCTTTGACTGATGTAAGGAGAGACATGCATTTTAATTGTATCTGTTCTAAAGAAAATCTGACCCACATCTAATTTTTCTGCATTTGTGCTCTTAATATACTTGAGGATGGCTGGAACATAATTCTTGTGGGCAGTCAAGATACATGCACTGAAATATGGCCATTTTCTCTTACATTCTTCAGACTTCTAGGGAGGTGAAAGTGGTAGCAGCTGAACTATGAGGTGATCTTTATGAAATGGGTTGATTTTATTTCCTCAGTACTCCATGCTCAAATGGAAATACAGTTTGAGCCATCTCTCACTAGTAAAGGTTAAAAAATGGAAATATACACTTGGGTATTTTTACCTTATCTGTGTATCTACTGCCTTTCAGCTTCAAGGCATTTACTTTACTCCTTCCATTAACAGATGTATTCATACATGTGTCCAAATGCAAAGAGAAAAAAGCAAACATTTTCTAGCTAAGTAGCCTGTGTGCCTTATTTCTTAGTAGACTTTGGTGCAAACTTCAGATTAAAAATGCAGATTTACTTGTTATGATGAATTTTCGTTATTAGTTGGAGAAACAAGTAATATAAATTCTAGTGAATTTATCCCTTTGTTTTGCTGAATTTTATTGGCTGTTTCTATTTCGAACAAGCTGGAAGTGCTAGGTTTTTGTTCTTTCCTCCTTGCAAGGCCTATGATTTTAGCATACAGAAAGTCACAGTAGTTGATTTGAGATGCTACACAATGCTACACAATACTATGCAATACATAGTTTGTTCCATAAGTTTTGAGCCCAAGTGTACTGAGAGTGCTGGCAGATGTAAATTAAATTTTTTTACCACTATGGAGGTTTAGATGTTCAAGCACAATCCCACAGACCTGTTTAGTGCAAAATCACTATTGATAACAATAACAATTGTATAAGATTTCACCAAGTGTGACATCTAGTCTATGCACAAGTAGGCAATTCAATAGTTAAACAGCCATTTGTGATTTATTATGTGTACAAAAACTTGGAAGAACTCTCAGCAAAGTGTTCATTGGTAAGTCATGCTGCCTCAATCTGTTTTGTTCATTATGTCTGCTCCTGCCTCGATGGGTTAAATTAACTTGCTATACAATCATGGCCACGCTGTTGTTCGGAATTAAGTTCCATGAGCTCTTTTCAACTGTTGAAATAATTTCCCAGGCTCCATTATCAGAATTTTCCTCTGCAAGGGTAGTGTTTTATGTGTCTCCTGAGTGTCCTATAAACTCCCAGTATTAATAGTGTGTTAGTGGTGATATTGATGCGTGATAGCATGGATACTGCGTACGCTGTTACAAGGCTTTAAGACTGTAAACCATTTTTAGAGGCGTTCTTAGCAAGGCTAAGTCTTGATAGCGTAATATACCACTGCTAATTATATTGATCTAATTAATCTAATTAAATTGCAGCTAGATATGTTGTACATGTCATTTGTCTGTATTAACATTATGTAAACCTATTCTGCTTGTCTGTGCATTTTATATACAATGCCTCTTTAGCATTTGACCAGGAAAGTGATTGTATACCTCCTGCATCTCATACTGGTGAGAAAGAGATGTGGTCATCACGTGGTTTATGAGACACAGAAAGCCTGACTATTTTTTGAATCTGTTTTTTTTCCGAGACAAAGGATTTTATGTTCCTGGAGGTTAGAAAATGTCTTCTCTGCTTCCTTATTTGTTTCTTTCACCTTTTACAAAAAAAAAGCCTTCATTTTTTTTGAATTTGGATGGACCAATTTCAACATATAACTAGCAGACTGGAGAATCCAGAGTCACTTTTGTTGGACTGAGTGAAACATAACTACACGGCTTCAGTAACTCTCTTATGTGGAAAAGAATGAGTACAGGGAAAATTCACTCCAATAGGAGCAGGTAGCTCCTTCCTGCTGCACCCCACAGCTGTTAGTTCTGCCTTCCACCAGCTGCTCTAGAGGAGATGCCTTAGCAGAGGCCAGCAGTTGATTGAACAGCAAATCTTTGACTTTGTTGGCCATGGCCTCTTCTTGTGTAGCAAAGGCTCTTTTCATGCTTGTACATATGTACAATGTACCATTGTGGTTCTAGCAATGAAGGGTAATGTAAGCAGATGGTATCTCTACCCTCCTCCTAACACAGGACACACACTTGAATGTCATCCAAACTCATCCTTCTCCTGGGCTTTCTTTTATCATCAATTAAATCAAAGCAAATATTCCTTTGGCGTGAGCTACTTTTACAGACTTTGCATAGTTTCTCTTCTTGTTTTTAATTCAGAGACACTCCAATATTTTCTATCATCCCGGTCTGGCATTAGGAAGACTCACTTGGTTCAGTTGCTATTCTGCATTGGCTGTGTCACTCTGCAGAGTCATGGCAGACTGTGCCACGTTAAGGGAAGAATGTGACTCTTCTTCCACATCAGCCTCCTGCAGCAATTCATACTGTCCCTGCTTAGTTAGTCAAATCAGCTGAATGCTAAAAATATGCTGGTTGGGAACTCAAAGCATAGCTGAACATTGTGTTCAACTGTCTTGATATTAAATTTTTATTTTTTTTTAATATTAGAATAAGTAAGCTAGAAATGCTTTATTTATCTTTAATTATTCTGTAGGATTAAAAAAAAAATCTACAGCGAACATTATCTGGCAGATTTTGCTGCTGCTTATATGAAGATGAGAATGACCCTCCTTTTTGCATCTGACCACTGTCTTGTTGATGATGAAACTTACTTCATATTTCTAATGTCAGGAAAATGAAGTAACAGAGAAAAAGAAATATGTTTTTAAAATAGTATTTTCCTTCGAGCATTGGAAGAGGTGCTTTCTTCAGCTTACTCTTGGTAATGGCATTAGCTTAAGTAGAACATTTTAAAGCAATTTTCAATTCTGGGTAATTTAGCTAGCTAGCTACGGTTATAGTTTTCCAGGTGAAATTGTTTTCAATTTCCAAATAAATTCATTCAGAAATCCACACAGCCTTTCAACAGTAGTCTAGCAAAATTCTAGAAAGATATCTGATTTACTGTGTTTGGACAATAAAAATGTAGCATGAGCCCACCTTTTCCTTTTGTGTTGTCTCCCTTTCACTAGTTGGCATAAGACAGGACTCCTCTAGGGAGAAAATTTAAAATTGGAAGTCTTCCACAGATTGCTTTTCCCCCCCACTCTGCTCTAAGGTCTTTCAGACCATCTAGAAGCCATATGAAGGGCAAAAGTGGCAGCCATAATCCTACTTTTATCTGTATGTGGTGTGTATCTATTGAAAAATGTGACGAGGGACTGGAGTTTGCAGTTTAAGGCTTTTGGTCAGGCTGACACGTGGCAGGGAGATCAAAAGTAGTGTGAAAGAGGAAGACATGAAAGATGAAGAGCTCTGCAGATGACGAGTCCAAGACAGTGGAAATACCCTCAATGGTGTCAGTAGACTGGGAGTCAGGTCCTCTTAGAAAGAGGCCCGGCATTAATTTTTCTGAGAGAGTGAAATCCTGGGGGTCTCCAAAAGACAAAAACAATAGGCCTGCAGGGACTTTGGAGCAGAGCCAGCAGAAGCTGCTGTCATTTCTATCCTGCTGTCCTTTCTTGAACTTGGCACAATCAGCTGATCTGCATGAATGTGATGTTTTTATGGCACTGGTTATAATTGGTAGTGGTAGCAGCATGACTGAACGAGACAGCACATTGTATGAAAACAGGTTGAAGGGAGGATGAGATTTAGTTATAAAATCTTAAACCTCATTTTATCAGAGCAGTTTTTTGGCTAATCAGAATATTTTCTGTGAATCTTGGAAACTGCTCTGATCACAAACCAGAGAGTATGAGAGGGTCTCATTCATAAGTGCTTTATCTTCTCAGGAACAAGTCGATAAGCCTTTATTGTTTAATTTTTCTTTCTTGGGAACTGGGCAGCTGACATTTTTTCAAAGTCCCTTAATTTGTAGGGGACTTTGTGGGAGTCACAAAACCCCATTAACCGTATTTTTCATCTGGCTTTAGGAGGAATATATTTTAAAATGGTAAAAGAAAGACTTCGAACAGCTTCTGATAACTCACAGTTTAAGCATGGCTATAAAAAGAAAATGAAAAGGCAATTAAAAATGGAATATTTCTTTCTTCAGTCTTCCCCCCCCCAGCTGTAATTTGTCACTATTTCTTGTAGGCAGGCAGAAAGATGAGGCTACAGAAGATCATTTAGCTCCGCAAAGCTGGCTGCTATAAAGCACCATAACTTGGCATTAGAGTGGGGGACTAATTTTTTAAAATTTGTATCATCCTCGTGAAAAAGTTCTGAACATTTAGGGTTTTTTTTCTGCAAAATTGAGAAAGAAATGGAAAGAAATTCATTAATGTCTCAGCAGCACTGGCTGGTGTCACTAAGGGTAATAAGAAGCCATGTTTCTTCAGATTTTTCTTCTTGACTATCAGTACCCAGAAATCCCCACAAGACATGTGAAAAACCCACACAGACATGTATCCCAGAAAATCAGCAACACAGGGCTGGAAACACTTGCACTGTCCACGCTTGTGTGTGCAGACTGCTATTTATGCTTGTGCAAATGCATTTACGAGTAGGTATCAGGAATTTCTCCGCTCATTGGTCTGTAGAAGGTGTGGTTGTTCATGTGGGTTTCCCTGCTGGCTCCAGAAACTCCAGAGACAGAGTCACCTCTCCCAGAAGGACTATTCTTTGTTGTGACCACACCTCTCTTTGCAGAAATTACAGTTCTGCTGGGGTGGAGGTGTTGAGGGGCCGTGCTCCCCCCAGCCAAAGGAAGACCTACATCTCTACTCCTTGCCTGGGCAGAATGGCAGCAGGGGCTGGATTCCACACCAGAACAGGATAACTAGAAGGCCACAGGTTTCCTTGCCTGGATTCTACAGCAGTATTGTGAGGTTTGTGTGGATATTTTGGACAAAATTATTATTTGTATGCTGCTAAGGAAAAGTAAAATAATATCATTACTTTAAAGGGTGCTGAAAACCATTGACACTCTCTCGTTTGTCTACATGTAAAGTTTTATTTATTTATACCTTGTGTTTGTGAAACAACCACACTATATTATCCAAACTCAAGTTTTGAGAAAAGTTCACAAGTGCATATTTCACATGAGCCATATGTTGAGCTGAAGGCACATAATTTACAAACCTTTTAAGCGATTGTGTTACCAACAATTCACATTTCTGCTCTCAAGATAAAGTCCCAGCTCATTCCATCTCATCAGCATCTTATTCTTCAAGCAGGTGTCATGGTCTCTGAATTTTGTCCAGACGGCAGCTGATGTGGAATCAGAGACTGAGTGAATAAAACCAAACACTGTGAGAAGAGCCATTGAGCTTTTGCTCCTCATGTTACTGCTAGTGACAATAGATTTAATGCAGCCTTTGCTCATGATCTGTGAGTTTATTAGAGCTAAATGATTAGGATTATCTCATCAAATTATAAAAATATGAGAAAGTGATTAAAAATACCTCCTTAAATACATTACACGGTTCATCAGCATTTGCAGTTAATATCTTTTGGAGGTATGCATATATCCATGTTTGTGTCCAGAGCCAGTTCAGCCTTCCAGATATGCCCTCGATTTGTTGAAAACCAACTGGAAAGCTAGTAGACACAATACAGTGTGCCATGAAAATTTCAATATATGTGTGTGCACAAAAGGATCAGTCTAGGGGGCTGTCTCAGTGAGAGTGTGACTGTTAATTGGACCTGTGAGGGTCAGCAATTTCCTCTGAGCAGTTCAGGCTCCCTGACAGAGACACCTTTATCTGTGTACCAGCTCCTGGAGCTGGAGCTGTAGCCAGGCAGGAGCCCTGTGAGCAGTGGGCAGAGGGGAGTGTGCCTTTCCCGGGATAGCTGCAGCCCTTCTCCACGCACCCATGTGTGGGATGGGATGTGCTGGTAGATTCCCAGTGCTGTCTCTGAAGCAAGTATGGAGCCATCCATACAGAGCTCTGTCCTGCTAGACTTAGTTTGGAGCTGCTCTTTGGTTTTATAGAGATTCTGTGTGTAGGTGCCACACCTACTGCCTCACCAGGAGCTCAGCAGTCTGGCAGTCATCCAGAATTACTTGGCTCCTTCAATGGCCATTTCTACCAGCTGGGTGTTTGCCTCCAGAAAAATCCATATCTTTGAGTTGCCTCTCAAGGAGGCTTTAATGACACCAGTGGGCAGAGCCCTTCACAGTTTGTAAAATAACCTCCTGCCATGTCAGATTAAGTTACATGCCATCAAATTATTTAAATCGTCACAGTTGCATTTGTTCTACAGATGTGTGCTCTCTATCTCTCGAGACTAGCATTTCTGCACTTTTGCAAATAATTTCAGGGTTTTTTAATTAATTTTTTTTAGTAGCAAAAATCTCAGAGCTCTTTTTAAGACTACAAGAAAAGAGAGGTGATGCTCTGCGTATATTTTATGGTTTTTCTGTCCAATGACTCTAATGTCAAAATTGCTACAACCTTCTAAGAGAAATGCTAAATCATAATGTGGTAAGAAAGGCACCCTCGACAGGTCTGCAAATGACAGCTCTATAATTTCAGCATTATTTGAATACAATGTAGAAGTGCCTTATATGTTTAAGCAGCTTCATTTTGCATCTGCTTTTTAGAATAGTTGATTCATACTTGTCTGCACAGGCTTTCAATAGTTCTTCTTTTCTTTCTTAGTCTCTTTGTCTACCCTTTTCTTTTTTTTTTCCCTTATTTTTCTTTTTTTATTCCCTTGAATTTTTTTTATATAGTATTTATTTAATCAGTGATAAGATGAGAGGGTCAGGCTGAGCATGTGTTAGACTGAGCTGCAGTGTAACAAGCTGAATTTACATCTGTGCTCATTACAGCCATAGAGTAGAATGACTTGAATTACACGTGTATCTTTTGCTACCTACTTTGATACATATGCTAAGATGCATTACTTTATTTGTGGCTCAAAAATTGCCATTATTATTTCTGAGAACTGAGCTTTATTTGACGTGTTTTAATATTTCTAGATTATTTTCCCCATTGTTGCTGAAGTATGTATGGATTGGTTGAAGTCTTTAGAAAACTTCCAGTGATTCCTGCTAAGAATTTTTTATCAGGAGTTGAGGCTTCAAATCCTAGTAAACCAAAAAAAGTTTTATAGTTATTCCTTTTGAGTGTTTTTGTTTTGCTGTGATGTTTCTGCACCACTGTACTGACAAATGATATACTTCCCTGTGTTTTCTGTGTCTGATACCAGATGCAACCAGTGAAAAATGAAAGGCAGTGGTATATACTGGGAAAAAGAATGCATTTTGTGGAGTGATCACCCCAGCTTAAGTTGTGTATCAGATGTCAAAAATCTAGGAGATCTGGCAGATCTCCACGAAGGCAGCTTTGCTTTTGCAGTACACCCAAGCAACCTGTGCTGCTCTGACACCAAGCCATGGCTGTAGCCTCCACACCACCAACAGTGCGTGGAAAAATCTGACTTCTCAATGAATACAAATATTTACAATTAAATAAAATAAAGTGTGCTTCAAAAACAATTCTTAATTGCTGGGCTAACATGACATTTACTTCTCCTGTCACATGCTTGCACATTGGTGGCTCTTACCACTACCTGTGGTGTGTCCTGTTGCTGGTCTGTGATGGGGAAACCATTCGCTGTCCTATCCTCATGTGCCTTTGGAGCAGCCCCTCAGAAGGACAAAGGCTGTGCCAGCCTGTAGCATGATGACATCACTGGAGGTGAAGTCTTTTTACTCCATTTAAAAAGTGTCAGTCCTTTGAATGAAAAATTTTCAGAGGATACAAAAAAGTTCTCAAATCAGTGTTCTTCAAAATTTAGCTTTCATTTCAAGACATCCTTTTTTTTTAATATTTTTCTCTGTAGGTGTCCAGTTTGTGTATTTTCTCCCTTTTGAGCTGTTCTGCCTGTGTTGATGCATTGTTTTCATGTCCTTAGAAGGAATTAATAAAATGCTTGAAGTGTTGGTTCCATATTTGCACCGTCTTTCCTCTCCCTGTAGTGTTTGTTGTTTTGGAGGGCACCATAGCACTGGGAAAGCTCCCCGGAGAGTGTGCTCATGCATGTGTGAACATTTCACAAAGTGTGAAATTTGTATGTAAAATTAAATAAGTTAGTGTGCAGCCCTGATATCGCAGAACGAGTGGTGTCAAAGCTCTGAGATCAGCCTGGGTGGTGATTCCTGGGGTTGTGTGAAACAAAGAGCTCTTCAGATAGCACCATAGCATGTAAGGTTTATAGATGGATAGACAGAAAGGAATAGGTAATAACCATAAAACAGTATTATGAAAATATAAACCATAATTAGTGATAATGGCTTACTCAATTAAATACATTAAAGTATGGATGCAGAGTTTTGATGCATGGATGCTTTTGTCCAAGAGCATATGTGTGTTTATATACTGATCTAACAGTGATGTATAACTGACATTAAATATGCATCAAAGGATGAATACTCTGCCCTAATGTTAAATAGGTCTCTTTAGTGCTGTCTAGTTGTACAAATATATGGAAGAAGATAGTCCCTGTCCCCAAATCTCCTGTCTGAAAAGAAAAACACAGATAATTTAACTGCACATTTGCTTCAGGCAGCTCAAGGTTTTAAGTGAGGTGGGCCAGTTTAAGTCATACCCATGGATGCTCTGCTTTACCTGCTGAAGGACCTGATTGCCAGTAGAATGTCTCTGCTCCTAATTAATCTAGGAAGCCTAGTCTTGAAATTAAAATTCAGGTTCCCTGTTCTGATTTCAGTGTCGGCAACTTGGGGGGCTGTGTGGGAGTAGTGCTCCTCTTCCTCTTTCTGCTGTCTTCTGCAACAGAATTTCTGCTGCTCTCCTTTCTAGTGATGAAAATAACCTCATTTTCTGACCTCCAAGCTTTGAGTGTGTTATTAAATAATCAGAGTCTTTTTAGTAGCTAGATGATTAAAAGAGGATTAGATTATGGTTAGTACCAAGGAGGGGGAAGTACTGAAACACATCCCAGTGACATGTTTGCCCTAATAAGTGCCAATGCCATCACATTCCTGATGGATGTTGGGGACTTATTAGGGCCAATGTGCACCTGTAGCCTATCAGTGTGGAGGCCCAGTCTTGGTGGCTCTGTACTGATGACCTTCCTATCACACACTCAGTAGAGGGTCTTATCAATATGAAAAAACAGCTTGGGTTTATTTGCTTTCTCTCTTATGTTGCGTTATCCCTATTGCTTTGGAGAAAATTAATGCCTGACAATAAGAATTTGCCTTTTTTAATTTAAAGACCTGTTTAGTTCAGAAGCAAAACGAGCTTTACCTAACTCTTGGATCCACCAGAAATTTTGGGATTTTTTTTAAACTTTTTTTTCATTCTGAGGTAAACTTTACCTCAAGGGCAGAAATACTGATCCCTTTATTCCCCAAATGTGGGCCTTCCGAATTCAGATTGGGGAAGTCATGTTCCAGGCTGTTGCTTTCCTAAAAATGGAACAGACACAGCAATTTACTTTCATAATATTCTTCCCTCTGTGTCCTCCCCCCATGGCCAGTGTCTCCAGCCTTAAACATTCCAGTTGATATTTTCTCTGTCTGGTCTCAGGGCTACAGTGTTATTAAAAAAGAAAAGTCCAAGTAAAATGAATTGTTCCTTATTAAGGTAGACTATATGGGGAGAGAAAAAAAAGAAATGACACCTTTTCCTTGGAATTTTAGCATAAGCACACAGTCAAAATGGCAGGGTCCATAAATGTCAGTGAGAATTTTATTGGCAGAAAGAGTTAAACATAAAGACATTCAGGTGCTATTGTCCTGCAGTGCATGAGCCCCGAATCATTTTAAACACATGGGTTGTCAACCATATCTGTAGGATCATGAACTGGTTTCTCCATGATTTAATTCAAACTTTGAATAGATGGGATATGCTCCATGTAAAGAGAGCTTCTAGATGCCTTCTTTCTTGAATACTTAGTATTTAAATCTGATGCTTTTGAAATGAAAAGAAAGATTTCCATCAAGCTAAATGGGTTCAAAAGTGGGTCTTAACATGAGATTACTTTTTTCATTAAGGACATTATGTTGCATCATTCAACTCAATGTATTTTTTCCATCAACTTCATTAGATGCAAAATTGGCCCCTTAAAGCATATGCCTTGATAAGGCATTTTATCTTATGTGCCTTCAGTAAAAAAGGGGAAAAAAACCCAGAATCATAAGATCCTTATCCTTGCTGTTTCTTATTTCTGTGACATGTTTCTTCTGATATTTCTGCATTTTGAATCATAAGGGCTCTATTCTCACTGGGCTCTTGTCCCATGTTAATCTGATATTCATATAATTTTGCTAGAAAAGAGCCTGTGAATGATCTCTCCCTTCTAATTTATTCAAGACTAAAATTCTGCTACTGGCAAACTTGCCTCCATGGTTCCCCTGTCTGTACAGTATAACCAGATGTTTTGTAGTTTGGGTCCCTCTGCACATCATTGAACAGACACTACAAGTACCTCTTTCCTGTAGATTTCTCCAAGAAGCCTCACAATGGAATACATGAGGAATGTGTGAAAACAGGCCATAAACTGAGCTAAAATGAAATTTAAAAATACAGAAAGTACTTCTTAAAAAGCGGAAGAAAAATGGCATACTTTTTTTAGAGCAGATTGGACTGTCATTTGGGCACTATGTGCACAATGGTGTGGTTGAAAAGACTTGTAAATAGGGATATATTCATTTAAACCAACTTCTAAATTAAGACATAAAATTATAGGAATAATGTAGAATTGGCTTTGAATCAGTAGAACTTCTTTAGCACCTATTAGCAACACACTTGTGTGCCTCTCAGAGTTGAAGGCATATTCCCAGAATCATTGTCAGGGAGGAAAGTAACTTCTGAAAAAGAAAACTGGGATATAAAATCTACGAAGACTTAAAATGCATAATTTTGCATTTGATTTCAGTGCTTTGGTAGTCCATGCTTAAATATTTTAAGTCTTCTTAAGTTTTCGGTTTGTTGTTCTGTCTAGTGTCACAGATGCATCTGTAGTAGAGGCATAGTCCATTTTGGTGCTGCTCTGGCTGGGCCAGCCTTTCCTCCATGGAGTTTTTTAAAGCTTATTTCCATTCAAAGTGAAGTCCAGGGTAGTAGGAGACTATGAGTCTTTCACCTAATAAATAAGAAAAGAAAAAAAGAAAAAAAAAAAAAAAGAAAAAGGAAAAAAAACACAAAAAAAACCAAACAAAAAACCCCAATAAAACAACAGAAAAGCCCCAAAACAAAACTAAAAACCAAACCAAAACAAACAAAAAAAAGTGTTAGGCATATGATGCTTGTGAATACAGCCTGAATTTTCCACAAAGTTTGAGAGAATTTCAGTGGCAGGCTCTGAATTGTATCCATCTCTGCTTAAAATAAAGAACAGGAACTTACCGTCAATTTCTATACATCCTCTGAGCATAGAATAAATGATTCGATTAAAATGAGACATCCCCCAAGAAATGCTATAGTAATTGAGCTACTTCATAAATTAAGACAAGCAAGCACAGTTGTATAAACACTGGAATCACTGACCCAGTTATTTGGAATAAAGTTTTGTCCATTATAGCCTTCAATCCAAAATGGGTGAAAACAGAAATTTCTCAATATCCCAGAAAATAATTTTTGAAGCACTGGAGGAATATTTTCAGATGATAGTGTGACATAGAGGGATACTCTGTTCTCTGGTGCTCTAACCTGGTTTGAATGGTCTGCATCAATCCTTACATTTAATGACAGAAAACTCAGCTTAACCTTGCTGTAAACTAAGTATTTATACACATCAATGAGAGAAATAAAACACCTTATTGATTTTACATCTGCTTTCACCGTGGTAATTAAAATGTACTTTTGCAGCTTGCAGAATAGTAGTCTGTTTGTATTAGATCAAAGAAAAGCTCCGCCACAGACCTTATTTTGTATTCTTGTTGTCCCTTGAAAATTCTTAAATGAATGCAGAAGGATGAGCCCAGTCTTCATAAACCACCACACTTTAGCAAAAAGACACCTTTTGGACAAAGGAGCTAATTGTTTGCAATGCTGTATTCTAGTAATTTCTAGGTCAAATTCAGTGTTGATCATCCCCAAAATTCAACCTTCAGTATAGTTAATGGATTTGCCTGGATATATGCTTTGTCAGGACTTTTCTGAGGAAAACTTCCTGCTGTAACTGTTCACAGGAGGGTCATCACTTCAGAAAATCCCTTCAGAAAAGCCAAACACTTGAGAAGGGCACTGCAGACCTTCCAGTCCTACTGGATTTCGTGTTAGATCATCCCTTTTAGCTGTGTGCTACTACTTGGCTGCTTTGGGCAGGATCTACTGGCTTCCTGGACATATGAGACACATCTCATCTGGAGCCTGGTGCATTTGCAGTTATTTCTGTTGCTGGATCTGGACTGTGGTCATGGACCTGACATTAATGCGGGTACATCAGTAAGTACAGCCACTCAAACACCTGAGTGTGAATGAGTTTTACACGGTCAGTCTAATCCTCTGGAGCTGTCTGACAAAATTTCTACCCCAAAAATTCTCCACCTTTGGTCCTGATGGATGAGATGGTTTCCTAGGAGTACTTTGAGTAATTTCAGTAATATTAGAAACATCTTCACCAGCATCTTGGTTTTGCATGAATGTGTGTAAAGTCAAGTTTGTGGCAGCACAAAAATTTTTGAAAAACACATCTGTTTCCTATGCTTTGTTTTTTGTTTTCTTTTTTCTTTTTACCTTTTCTCAAGTTCTCCAGAGCTGAATGGCCACATGTTGTGTGCAATTTTCACCCATGGAATTGCTATTATTTTCTCATTTGTGTCTCCAGTGGTATGTCATGATCAGACAAGTCTCCTCAGGTAGTTCATGCACAGATCAGGCCTGTGGCTTATCCTGTGTCACACCAATGTTAATTATGTGCTTCAGCAGCATGGTTTTAACACAGGTTTAACTGAGCCCAGAGAAATACCTGACATTACATCAAGCCTAACAGAATATTTTCAGTTTGATTCTCAAGACCCAAAAGTTTGGGAAAACTTGAGGTTTGTAGGAAGTAGATTTCTATCAGCACTTTCCACTTCCTACTCCCAGTACAGGTTGATAGAGAGCTATTAACCAATTTAACCAGTGATTAATTTAGCTCCCCCTGTACATTTTATCCTTCTTCTGTCTGATTAGTTCAAGGCTTGAGATTTGAAATAAAGCCAAGACTTTATGTATGGAGCCCTCTTAATTACTTCTTCTCACTTTTTCTTTATTTTTTAATCATGTGGTAAGAAATGTGATTATATATATATGTCTACTTAGTAACTCAGTATAGAGATATTTAAGCTAGGTCTAAAAGGGCTAGTTTGGTAGTGGAAGCAGTCTAGCCATAGCAACATAAGACAATTTATATAAACATACACGTATACACAGAAGTATGAGCAATTCATAACATGCCATATATACATATACATATACATATACATATACATATACATATACATGTACATATACATATACATATACGTGTGTGTGTGTGTGTGTAAATATATTTATATATGGTAAGGATTGCATGATGTGTGCCTATATGCATACACATCTAAAAACTTTGCTAGTACAATTTAGCAAGTAACACATTTCAAAAGGAGAGAGAGGAGAAACAGAAACACAATTGTGATTAATCATGCTCATTATCAACTCAGACTTATGACCTGTGTAAGTTTTAGGGCATTTTTTTTTTGAAGTGTGTGTGTGGTGGTGGATGGGAGGAGGGGTGCATATGTGTGGAATGAGAGATGAAAAATACACTCTTTTCTCTGCCAATAAAATGACCCTTCCACCCTCTCACTTTTCAGCCTTCCCTCCAAAAGTTAGGTGGATGTCTAAGGCTGGCTAAAGCCTTATTATTAAGTTAACTCTAGGTGGTTTCCATTAGCCTTACAGTACATGCCACTGAGCAGACATACAGTAACTGAATTGTTTCAACTTATCCAAATAACATTGAAATAGACTTAATTGTTGAACTGCAGGAAAGACCATGTGTCTCCAGAGACTATTAGTGTCATTTAAAAGGCTAAATGTATCATAAAACCTGTCTTTAACAGAATAAAATTGTACAGACCAACACAATTTTAGCTAATGTTTTCCACATTTCTTGTAAAAGAAGTCATTGGCTATAAAGGAAAGTTCATAACATTTCTAGGAGTAGTTTCAGTGCAGCACTTCCCAACTAGTTTTAGCCTAGTATCCTTTTTACTATTACATAGCAATTTACTTTGAAAGTAGTCACAGAAAAACCTACAGGATTTACTTACAGAGTACATTTCTATTTATCGTGAGTAAAGAGAGGCTTTGGCATAGCAGAAGATTCAAGAAGCTTCTGATTTCAATAGATAAGCATTTTTCTCTCTGTCTTCCTCAACATTTAAATTGAGCTTTGATTAGCGAAGAATATGGTAATATTTCAGAGGAAAAGTAAAAGTGAAGGAATCCTTGCTGATGCAGGTTGTCAGTGAGATTTCCTCTGCCATCAGTGCTTTAGTGCTTTGACTTTTTTTTATTTTTATTCTGGGATTTACCTCCTTTTTTTTTTTATTCCAATGTTGCATATTTTATTTTGTTGAGTCTGTTAAGAAAATGGTTTCAATAAGGAAAATGATAAAGGTAGCTGAAAACAAACAAAACAGGAAAGCAGAAGAGCAGAGAGGGGGAAGTAGATAGGCCAAGAAAGAATGAATAAAAAATATAAAATTGCTTTTATGCTATAAAAGAGCCAAAGGAGTATTTCTTTGTTCCAAAGATGTTCAAAATATTAAAGGGGAAAGAGCTAGAAGGAGGACAAATAGCAGATCAGCACTCAATAGAAGGAGCAAATCTTTCTGTTTATCTATCTCATATTTTCACAGGAGTTTTATATCAACTCACAAGGAAGCTGTTTCAAATAACTTCTGCTAACATTATTGTTCTTTTACAAGTTTTGTTTCTATGGAAATGAATGATGTAATTGACTCTTTCCATCACAATCACTTACTTTTTAACCTGAAGAGATTTTTTTTCTTTCCCAGTTAGTCCTCTCCAATCTAAGGAACAAAAGATATTGTCTCTTTTTTTTTTCTGGAAAACCTCAGAATCATGATGTAATTACCTATGTAGGAACACTAGTGCCTTTCCTGAAAAAGTTAAGAATTTCTTGAAACGGCAGTTACTGTCAAGCTTTTCCCATTAGAGCTATGTGTGAATGGAAACAACTGTAATTTCTTCATTGCTTGCTATTAAAATGAACTTGAATCATGTAACTCTTTTGAAAAGGAGACATTATGATGACAAAAAATATTGGTTAAGTCTAGCCAGGGTTTGATTTATTTGGTTTTAGTCCTGCGATAAGGAGAGGGTATGTGCTAATGAAGCAGTTCCCGTTTACAGGGAAATTCATCCAGTAACAAGTCATAGAGCCACTAATTCTTTTTCATTCCCATTTTGGGAATTTACGTAGTGTCTGGTCTCCTGGCACTGCCCCTCAGCGTGGCCCTGAATTCACCTGTAATGAAGGAAATCCCCAGTTGCACAAACCTACAGCATCTTTACCTTGAACTAAAAAGTCTCTTACTATTTCCAGGCTATCGATGGAACACTACTGCACAAATCAGCCAACAGACGTTGCATTCAGAACTGTGCAAATAAATGTGAGGGGAGAACTCCCCACACCTCTGATGCAGCAAAGACAAGAGAATGATATTGTTAATTTGAAATTTTAAGGAAGGATAATTTCACCAGTATATGCTCAACACAAATTAAAACATCTGATATGTATCCATGAAGAATTTGCACTTCTGACCTGTAAACTTGTTCAATCTCTGCTTTGTCACTTTGCCTTTCAGGTCTGAATGAATTTTAATACAATACCCACAAGCTTTTCCAAAAAATATATTGTAGTAATATGATTTTTTAAAATGTGAATTGATTTTAAGACAATCACCTATGAAGCAGAGATGTGCAGCTCTTGGAGGATAGTGATTAAAGTCCAAAAGTTGAGTGTTATTGAAATATATTGAAATGATGATAAAACAAATGAAAAAATACTGTTTATAAATGCATTTATTTGGTGTTTATAAAAATAGATTTATTGAGTATATATGAGACTCTGAATGCATTTTAATTCTATGAGAAAAGTAAAACTCACAGAAGGTATCAAACATTATTTTTTTCTTTTAGCAGCTGAAAAAGAAGTTTTTTTGATTTGCCCAGGCTCATATGAGAAGAAACAGTAAAGCAAAGAATAGAAACAATCCACTTAGACTCTCATTCCTACATTCTTCAGAGATGACCTGAATGAGGACTTATTTTAGTATAGTCATGACAAATGTAATGTGCAAAACTAATGAAATTTAAATTAAAAAAGGAGTGACTTAACTGTCCCCTGACCTTTCATGAATGAAGTCTCATTCTAATATAAAGTGATAATTGTCCAGTGTTGGTCTTGTCACTTCATTCGTGATGGGACTGAAAAGATGCAGCTAAACCTTCTAATTTCGAGATTCTGCAAAATTAGGGTAGATAAGGTGCAGTAAGTACTGTTAAGAAATAAGTAAAGTACTGGTAGAAAGAGCTAAAACGATGTTCTTGGCAGGCTGTAAAACCACCTTCCCACCATGCCCATTATGCAGTGTTCACTTGTGTGAGGGGTCCTATTTAAACTGTTGAGACCACTCAGCCTAAGTCCCAAAATCTGGTGGGATCAGTCCCTACCAAGGTTACATACTTCTGCATTCTTCATTGTGTATACAAGCTCTCTGATAGTTACTGGAATAAAATCAAATAACAGATTTCTACATTTACAGCACATGTCTTGAGCTGATTAACACAGGACCTAATTTGCTCTAATCAGCCCAAGGTGGATAGAATGTGAAACAGACGACCTTAGTTTTTAAGAACAGGTAATTCTGTTTATTTGTGGTGAATAATGACATTTTCCTACTGATGGGTAGTCACCTTGCACCTTAAATTGCATCATGTCAATGCTGAGAGTAACTAGTGCAGCAAGTTTGAATTCCCCTGTACTGCATATTAGGTAACTTTTCTGTCACTGCCAATTTGAACTAGACCCACATATGAAAAACAAAACGTGGGTTCATGGTAAATATAACAACTTTTAATATCCCCAGCTGGAGAGAAAGTTTCCACTAGTATAGCAGAAGAAAGCATGTAAGGGTCTGTAAAATATCCTCAAAAAGAAAATTTCAGAAAGGAGAAAATCTTTCCTTTCCCTATACTTAGAATTATTAAAAGTACATACCTAGAAAACAAAACCTGTGAGTAAGGGGCTTACCTGAACCAATGTGTGATAAAAATTGAATCACTTCAAAGTTGAAAATGTATGTGAAAACAACTTATTAAGAACTGAGGTCTGATTTTGTCAATGTCTACGTATGTAATTAATTCTTTACCTCTGAAGTGCCTTAAACCAGCAAAAAATGGTGACTTAAGTACAAGGGTCATTAACTAAACTAAAATTTGAGTCAAGCATTTAAAATTTAGCCATCTGAGAATACTGGCTAGTGCTCAAACCCAGAATCCTGAGCATCCCATAATGATATAAGAATATATAAAGTAACAGCATTCAAGTCCTGAGAAGGAGTATCTCCTCTTTGCCCTTTCACTTTCAAAGGCTGGGGGCCAGGGTGATGGAAGCATGCTATTACATTAACACCCACTCCATCCCCAAACACACACTACTCACACTGGTTATGCCTGTTGTACCCCTAAGTCCAAACCTCTGTTCCTGCACTTTTTTGGATTGTGGCTGTTTGCAGTCTGCCAGGCTCTTTTGTTGGGAAGGAGTAGGGATGTTGGGATAATGACATCAAAGCCAGAATTAGAGAGGCAGCCCTGGTGAGACCTTCAAAGAAAGAGAACTACTCAGCTGTAAAGGATAGACATGAGTCTGTGAGCCTTGATTCCCAGACCAGCAAGAGCTTAAGGTCGCTTGCTTAAAGGCACAGTCATCAAGGCACAGCCTCAAACTGGTAGAAATCAGGTAAAACTCCACATTTTTTTCAGGAAATAATTCACTTGTTTAATTTTCCTTAGGCAAAGCTGAACAGTTGTAAGTGTAGGGAAGAGATTCACTTTCTCCCTGACATATTTGCAAGAGGAAAATTGAAGTGACTTTTCAGATAAATAGTGAAATGAATTCTTATTATCAAAGGCGATCTGTTCTTGTAACTCGGGGGGAAGATGCCACATTATTTTTTTTTTAACAGGAGTAACCACTTTCTGGTACTTGGAGCCCAGCGCTGCTAGCTGCTGCTCTCCTCAGAGGGTTTACAGAAATGTTTTTGCAAAACTCTTTTCTCAAGATTGAGCTGCAATTAGCATGGGCTTCAGTCAGTTCTGTGGAGATGTCACTCCACATAATGCTACAGGCTTCATGCTGCAACATGAAGATGTCACTTTAGATAGCACTGTGGGCTTGAAGTGGCAATCCAGAGATGTCACTTCTCTGTTATGAACTGCTGCAAGAGAATCTGTCCTTCCTGATGGAGCTGGCCTCATACTTCACGAATACCCTTTTGATGTCCCTCTCAGTGGGCTTGACATCACTCTAACAGCATGACAAGTTAAAACATGTCCTTGAGAACTCATGTTAACGAATGCAACGATGACCGTGACTACACAGTGTGCCTAGGCAGGAGCAAAGTGTTTTCTCAGTCACAGGAATACCTTACTCTAGTGAGAACTGACTCACAAGTTGTTGCAGGACACAACTTATCTCTGTCTGCTATGACAGCAAGCCCGTGGTCATCACTGTGTCAGCTAGCATGGCTTCTCAAGGTCATGTTCCACACTGCTGTAAATTCTGAAGGAAGATAAAGGACCACCTGGAATTTATTTTTCTTTCTAGATGCCACTTTGGCTCAGTTAACCTTTAGCAGTGGTCTCTTCTTAAGTGGCTAAAACCATAAAGAACAATGCCACAAAGCTGAGAGTATGAATCATAAGTTTCAGGCCAGTCTAAATAGTTGAGTCTGGTTTTCCCTTCAATATTCTAAACAATATAAATGTCTATTGATAAAAATTCCTATACAACTTACTATATGAATTCTGAATTTCAAGTATTACAGCACTTGTTGTGGTTAGAATAAGATTTTTAATGAAAAAATTGCCCAACATTATATTTTCCCAGTTAAATGCCATGTGTGATCGCACAAGTACAAATGACGTTTGGTAGTGTCCCCTTTTGTAATTACGTTAAATTAAAAAGCAATTAGAAGCCCACTAATTTCAGACGAGACCCATTGGGTCAGGACTGAGATCACCAAGAGAGCAGTCAGAAGGCATGCATTACACATGCCTCCCTCCACGTTTATATTGCAGGTAGGTCAGTAATTCCTACCACTGTCAGTGGCAGCCTTTTAAGGCGGCCCAAGGACACACGCAGTGTTCATTCATCCTTTGACAGGTGCCGGTACTGGGGACAAATTTCCCTTTGGTCTTTTTGCTTCTCATCCGTATGAGAATCCTGGGCCTTCATGGGGTGGTGAGCTATTACTTTTTATCTTTTTTTTCCTCTTTGGTTAGAGTTGGGATTGAATGCATAAGAGATGGAATTTCTTGTTTGGACTTAGTTGTTTATTAATTTTTATCTATAGTACATTGAATGCTACAGCACTTCTAGCTAACAAGCTAAAAATGAAGAAATGGCGATGTATCTCGCTCGTTACAAGGTTTTTTAAGGCCTAATTATCTAATTAAAAACTAACACCTAAATTATTTTTACTTTTGACCAAATGACCAAACACCTGTGACCTGCAGTCCAGCATTTTCTAATTAAAAAGTACAACCTATACCTAAGAAGGACAAGAAGAAAGAAATCTAAACCTCCATCTTGTCCCATACCTATTACTATATTCTAAAACCCCGAATTCCAAACCCTTCACCATGTGATATTACACACTTTTATTCAGACAACACACCAGTGATTCTAATGCTATTTTTCGAATTATTTTGGAAGCTTTATTTAAGACCTCAAGTGAAAAGCAGTGCTCTTTTGGGGGTCAGTGCCTGACAGCACAGAAAGTTCACAACTCCCTGTTTCCAGGGTTCCAGCAGTGAGCAGCACAAGCCTGGCAGCAGCGAGGCTTTGGGGCACAGCAGTGCCGGGGATTCGCTGTGGGTGATGCGGCTGATGTGGGTGATGAAGGTGGGAGCGCTCCGGCTGCCCCGCCGAGCCCTGCACACCCCCTCACCCCACCTGGCTGCGGCTGCTGATCCACGGGCTGTGCGCTGATTGCAGAGAGTTTGTTTAAGCGGAGGAGAGAGGAATGATAATGAGGTTGCTGAGCCCCGCTGATTGCTGAAGGGCGCTGGGGATGACCCGGCTCACTCGGCCCATTGGCTCGGGTGGTCCTGGCTCCCCAGCACAGCTCCTGCCCAGGCACCACAGCAAACCCCGGCAGAGAACTTTCTTCACAGAAAAGGCACTTCTGGGCTTTTCCCAGAATGCACTTTTTCTTGGCACGGCTTCCATTTTTTTCTCAGAGAAGCTGTGAAAACTTTTCCTGAAATGATCCTCCTCTGCCTTCTGGCTGAAGAGGATGACTGATGCCTTTTCTTCCCCAGTGCAATAGTACATCTGTGGAGTAGAGAGAGTAGGTAACCAGCTGTCATGTCAGGTTTCCTAAACATACTTGCATGTCATTTCTCACTTGTTCATCTGTATCAAAGCAGAGAGCCTCTGCTGCTAGCTCCACTGCACATTAGGGCTAAAAAATCATTTCATTAAGGCTGAAAAAAGTGGTTTATTTAAGTCAAAATCAGTCTATTCCTATATCTGTTATTTCTGCTTCTCTCTTCGACAGGCTGATCATAACACTTACCCTTCTCTTCTCTCTTACCTTGTTTTCTACATCAAAGATGCTAACTACTGTGTTCTTTAATTTAACAGCTTCTGCAGCACAAGAGAGAATAGATTCATTTTATGAATAGTGAATCCTTGTATGATGTAATTTTCACATAATCTCTGTTTTGCTGCTCTGAAATAGATTTTATTTCAGTAAATGTGCAGACCATTGCTACAGTGACAACATACTGGCTAAAGGAAGTAATGTTACTAGTACAATAATTCTATTTTAAAGCACACAGCTGAAGTGTGGTCATTATTCTGTTCTTCTAGCTAATAGACAGCTCTTTGCTTCCTTATTTTTGCCAGAGAGAATGGTTTTACTTGAGATCTCTTCAAGTGCCAACTCTAGGCATTACAGCCAAAACAGAGGCTGTGACATCTACGAATTATTGAATTATACTTAAGAATCAAGATGCACATTATAGTATAGGCATAGTTAGAATAGAATTCCTCTTTGCTTGCCTTGAGCCCAACTAGAAGCATACTAAAATAGTGTAGCAAACAACAGAGATACACATATATATAGATATAGTCAACATATATGTTTGTACAGCAAAACAATGTGCAGCAAGTGCATCATTTAAGCAGATGAACAATGTGTCCACCCAAGAGTAAACAAAAACTTGTGTAGTTGCAGGCAGGTGAGAAGTGTGGGAAAACATAATAGACGACTGAAGAAACTGAACTTGCAAGACAAAGAACAAAAGGACAAGATAAGCACAAGAGACAGCAAACAGGCAGGATATCCTACTGAATGCACAAGTATCAGGATGACTGGCAAAGCCAAAACAAAGATAAGCAGCACTGGAAGCAGAAGGAATCCCTTTTCAGGAGAGGCAAGCTGCATAAAGTATCAGGCCTCCAGAGGAACTTTACCCATAAAAGGGCTCCCAAACATGGTCACCTTGACCTCCTCAACTGCTGACCACCAGTAGTGCAGGCACTGGTGCATTATCTCCTTCGTATTACATACTCATAGCTAATTCAGGATATAGGGGACTAGTAGATTTGTGTGTGTAAAGCTATTTGGTGATAATTTGGGACAGCGAACCATTGGCATATCTGTCATTAATGAATGCCAATCTACGAAATTTTATTTTAAAGTGGTTTATCAGTGTCCTGGGGTGACTTTTTCATGTTGAATTGTATCCCCATTTGCCTGTTTAGTCCAGAAATAAGTTTTGTATCTTTAAGGCTGGATTTGAGAGTGAAGGAGGGGAGAGGAGAAGTTGTGGAATGTTTGAGGTGGTTGTTTTCAAAACACAGAGATTGGAGTTCCATCATCTCATCTCCTGGACTGTGTCGCTGTGGTGGACAGCGGAGAGAGCTCTCCTTGGCTTTTAGTTAGTTTTTGGTTTTTGACTAACTGAAGCAGAGAAATTGCCCTGAAAGTTTTTTTCCTTTTTTTTTTCCTGGAATTATTTGAACCTTCTCTGGGCTGGGGACCCGGGGCTGCACCAGGATCTTGCACCTGCGGCCACGGGGGCCTGGCCTGGGCAGCGGCATTTTCCAGCGCCACAGGGACTGAGAACAGACGGAGTCGAGCTACCCCCACAGGAGAGAGACTTTCTGAATTGGTCAGCTCTTCACAGCACTGAGAGGTTTTGTTGTTCGGTATTGTTTTTTGGGGTTTTTTTTTTTGTGCTTGGCAGTGCTGTGCCTGTTGAATAAACAGGTTTTTTTCCACTTCTCTCTGAGGAAATTTCTTCCCGAACCAGCTCGGGGAGCCAGCCTGAGCAGCTCAGGTTTGCTTCCTGGGGGGGACCCTTTGGAAGTTTTCTCCCAAATTTGCCCTAAACCAGGACAATCAGTCTTCTAAATACTCCCACTACAGCTATTTCGAATTCCTGACTCAGTTGCAATAATTTTACCAAAAAAAATTTAATCATTGTTGCCACATCGAACAGCATGTCCATTTTGTATTTCATATCAGAAGGGGGCATAAAATGGGTGTCTCTCTCCTTCCTCATGACAGAGGCAGAGGCTGGTCACTGCCAGCATCTCTGTGAAGCAGAATGTGTAGATATGAGCTCCTCATTGCTGACCAATAAAATACACTGCCTTGTGGAGTTACCTTGTTCATACAGCTTTGAAACACTCAAGGGAAATATGCCACTGCTGCAGAGATGAATGATGAAGCAGTTGGCTTCTGTTTATGTGAAGTTTTGATTTTTTTAATAACTTTTTTTTTACTCTTTGAAGGTATGCAGGAATGTGTGCAAAATAACTACAGACTATAACATATCTAGAAGCCTCTGAAGTATTTGTTTAAATTTTAAATGCTGCATCTGCATCTGCACTGCAGTTTCAGATATTAAACCCTGATGTATGTTTTGAATCCCCACAAATTATGCAATTTCTTTTCCTTTCCTGCTGCTTCTCCTTTAATACTACTACTATCAGCAAGTTTTTTTATTGCTTACCAGGAGTAATACTGATTTCATCTGCAAGATTCAGGCTAGTCACAAGTTACCTCATCATTAAGAAAAGCATTCTCTACGTTCATTAACAGAAGAATAGTAGCAAGGGTTCACGTAACCTTGACTATCATTTTGCTTTCTCTTCTTTCTTGTTTTATACCGTCCTTTTAAACTATTAGTCAAGATCCTCACCTGTGTGTTGGTTTGAAAGTAAAACCAGTGCGAGACTCCAAGTCAGTAATACAATTTAATAGGAGAAAAGAGAAAAAAAAAAAATAAAATACATGCAATAATATAAAAGAAACAACCACCAACACAGTCAGAAATACAACCTGACACCCTGTCAGTCAGGGTGTTGGTAGCAGTCCGTATAAATGGTGGCTGCAGTCCTCCTGGATGACAGATGTGGTTCTGTTGAAGCAGTGCTCCTGTAGAAGGTGCAGTTTTCCTCCGAAGATCCAGCGATGATGTGGAAAAAGGTCCGACTTTCCTCTGGGATCCAGTGGAAAGGTCTGCCCTCGGGTCCCAAACCCCAGTTTTTTATCTAGGTAGGAAAGGCTTGGCTCCTGCCCCTGGTTGGGGCATCTCCCAATGGGGTGATGTAATCTTATCAGTCACACAATAGGACTTAATGGCCCATTAACAGAATATATCTTCTGGAGGAGGGATGGGTTGTGAATAGATAACGATGATCATCCCCCCATCTTATCAGATGGCACATCAGCAGAGGATATCTCCCACAGAGATAAGGATCACCACCCCTCCCACATTTTAACAGATGGTGATAGAATACACATTTTTGCATTGTACCCCAGGACATAATCCACCCCTTATTCTATTACCATCTACATCACACCCAAACCAATACCCTCTTACAGATATATAATACAAAATGAAACCTTACATACAGTTCTCACTAAAAATTAGGTCTCTTTGCGGTACACAACGGGTTTTCCCCATCTTTCTGCATTACCCACCAAGTGTAACCAGGTCCTTGAGCAAAAACAATCCCACGGATTGGTTTGCCTTTGCCTGTGGTGGGATTAATCCAAACAGTCTTTCCTAAAATACCTTTCATGTGTACCACTGGGACCTTGTCCCCATCCACTGTGTGCAGGGGTTCAGAGTGGGCAGGACCGGCTCGATTGATGGACCCTCGAGTGTTAACCATCCAGGTGGCTTTGGCCAAGTTCATTTCCCAATTTCTGAAGGTTCCACCACCAAGTGCTTTCAAAGTAGTCTTAAGGAGTCCATTACACCGTTCAACTTTCCCGGCAGCTGGCGCATGGTAAGGAATATGATATATCCATTCAATGCCATGTTCTTTGGCCCACGTGTTGATAAGACCGTTCTTGAAATGGGTTCCGTTGTCTGATTCAATTCTCTCAGGGGTACCATGCCTCCAAAGGACTTGTTTTTCTAGGCCCAAGATGGTGTTCCGGGCAGTGGCATGAGGCACAGGGTAGGTCTCTAACCATCCTGTGGTTGCTTCCACCATGGTCAGTACGTAGCGTTTGCCCTGGCGGGTTTGGGGAAGGGTGATGTAGTCAATTTGCCAGGCTTCCCCATACCTGTACTTTGACCATCGTCCACCATACCACAGAGGCTTCACCCGCTTGGCCTGTTTGATTGCAGCACAGGTCTCGCAGTCGTGGATGACCTGTGAGATACTGTCCATGGTAAGGTCCACCCCTCGGTCACGGGCCCATCGGTACGTCGCATCTCTCCCCTGATGACCAGAGGCATCATGGGCCCAACGAGCTAGGAATGATTCTCCCCTGTGCTGCCAGTCTAGATCCACCTGTGATACTTTCACTTTGGCAGCTCGGTCCACCTGCTCGTTGTTGTGATGTTCTTCATTAGCCCGGCTTTTGGGTACATGTGCATCCACGTGTCGAACCTTTATGGTCAGTTTCTCTATTCGGGCAGCAATGTCCTGCCAAATCTCAGCTGCCCATATGGGTTTCCCTCTGCGTTGCCAGTTGGCCTTTTTCCAGCGATCCAGCCATCCCCACAGAGCATTAGCTACCATCCATGAGTCAGTGTAGAGATAGAGCCTTGGCCACTTCTCTCGTTCAGCAATATCCAAAGCCAACTGGACGGCTTTTAGCTCTGCGACCTGACTCGATCCACCTTGTCCCTCGGTAGCTTGTGCAACTTGTCGTGTGGGGCTCCATACTGCAGCTTTCCATTTCCGGTTAGTGCCTACAATTCGGCAGGAACCATCAGTGAAGAGGGCATATCGTCTTTCAGCCTCCTGTAGCTCATTATATGGTGGGGCTTCCTCAGCACGTGCCACTTGTTCCTCTTCTTCTTCAGAAGACAATCCAAAAGTCTCACCTTCAGGCCAGTTTGTAATTATTTCCAGAATCCCAGGGCGATTTGGATTCCCAATACGGGCGCGCTGAGTGATGAGGGCAATCCACTTGCTCCATGTGGTGTCAGTGGCGTGATGTGTGGAAGGCACCTTTCCCTTGAACATCCAGCCCAGCACTGGTAGTCGGGGTGCCAGGAGGAGTTGTGTTTCTGTGCCAATCACCTCTGAGGCAGCTTGAACTCCTTCATAGGCGGCCAAGATCTCCTTCTCTGTGGGAGTGTAGTTGGCTTCAGATCCTTTGTAGCTTCTGCTCCAGAATCCCAGTGGTCGACCCCGAGTCTCACCAGGCACCTTCTGCCACAGGCTCCAAGACAAACCATGGTTCCCGGCTGCAGAGTAGAGCACGTTCTTCACATCTGGTCCCGTCCTGACTGGGCCAAGGGCTACTGCATGAGCAATCTCCTGCTTGATCTGGGCGAAGGCTTGCTGCTGCTCAGGGCCCCAGTGGAAATCGTTCTTCTTGCGGGTAACCAGGTAGAGAGGGCTCACAATCTGACTGTACTCAGGAATGTGCATTCTCCAAAAGCCTATGGCACCTAGGAAGGCTTGTGTTTCCTTCTTGTTGGTAGGTGGAGACATAGCAGTGATCTTATTAATTACCTCTGTTGGGATCTGACGACGTCCATCTTGCCACTTGACTCCTAGAAACTGAATTTCCTGAGCTGGTCCCTTAACTTTACTTCGCTTAATGGCAAAACCAGCTTTCAGCAGAATCTGGATAATCTTCTCTCCTTTCTCGAAGACTTCCCCTGCTGTGCTGCCCCATACAATGATGTCATCGATATACTGTAGATGTTCGGGGGCCTCACCCTTCTCCAGTGCAGCCTGGATCAGCCCATGACAGATGGTGGGACTGTGCTTCCACCCCTGGGGCAGACGATTCCAGGTGTACTGCACACCCCTCCAGGTGAAAGCAAACTGAGGCCTGCATTCTGCTGCCAGAGGAATGGAGAAAAATGCATTGGCGATATCGATAGTGGCATACCACTTTGCTGCCTTGGACTCCAGCTCGTACTGCAGTTCCAGCATGTCCGGCACAGCAGCGCTCAGCGGTGGAGTCACCTCATTCAATGCACGATAGTCTACGGTCAATCTCCATTCTCCTTCAGATTTACGCACAGGCCAGATGGGGCTGTTGAAGGGTGAGTGGGTTTTGCTGACCACCCCTTGGCTCTCCAGTTTACGGATCATTTCATGGATGGGAATCACTGAGTCTCTGTCAGTACGGTATTGCCGGCGGTGTACTGTTGTTCTGGCGATTGGTACCCGTTGCTCTTCAACTCTCAGTAGTCCCACAGCAGAGGGGTCATCTGCAAGACCAGGCAAGGTGCTCAGTTTTCTAATGCCGTCTGTCTCTACAGCAGCTATCCCGAAAGCCCAGCGATATCCTTTTGGGTCTTTGAAGTATCCATTTCTAAGATAGTCTATGCCAAGGATGCATGGGGCCTCTGGGCCAGTCACGATGGGGTGTTTCTGCCACCTGTTCCCAGTTAAACTCACTTCGGCCTCCACTACAGTCAGCTGCTGGGATCCTCCTGTTACCCCAGAAATAGAGATGGATTCTTCTCCTACATACTTTGATGGCATCAGAGTACACTGGGCGCCGGTGTCAACCAAAGCCTTATGTTTTTGTGGGTCGGATGTGCCAGGCCATCGGATCCACACAGTCCAATAGATCCGATTATCCCTCTCCTCTACCTGGCTAGAGGCAGGGCTCCTCTATTCCTGATCCTGGTACACGTTGCTCTCTCCCTGTAAATAGGTTCTTGAGGTTCCTTCAAGAGGATCAGTCATATCATCATTCTGATACTGTCTGGAGTTCTGTACACGAGAGACTGGAGCAGCATTGACTCTAGATGAACTTCTTGGGGTAGGTGTCCCTCTTTTCAGCTCCCGTACCCGGGCTGCTAAGGAGGAGGTGGGTTTTCCATCCCACTTCCTCATGTCTTCTCCATGCTCCTGAAGGAAAAACCAGAGGTTACCTCGTGGAGTGTGTCCTCTCTCCCTGCCTGAGGAACGCCGGCTCCTAATGGCAGAAACTCTTGTTGGTTCAGGAGAGATCTGGTAGTTGTTTTCCTTAAGTTCTTTTTTTAGTTTCTGATGGCCCTCTTCAATCAGGCTTCGGACTTGCTCCACCAGCCGTGTTTCCACGGATGAGACATGGGTACGAAATGGGGCTGTGACAGTGTCCTCATAAATTCTTAGTTTATTGGCCAAGACGCCTACCATGTCCTCACCTTCCCTCCACTGCAGCGTTGCCAGGTAACGGGAATACATCTCTGGTCCAAGTCGTGCAAATCTCAACCACATCTGTGACGTGCACCGGACACAGTCTGGGCTCTTAGGAAATCTCTCATCTTCTGAGAAAATGATCTCCAGCACGGCCAATTCCCTCAGGCATCGGATACCTTGTTCTATTGTGCTCCATTTTCCTTGGTGCACCTGAAGATCTTCTTTACAAAGGTATCTGTCCTTCACACTTGTCAGCAGTCGCCGCCAGAGGCTGAGAGTTTCTTGGGTTCTCCCAATCCCCTGGTCAATGACCACATCCCGGGACAGAGATCCCAGTTGCCTGGCCTCACATCCATCCAGAATGGTGTCATTGGCTGCAGCGTCCCAGATGCGGAGCAGCCAGGTCAAGATGGACTCATTTGTCTGGCGGGTGAATTCCCTCCGCAGGTCACGCAGCTCACCCAGGGATAGAGAGCGAGTGATGATCTCTGGCTCTGTCACTTCTGCTGGGTGCGAAGGTCCTGCCACGTCCTCGTCAGTCACTATGCGAACTGATTTGCTCTTTGATTTCTTCTTCTGAACGGGCGCAACTGCTACTGGTCTAGGCTGTTCTGGCTCAGTGATGGTTTGTGTGGAGATGCTGATGGTGCTTCTGGCTTTTTTCTCCTCTGTGGCAGACTGCATAGACACGGACACCGTTGCTTTGCTTTTGGCTTTTTCCTCCTCTGTGGCAGTCTGCGTAGACACGGACACTGTTGCTTCGCTTTTGGCTTTTTCCTCCTTTGTGGCAGTCTGCATAGACACGGGCACTGTTGCTTTTTGTTTGGTTCTTCTCCTCTTTGTGACATTCTGTGCAGTCGTGGACGAAGTTGATTTGTTTCTTTTTTCCTCTTCCTCAAGAATACGCATCAATACGCCATGTAGTGTTCTGTTTCTAAGCATGTTGTAGGCTGTAAAGGCTGTGCAGAGGAGACAAAGCAGAACTAACAACAATATTGTGCTGTCCTTAGCATCCAGCGGGAACTCAACATTTCCAAAAACTACTGTATCAGGCCGGAAAGATTGGAAAAAATCATCCTTTACCCCTCCCCCCAAGGGCTGGGTGTGATTGTTAAAACCCCGGATGTAGCAACCTAGACTAGGACAAGCAAACAAAGTCGAGTATATATTCCGGATTATGTTCATTGCCTCAGAGGTTATCATGCAGTAGACATAATAGGCCAGTAAAGCAATTTTTATACCATATCCTGGTCTACACAGGAGCATTACAGCTGGCAGATAGTTCCCCATGTGTGGAAAAATATAGAGAGCAAGATATAAAACCCATGTAAGCATGTTGAGAATCATGGTGAAAACAAAATTGTAATACTGACTTTCCTCAGCACCCTTCGTGCCCCACGTTGGGCGCCAATTAATGTGTTGGTTTGAAAGTAAAACCAGTGCGAGACTCCAAGTCAGTAATACAATTTAATAGGAGAAAAGAGAAAAAAAAAAAAATAAAATACATGCAATAATATAAAAGAAACAACCACCAACACAGTCAGAAATACAACCTGACACCCTGTCAGTCAGGGTGTTGGTAGCAGTCCGTATAAATGGTGGCTGCAGTCCTCCTGGATGACAGATGTGGTTCTGTTGAAGCAGTGCTCCTGTAGAAGGTGCAGTTTTCCTCCGAAGATCCAGCGATGATGTGGAAAAAGGTCCGACTTTCCTCTGGGATCCAGTGGAAAGGTCTGCCCTCGGGTCCCAAACCCCAGTTTTTTATCTAGGTAGGAAAGGCTTGGCTCCTGCCCCTGGTTGGGGCATCTCCCAATGGGGTGATGTAATCTTATCAGTCACACAATAGGACTTAATGGCCCATTAACAGAATATATCTTCTGGAGGAGGGATGGGTTGTGAATAGATAACGATGATCATCCCCCCATCTTATCAGATGGCACATCAGCAGAGGATATCTCCCACAGAGATAAGGATCACCACCCCTCCCACATTTTAACAGATGGTGATAGAATACACATTTTTGCATTGTACCCCAGGACAACCTGATATAAAGTGATGTCACCCCACTGAAATCTTGACTAACACAAGGCTCAGAAACATTCTTCCTTCAGATCTTCATGGACAAGCCTGGATTTGTAGGTAAATGATTGTCAGCGCTTAACATGAAAACATATGAGATCTAAATGAAAACATTAAAAGACTCAGATAACATGAATTTGTCCTGCATCCCTGATTTGAAGAATGTAGAAGTTTTAGTCATGCTGTACTAGCACCAGTCCTGTTGTGTGAAGATATATAGATGTACTATCATGTTCATGTCAATCAATTTTTAATTATTGCTGTTACTTTTTTTTCCCTTTTTCGTTCAAATTTCTACGAAGAGGCTACTGCACCATTCCTCATGGACATGGATTTGCCCATGGGTCTGTGCAAAATTATGGGCTGGGCTTGTGTCATCTCATCCAAAACTGCTAGATTCAAGTTGGCATTAAAAATATAACTGAAACAAAATTACTTTCTGGTCTAGAGTTAATCAGTTATGTCTAGTCTGGAAAATTTGACACATCTAGGAATATTCTTTGGCATGAAGGCAGGGTGTCACAGCCTCTGTGACTGTTAGTGAGCTGTCTGCTAGAGAACTCCCACATGAATTATGGCACAAGGTCCTTACAGAGAAAACAGTGCTTGGAAAAGGCTAAGGGGGATTCTGGCTACTTAGGATAGGCCACTCTTAATCCAGCAGCTACCAGTGCAGCCTTGATAATACAGTACCTTCAGGGAGAGAAATTTTAAATTTATTTTGATATTGCAGCTTTCTGTGATGTTAAAACCAATGATACTGCTGTATGCAACAAGAGACTCCAAGTGTTTGAAAGAAACAATTTCCAATGACTCAATAATCATACCTGCCTATGGTATGTCCTGCTGTGTATAAGTTTTCACATTTGCCTTCTTGCCAGAGTTTCTACATATTCAATTGAGTGACATCATGGACAATAGATTTTTTTTTCTAGTATCTCAGACTCACAGAGGAAGAGATATTATGGTATTGATACTGACTGGGGTTTTTTGAAAGGACTTTTAAAATGTGGTTACTTTTTGGAATAGTGCTATATACTCAAGCTGAAGAAAGTGAAACAAGGTGACAAATGTTATGAAACACAAAAAGTAACATTTGTGATTATGATAAAATCCTTTAACAAAGGAAGGCAGACCCCTATGTATACAAAATTATTCTAGAACATATATAATACAAGAGTTTTTGTATTTTGTGTTTGATTATACAGTCAATAACTGAGATTCACAAGAAACCATGCTTGTTCAATGAATATCTTCAAATATTTTCCTGATCTCTAGGCTGCAATTCAACTATTAAGATGATAATTTGTTTGTGTTTCTTTGCTTCCAAGCAATATCGACCCACAAATAAAGAAGTAGAATTTTACGGGAAATTAATTATCTCAGATTTGTTTTACATATCCCTTACGTTTTTTAATTCTGTATTTCATTTATGCAAAATATTAAATCGTTTAGTGATGGGCTAAACAGAATGTAAAATCCACTTTTAATTCAAATGTATATAAATTTTAATTTTGTAGTTGGCATTTCCCTGGATTGGAAGAGAAAATATATTAACAAAATGATGTAACTATTGTGGTGTCATAATAGGGCCTAAGTTATACTAAGGGAGACAGTTTATAAACATGTAATTGAGTGACAGACTTTCTCCTTAAGGGTTACAAACTACACATTAGACAAGATGCCAAGTATTTGCTACAAGAAATAGACTGAACAAGTGTTTGCTATCTATTGGCTTAATGTTGCAATTCTTATTCAGCAAAACTTCCACCGAAATGAAAAATTCAGAGGAAGTATTGTCTGATGAAGGTGTGGGAGAACAAGTGTTTTTTTTAATTTGAGTATCACTAGGAAGCAAAGGCAACCATCTTTGTCTTGCCAGGGAATAAGACTCTGTTATCAGAAAATGTCTAGTTTTGAGTCTTGACCAGCAATATTTTCAGGTCTTTTGATATGATGTGTCAAGAGCATCTGGAATCTTGACTTACTCTCCAAAGAGAATTTTTTCTATTATTGCCACTGTTCTTCCAGCAAAATTGAACTTAACTTATTTTTTTACTTAGTTTATCAATTAGACATATTTGTGATATAATGTCCTTTATAATTACATAAGATTTTTCATAGAACCATAGAATTATTCAGGTTGGAAAAAACCTTTAAGGCTATTAAGTCCAACCATTAAATCCAGCACTGCCATGTCCTCCACTAAATCATGTCTCTGAGTGCCATATCTACACATCTTTTAAGTATCTCCAGGAATGGCAACTCCTTCACTTCCTTCAGCAGCCTGTTCCAGTGTCTGACAACACATTCAGTAAAGAAATTTACCCTAATATCCAACCTAAACCTCACCTGGTGCAACTTGAGGCCATTCCAACCCCCACCTGGATGCAATGTCCTTTCAGGTCTTTGTAGAGAGCAATAAAGTCTCTCTTGAGCATCCTTTTCTTCAGACTAAACAACCCCATAAGCCTTGTGCTCCAGACCCTTCACCAGCTCTGTTGCCCTTCTCTGGACTCGTGCCAGCACCTCAATGTCTTTGTTGATGTGAGTGGATCAAATTTGAACACAAGATTCAAGGTGTGGCCTCAGCAGTGCCGAGTAGAGGAGGACAATCCCTGCCCTGCTCCTGCTGGCCACACTATTCCCCATACAGGCCAGGAAGCCACTGGCCTCCTTGGCCACCTGGGCACACACTGGCTCATGTTCAGCCACTGTCAATCAGCAGCCCCAGGTCCTTTTCCACCAGCAGCTTTCCAACCACTCTACCCCCCAGCCTGCAGCACTGCCTGGGGCTGTTGTTACTCAAGGGCAGGACCTGGCACTTCAACTTTTTGGACCTCATTCCATGGTTTTCAACCCATTGATCCAGCCTGTGCAGATCCCTCTGCAGAGCCTTCCTTCCCTCCAGCAGATCAACACTCCCACCACCCAACTTAGTGTTATCTGTGAACTTACTGAGAGAGCTCCAAACTCTCCAAAGGTGAACTTTCTGTTACATATTTTTAAACTTTCAGAGAAAGGGACAAGTTAAATTATATTTAAAGTAAGTCGTTGACATATTTCCCACTACAATAAACCCGACTCCTCTGCCAAATTTAAAATTATTTTGAAATTTAGTAATTTTCATCTCTTTGGTTAATATAATTTTATTTTGTGTACAAGTAGGTTGCACTGTGTTTGCTGTGAATTCTTGGATACTTGCAAGTGTCTCTCTGGTAAAACTCCTGTGATCTTAATCAGAATTTACAACTTATTCCTCATGTCCAGCTTCTCCCTTTACTGAGTTTATTTTTTAATTTAAAAAAAAAATAATAAAAGACAAAATTTTCTGAGTTACAATCTTCTGTAGACAGTAATACATAATTGTATATTTTTAGATTATGCTTTATTGCCCTGATCAAAGAGGTTTTAAAAGTGTAGTAATATAGTGTAGCTTTACCTTGCCAGTACAGAAATTAATAAATTACTATAAACTGAGGTACTCTTTACTATATTAAAGAAACTTCCAATTTCAGCTTGAGATACAAATTATTAAAGAATTATTTTAATGTGGTTTCACATTTTTCATACTTGGACATTATTGCCCATTTTATGATAAATTACTTTTTTTCTTAAAGGCCTAATTGTTTTAACCAAATTACCTGAAAAGCTTGGTTTTAATTACAAATGTGATGATTCTAAACCCCATAATGCTTCAAAAGCTTGATGACATGACACATATAACTTAGAATTCCACACAACAGGAAAAGTAACACAATATTGCTTTTAAAATAATCTGATTTTAAGTCAGTGTCTTGATTTATAAACATATATGTTAGTCAATACTGAATCCCGAATCTGTCCTGGAGCAGCTCTGATAGCATTTAGTTTTTAAAATCAAATTTTCCAACTTGACAAATATTTTTCTTCCATTCTGCTTTATGAAAGAACTATACCCACAAAACATTTTACTACATGGGCAAAATAGTGAAGCTGCATGCAATGCTGAGAAAAACTATGCAACAATTTATATAAAACAATTTTTAATTTTCTTATTTTTATTTTTTTTATTATATATATTTTTATGGAGTTTTGTTTAAATAAGGATAATAGATAAACATGTTTGACATAGATGTATCAGCCTTTTTTGTTTAAGTTGGCTGTACCTGTCAAAGGTCTGTGCAGGAACACAGCAAGTTTTATACATTTGGATGGAAAGCAACTCTAGACACTGGAGACAGAAGAATCTGTTGCATTCAGTGGCCAGTGTAGTCCTTTGGTGACAGGGAATATTGCAGAGATTAGTAATGGGAAAGCTTTCACCTGCTGGATTGGAGTTGAGAGAGTATTACACTTGCAAAAGTTTAGCTTTTGACATTAAATTGTGGACTTGTGATTTAATGACAGAGAGTGCTGATTTATTTTAATTTTTTCATAATCCAGTATAAAGGACCAAAATCCACCCCTTGTATTTAGTAAGAGTTCACATTTTTTCCTGTATCTTAAATGGATGATAAGATTTAGCTGGTTGGATTTACCTGCTGACTTCATGGATTAGCTGCCAGATAACTGTCACCTTGCCTTGCAAAGCTCTTGTGTCCTTGTTTTGGTTTTGAGTTTTGTCAATACTGATAGTAGTTCCATGACAATAAGTTTTGAGCAGTAACTTTCATGTTCAATTTTTGTCCTAATAGATGTAGCTTTGGAAATATTATTTGAAAGCTGATGTGCTGGCTGCTGGCAGAACAGCCTTTCTGGTTCTGCATTTAGTCAATTTTACTAAAGACTTTTAACTTTCTTCATTAAAGGAGAACCATCAGCATCCCACATAAAACTACAGTTTACTACTACTAGTAAACTAGTAGTTTACTACTACTCCCACTACAGTTGCACACAGATAACTCCCAGACTAGTAAAGGCTGGAGGTAGAGGCAATAGCAGTAAGTTCCACTCATATCTTTTCTGCTTTATGTAGTCCTATTTTATAGTGTCTTCTGTCTCTTGGAACAACCTACCACTGACATTTAATGTAAGAGTCAAACATCTTTTCTTTTGGAAATGAATCGTGAAATCTTGCTGCTTTGGAGATAACTAGATTAAAAATAGTTTAATATTGGAGCTGAAAAGTTGCTAGCTCTCATCTAGAAAGGCTTTGTTAATATTTCCTGTTTCACATACATTTTGTATCTTTTAGGCATTGTTAAAATACCCTTCATAATGAACCACTTGTCTCGCAGTCTTTCATTCTTGTCTCTTTGACTTACTCTGTGAGTATCCTTCCTCGCTGATTATTTACTGGTTATTTGAACGGAAGGAACAAACTGTGTTTAATTGCGAAGTTTTGAGAGGAGTTAGAGGGTAAGAAGACTCAGACTCTGATAGGAGGATTAAGAAGTCAGGGGAAAGGAGGTGGTGAGACAAGTATACATCTGTTTTTGAAGTGGACCTTGTTTTGTATTTCTCGCCAGAGCATTGTCATCCCCACCATACCACTGATTCAGTTCTCAGAAAGTTTGGCTTTCTGCTGAATAAGGTCCAGACACTTTGGATTGTATTGGTTAGATTTTTCATTTCCTTACTTGGACAAAGATATACAATGTTTAGGGATTAAGTTTTTCCGATTTCAATTGCAACCTATATACTTCATTGCCTAAGTGCTACTTTAGCATCAATTGCAAGAATATAAATAAAAAGCACCACTCTCTATTTGTTCATCTAAGACCTTGAAAAGCAGTAAATCAAAATCCTTTCGTGGTCTACCTTCAGTTCTCATGACAGGACCAATACATTTGGACTGCTGCAACTTATTTAGATGATGTTTGTCAAGATGGTGGCTTTAAAACACATAGCAGCTTTTTTACAGCAAATCTGATTACTATTTTATGTGTCTAACCCCATGGCAAAGAGGACTTTAAACATTTTCCCCTTCCAAGCAAGCTTACTCCACAATTCAGGGACAGTCTCTGTGCTTCTGGAAACACCTTAGATGGGCAGAAAAAGAGAGATTTTGTCTCTGCTAGCCTTTCCCCAGCAAAGTGAACTCCAGTTTCTGCCTGCTCTTGAGGGGTCAGTGAGAGAAAGAGAGAAAGAGCAGGACATACAAAATAACAGTGTTTCCCATTCCAGGAAATTAAGCAGCATGCACTATTTTCTCTCAGAGGAAAATAATCTAATCAACACTGTAGATTGACAGCTGTGATTAACTTATTTTGCCAAAAAGCCTAATTTTGCCACTCAGTGTAGACTGAGTAGAATGGAAATAGCTGTCCCAGATGAAGACCCAAGGACTTCAGGAAACAGGAAAGAAGGCTTTTGGTACACAAACACATCTTCTAGTGGAAGCCATGGTAAAAAAAATAGAATTTGGATTTTGTCAAACACAAAGCAGAGTTTCCTTAATGCACCAGGGAGAAAGCTCAGGCTACATTATTGCATCTAAGAGTTAAATGGTGATAAGTCTTTGAACCTTGGAAGTATTTTATTTTCATTCTGGCCTTTTCAGCTAGTCCCCTTGCTTTTTATTTTAAGGCATGACTTTGATTGCAAGTTAGATCTTTGAAAATATGTCCATGAATTTCATCTCTTGGACGTGTAATTAATCTTCATATAGCTTTGGAAGTAATGCAAACACACCTGTAGGATGTTTTCCATTGAAAACACAAGGAGAGAACCTGTAATAAATCTGAGAGTGATAGCTTTATCGTGACTGACAGAGCTGCTGGAGGCCTCTTCTTTATGAGTATAATTTGGGAGTATATAAAGGAGAGATTGATTTCCACAGACCATTCTCTTTTCCTTAGTATTTATTCTTAGTCTGCATAACCCACTCTAATTTTTGTTTTACAAAAAGACCTAACACATGTGACTTGATTAAAACAATGTGTATTGCATTTCTATGAGTCAGGACAGGCCAATGTAAGCGCAATTTAATTTTGTACTTTGCAAGCCCCATGACCGAGTGCTGTGCATGATTTATCAGGGAGTTGCAGCTCTCTTCCTTGTCAAGACTTGTTCTTCTGGATCCTTTGGAAACAACAGTTTAACCTTTTGAACAGAGCCAGTATCTTCTAGCAGGCAAAGATGAAGTGCTTTGAGAAAGAGGCTATGGGAGTAATGAGATGTGACTGTGAGATGAGTCTTGCTTGACAAGGTACAACAAACCTCACATCTCATGCTAAGAAGTGGCTGTCACTTTGATCTGCATGAAGCTTAGTGCTCCGTGGATTTGAGCCACTATATGTGTTGAGTCAAATCTTTCTGTTACAAGGAAAAAGTTCTCCCGATGTCCACAGGGCCATTCAGGAAGTGCAAAAGCCAGAAGCTGACTCCTTGACTAACCCTCACAGCATTCACTTGGTACATAACAATAACACTTACTTAGAGGGAAATTGAAAATTAACATTTTAAATAACTTGATTAATGTGTCCTTGCCTTAAGTTTCGCCTCTTGAGCCATGCTGCCTCTAAGACACTTAAAAAAAAAACCAACACATCCCCTTGGAAATCTACAATTAGCAGTTTTCTTAAATACCCCTCTGTTATGAACTGTGATTCTTTCTTACTTATTTGTACTGTAGGATGACTAGGCAGTAATTCTGTGTGGGACAGAAAAAGTGAGTGTTGATGGGAGTTCACCAAATACAGCAAATGAAAAATTTATGGAAATGAGAGGCCCTACAGAACAAAGAGCATCTTTCTACTTGCTTGTGCTGCTTTATTCTTGCCCAAATCCACAACAGGACCTTTTTTTCTGCTGCTTCTTTTATTTATAATCAAAATAAAATGAGGAGAACACAGCTTGGCCGCAGTTGAGATATGTCTTCATTTGAGGTCATCACATTTCAGTGCTGTGTCAAAAAATGTGTTAGAGACAGAAAGAGATTCAGTCTAGCTGAAGTAAAGACACTACACTGCCAATAATTGTCTTCTGTAATAGTTAGTCACATTGAAAGTATTAATTAAAGAAGGAGTTGGGTGTTTTTTTAAAATGTGATGTAATTTGTTGCCAGCTGGCTGACCAAGAGCCTGGGGTAGGTTATATTTGTCTCTCTCAGAATAGGAAGAACAGATCTTTTATTTTTCTTTGTTAAAACCCTGTATTCTTGGCTGTACCAGACCAGGCAGATTGCTTGAAGTGACTGGCTGCCAATGTAATTTGTGTTGGTAAATAAATATAAAATGTTGGGATCTTTCAAAGATGGGATCAGGAGGCAATGACTGATGCCAAGCAGAGTGCACTCATTTCCTGAGAAACAAAACTGCTCCATCAGCTCACCTTAAGCTTGATTTGCACAAACTGCATTTGTTCTGTCTCTTCATAAAAAAGCTGTTAAACTGAAAAATCTCCTACGTCTATTGTGTAATGTGAGGCTCACCTGGCTCCTTCATGCAGCCTGAATAAAGGGCTATCCTTTGCCCCATCCCATAAGGCTTGCTTTGTGTCTTCCTGTCAACCAGCTTACTGATGTTTGTTAGTGTATGTGCTAGCTTTGGCTGGGATAGAGTTAATTTTCTTCACAGTAGCTACTATGGTAGCTACTATATTTTGGATTTCTGCTGGAAACAGTATTGATAACCACAGGGATGCTTTCATTACTGCTGACCAGAGCTAACAGAGTGCTAAGACCTTTTCTGCTCCTCACACCACTTCACTTGTGAGTGGGCTGGGGGTGTACAAGGTGTTGGGAAGAGACACAGCCAGGACATCTGAACAAAACTGACTCAATGGATACGTCAAACCATATGACATCATGCTCAATATATGAAGCTGAGGGAAGAAGACAAAGTGGGAGCGTTTGGATAGATGGCATCTGCCTTCCCAAGTCATTATGATGGAGTACAGCTTTCCTGGGGATGGTTGAACATCTGCCTGTCTATGGGAAGTGGTAAATGAATTTCTTGGGTTGCTTTGCTTGTGCCAGTGGCTTTTGCTTTACCTATTAAGCTGTCTTTACCTCAACCCATGAGTTTTCTCAGTTTGACTCTCCTGGTTCTCTCCCTCATCACACTGTGGGGAGTGACTGAGTGCTTGTGTGATGCTGAGCTGACAGCTGGGGTTAAACCACGGTAGCATAGTGGAAGAAGGTGGAGCAATGACATAGCTGATACAGGTGTGCTAAATTCAAATAATGAGACATAGATAATAGATGCGGACTTGGGAAAAAAACAGCTGAGACTCTGGTGCAAAAATCTGAAATTTGTACAGTTCTTCCAGAGGAGAGAATTATGGCACAGCAGAAGGCAACATCTCCCAGGCCTAAGGAAGGCAGCACTACTTCTGAAGTGGGTATTATCTGGTAAAAAGAGGTGTAGATAAACCTCCTGTTTCCTCATCCCTGCAAAAGGCTCAGAAAAGGTGTAGTAAAGTCTTGTCCATTGCTGGTAGTAATAAGTTAGTCCCCTATTGCACTCTACTTCGTTAGGAAACTCAAACTGTCTTTTCCTACATCACGGGGATGATTGATGGTAAATTGAGAATTGCTGTTAAGACAGACATGCAGAAACAGAAAAAAAAAGAAAAAACAAACAAATAAAACCCCCAAACCAAGAAACCACTTATTTTGTGGAACAATTCAGAAAGGGGAAAATCCTTTGTAGAAAGGAATAAACTCAACTAAAAGCAAACCACTATGCAGTTCAATAAAAGGTTGCCCTCTCCAGTCAAACAGATACAATTTGCCACAGTGTATAAAGAGGATCTTTTTCAATTTAGCTATTTCCATTAATGTATGAACCACTGATCAATATTAGACATCGCTTAGCTTTTCAGGTCATGAGAAACAACTCACTGGCAAGCATTGTAGTTCTAGGAGACAGAGTCGGTGAGGTAAATATATGACCATGCAAAAAAATTGAATACTTTCCATGGAAGCTGAGGACCAAATTATTAATTATCCTTTATTGTGTCAAAGGTATAAAGATTCAGGACTATTCCAAAGGCTGTGAATTTCTGGGCAGCCACATCAGCGTGGTTCTTGAATACATCCAGAGACCTCTGGAGAAGGAAACAAACCTAGGGTTGAGCGTCACCTGCCCTTGTAGAGTTGCAGGGTCTAGCAAATTTCACATGTAAGGAGGATCTGGGTAAGTAGACTACAAAACCACAGTCAGGAAACTACATGACAAAATCATAATTTGTAATTTCTGATTGCTTTTTGTTAGAGCAGCTTTCTGAGGCCTCAACTATCAACACATCTCCATCACATCCAGCACTGAACATATTTGTAATTGGACACTGTTCTTGTTGTGCAGTCTATAGCAATAAAGGCAAGTAATATATTAGCTGTTATACAGATGGAGGACTGGGAGATTAAATATCTTGTCCAGGGTCAAAAAGGAAATGTGTGACAGGTCTGGGACTTGTGAACCTGGAAATGTCGAGTTGAAGGCCTCAGCTGTGGGCTGTATATTTACCCCTGAGTGTTAGCTGAATGCACATTTAACAAAACACTCCAAAGGACACCAATATGTTATTGCTCCTATTGAAAAATGACTGGACAACCATGCTTCTTCTAACAAGTGGCCAAATCTTGCCTGGGCAAACTATTCAGTTTTGATAAATTGTATGAAGTAATTTGAAAAATAGATTGTTTAGTCTTCTGAATATGCTTACATAGATCCTTCACAGAACACACTATGTCTCTTTCTTGTAAATATTAATAAATCATGTTTTTTAAATTTCACTTAAGAGCAATCACAGGCAAGAAATAACCATGACTGCAAAGCCTGAGCTACTAACTCAATTCAATACCATCAGAAAAGTTTTTGTCAACACTGAGTTCAGGCAGTTGAAGAAGATGGACTAAGTATAGCAGGGATATTTCCTTATCTGAACTACAGAGCTTCTCTTTTAGCTCAGTAAAAGAAGAAATGCTTTGGGAATCAATGACCCAGGTTGTGGCTGCATTGGTAGTTTGGCCCAATTTTAATTAGCTGATGATGTGTGCACTATCGTTTGCTAATCAAGGGTATAATGATTTTAGATGGATGTCGCTATAAAGCCCCCAAATTTTACGTGTGCACTGTCCAACATTAAGCCTTCTGGTCTCTTCTGGGTCATCTCCACTTCTAGTGGGAATCCTGAAAGGCTGTTCAGGTTTGAATGTAGCAGAGATGCTGAGCGAGGAGCTTTTCTGACTGGTGCTGTGCTGCAGTGGCTTCTGACAGCAGGATACCCAAACTCCCCCTGTAATTAACTGTGTACTGAGGGTCCATTAGAAAGGCGTGTGATGACCCCAGGCCATGGATTTCTGGCTTTACCATGGCCCTGGAAATAACAGGTTAGCCATGAAATAATTTCAGTTTACACCATGTGACTAAAATTGAGGCAAACCTTTTAATACTCTGAGTAGCGGGGTAGGAGGTCAGAGAAGATAGCATAGATGATGCTTTTTCAGAGCCTGATTAATGCTTTTCCATATAGGAAAAAAAATCAGAACACATGAAATTACTAAATTCTTGTTAGTCGTTTCATAGTTGCTTTCTTCAGTAGTGTGATTGTCTCTTTTTTTGTGCAACAAATGAGGAAGTCTATAATTTGATATTGAGTGGGATTTGCATCTTATTTTGCCGTTTAACAGAAGTACAATACAGAAGTTCCTGTAGGAAAAAGGAAACCCAAAACCCTCCAGAAAGACAAATTGAAGCAAATCAAATATGCGTGAGTTAAAACCTATTTTTAGATTTTAGGTCCTTCACTTAATCTATTTTTTTGAAAATGAAGAGAGTATATATATATATATATATATATATATATATATATATATATATGTGTGTGTGTGTGTGTATAGGTGAATTAAGAAGGTCCTATTTCTTTTCTTAGCAACTTCTCAGAAATATAGAACAACTCAGGTTGGAGGGAAACTCATAGGATTGTCTGGTCCAAATTTTCATAGGAAAGAGAATCGAGATCCTGTCCAATTGCATCTTGGAAACTTCCACTCATAGGAGCTCTACCACATCACTGGATAAAAATACTTTATAAAAAATGCAATCAAATGCATCTTAAAATCACTGTTTAGCAGTAACAGATCTGAACAAAAAGGGAATAAAAGTGAAATGCCTGGGGAGATATTCTGGATCTGATTGAGCATAATGATCCCCACACTATGGAACACAGAAGATTTAGTATAATACATTATCACTGCCAGAGGACCTTACCTTCCTCAAGGTATCTTCTTGTTTCCTCTCTCCACTCTTAAGTTTCAATTTGTGCTTACTTTAGAGGATTTTCTGTCTCAGAAAGGCAAAGTGGCCTACTTGTTCCCCTGTTATCAGATTGCACACAGATCTTAACTAGGTGGTTTGCCAAGTCCTTCGGGACTGCTCCTCACAGAAGAAAACCAAATTCTGAGTTAATGCTGTTGGGACTGGCGGCTCTAAACAGCTCATTGTCAGACTGATCTGCTCCTAAAATCCCCAAATGGGTGTGGGAAGCCCCTCTGAGTGTTTAATGATAATGTGGTTTTCCTCTTTCATTAACTTTTGTGTACAAACAGCTATCATGCTCACTGGATACTAAGCACTTTACTGCCCATCTACACCCACTGTCAATGCTACTTAAGGCTAATCACATCCTAACTGCATCTCCCAGTGACAAAGCTGCATCCCCACTCTGTCTGTATTGATCTCCCATCAGTCATTTGTAAGTGACACGGGCCTTGGGCATTTCTCCAATACAAAAGCCACTTAACATTAAAATTGCAGGATCTCTTTTGGCCATTTTACAAGTCTTTATCAAAAGCATATAAAAACCTACCTTTAATCATAACTACTCTATGAATTTTTTTCACCTTTGACCATTGACCCCTTTAAGATAATGAGAGCATTTATGCACCAGACTGCCCTTCTTGAAGTTTTATTCATTGCCTGAGAGGGCCACTAGAAGCAGTGGCAAAAAAATGCTGGAAAGGAAATCCTTTTGCAGCAGTGTTTGTTTCATTTTAACAAGAACTTTTCTAAAAAGGGTCATTATTTAAGAGGGTCATTATTTCAGTCATTTATATGCCCTTTGGGTCATGTGCCCATCACTTTACCTCATTCAGATGAACAGGCAGTAGGGCTGCCTTTCTGTTCCCAGTCCTTTGCCTTGTGCCCTTGTACTTCTTGGCATGGAGACTGTGTTTGTTTTGCATGTCTATGTGAAAAGCCAAACTAGTACAAATTCTTTTACTCTATCACTGCCACATATGAACACTGAATATATAATTTCAGACACTCTGTGGTTGCTGGATCTTGTTCAGGAGGTTAGATGAGAATTTTAATTGCATAATTCTTCCATCCTTCCTTTTCTGCACTGTTTCAAGTTCTCCCTAATTTGAGGATACATCTATGGCTTCAGAACAAGCTTAACAACTGTTGTTTTTTGAAATTCAGTACTTAATACAGCTAAGAATTTAGTACAACTAAATCAACTTGTAACATAGTTTGGCTGTGCTCAAGTAGCAACTATCTTAACAATTGCTCTGGTCATGTGCAAGGCTGTTCACACTGGCCGGTGGAAATCATTAAAAATATTTGTGGTGGAAATCTACATTATTTGCATACAAACCTGTAAGGTCTCCTCCTTGCTAGAACTCCAACTTGCTTTATTTGTTGGTCTTTGAAACTTTAAACATTTCACAGACAAGTCTGACTTTATTCCCATAAGAGGATTCATCAGTGCATTTGAAGGGCCATATGTTGAGTTGACACTATCAACTATAGGCAATATGCCAACGAAGTACTCAGGCAGGCAGCTTTTCCTGAGCTCCATACTATCTTTTTTTTGACTATCTATTTTGATTTGTGTCTCATAAAATGCATCAATTACATATATAAGGAGAATTTCTCCACAGGATGTTAATGGAGTAGTGTATAGTAAAAGGTCAAAAGCACTGTGACTGATCCTCTCAGAATAACATCCAGAGAAAGCTTTCCTAAAAAAGACAAAGTATTTATAGTAACGATAGCAAAATACAAATGTCACTTTGGAGTCTATTTGTCTAAATAAATGGCTGTCAGCATTTTTCACTCCGTGTGTTACTTCTTAGGACTAAGACCAACCTGTCTGCTCCAAATTTCACAGATTTTCTACACATGGCATGTTTGGCTATATGAAAACAGGTCTGATAGAATGCTAGGATAGTATAAAGGAAGCAAGATTAAAATGAACTCACCTAACGTGATGTGTTAGCTTCTTGTTGCATCATTTTGTGTCTGGCAGTGTCACTGCTATACACTGGCAATATTGTGTTAGTAAATTCAATCATGCCAGTAGCCAAAGACAGGAAAAGTGAGGTATTCTCAGCACCTCTGCCAAACACCAGATCTGGTGGAAATTTGTGTGTGACTTGAATCAGTGTTTCTGTTCCCTTAGCACCCGCAGAGAAACCTGAAAAATTATTATGGTTGTAATTACATGGTGCATGCTTCACCTGGTGATGAAAGGGACTCTATGATGGGGCATTAACAGCCTTGGATCACACTCCCTGAGGTGTTGGACTGAAGCATGCCAGGTGGACTGAATCTTGTGCCTAACTTAGCTATTTTGGACGGTAACTTTGAAATTTCATGATGGACAACAAGAGAATAGTTTTTGAAACCATTGCATTGGCAATACATATATAGTACTAATCCAACTTACAAAAAATTATATTTATTCCAGACTTTAATTCTTTAATTAAGCACATAATCAATTTCCATATATATATATATGTAACCTAAGCGAGTTTTACCAGGGTAATAAGCTAAATAATGTGTTTTATAACAAGCCCAGACATTGTCTTTGAGATCTGTCTGTGGGAACTCTAAAAAATTCCAGCTAAAGGACAGGATAAAAGACAAGACCCCATCTCGCGGAGACTGGCGCTAAAAGAATTAATCAGGCTGGATGGATTTTGAGGTTCCTCTCAGAACTTATATTTGTTCCAGAGAGAGGAAAAACAGGCTCCTGGGATATTGGAATAAGAACTCAAAAACTTTTAAAAAGAAGCACAGAAAGACTGCATCTTTTTTATGAGAAACAGTGCAGAAAAAGCAACTTTTACTAAAGTTGTCATGGAGAATTTCCAAGAGACACCAATTCCAAGAGATGATAAATGTAGAGACAAAGGCAACATTCATTGAGAAGAATCAGAACAAAAAATGTTGCAAGAAAAAATGTAAAACTTTTGATGCCAAAAGAAATAGGAGAAATGGAGACAGAGAAGAATTTCCTCATTAAATTGAGATACACATTTTTACAACTTTCTTCATTTTCTGCACATTCAGAGGGGCAAATGCTCTCAGCTGATGCCAAATCAGAGTTAATTCTTCTGCTTCTCTTCCTTTGAGATGCTGAGGGAGATCTGTCAGCATCTGCTGCAGCAGAGAAATAAAATGACTGTCAGGGAGGTTGATTATGGGAATGGAGCCTATCTGGGTATGGCTAAGAGTCTGGACTGGTGAGTCTTCATCCACCTGGGAAATTAACCATACCAGTGAAGTTACCCCAGCTTTCACTGAAATGAACATATATACACCCAAGTGTGTACCCTGCCTCAATGTTTGACTTGTTCAAAGAACAAAAAAAAGTGCCATTTATTGCAAGTAAACTTCAAAAGTTATTGCCCAATCAATGTATTCCATTGGAATCTTACTAGACAACTTACAACATTTATGAAATAATTATATGTTGTTTTAATTTTCACATTTTAGATCCCTCCTTTCAAACATAAGTAATTTCTTGCCTCCTTTCTTCCATGGGCTTATTTTAAACAGATAAAATTTGGATTGCAGTTGTTGCATCCATAGAATCTTAATGCTTAACCTCAAAAATCTAAATGCTAAATAAAGTCTTTTCCTCCAGAGCTCTAACTATATCCATTTCTCTGTTTTATTTCTGTTGGGTTTTTTTGTCATTCCTCAACAAAAGAATAAGTAAATCCTCATTACCCAGAATCAGTTGAGGCTTGTCTATATAAAGAATATATTGTGTTTTTTTGTGAGTCTGTGTGTGTGCAGAACTGCATTGCATTAGCATCCCTGAATATAGGCTTTTTAATGTACTAATCTTAGGAAGGTAAAATCAACATTCAAATGGTAATTATTTAGGAAGTAAATTGATCAATTTGTCCTAAGCTCCATGAAGATGAACGGAGGTCAATTCACTTTGCCTATTAAGATTTTGAAGATATCTGGTTGGATTACTTTCACAGTAAGCGCCTGTTTTCCACCGAGGTTTAAGGAAACGGGGAGGAAAAAAAAACCAAGAAAATAAAGACAATCGGAGATTTAACGTTAGTTTTCATCTAAGCACAATTTTTCTGGTCCCAGCAAGATGTCCATGTAAATAACCTCTGTGTTATTAGCTTTTAGTACTATAGTTCTCCCTGTGGTGAAAGTGAAATGGTTGCTAACTAGACAGAGTTGAGCTATCTTGGTTCTATGGCCCTATATATATACTCTGAGTTATTTTTAAGGCTTAGGAATGTGTGGATGAGCCACTACAATCTATATGGAAGAAAGTCTGAAAGAAGTTTGAGGCAAGCCATTCAAACAACACTGTGATTTCAAAACTGAGCACAGTGAATTTTTTTAGCTCAAATAAAATATTACCAAATTGTTATTGCTAAAATAATAGTCTATGAGCCTTAGAATTATCACATAAAGTGTTAGGGTAGAAGCACATATTTCCTGATGGCAAATCACTAGACCACATGAAATCAAATTCCACAAAATCAAACCTTTCCTTTCATTTCAAGAAAGGCATATTTTGTAGAAAAACAGACAAGAAGGCATAATGTGTCTCACTAATGACTCTTTCTAGCTCTTCAGCTTGAAACATCCTCAGTTCAGAAATGTTCCTGTGCAGTTCAAGGAGTTGGACTCAGTGATCCTTGTGGGTGCCCTCCAACTCAGCATATTGTGTGATTATGTGATTCTGCGATTTTTCCCACTGTCTCACTGCTTTTCTAGAGGTACTTTCCAGATGGTAAAGATTCCTTAGGTATTAAACATTTATTCTGGGGGTATGATAAAAGTATGGTAACTTAATACAGATTTCCCTAATGATTCTCTGACGAAAAATACTTCATAAATAAGAAAATGAGTAAGACCAGTAACTTACTTCATATAGTGTTTTTCAGCTCATTATTGTCCTCATGATTTGAACTGGTGGCTTGAAGATTAATTTCTTGGGATTCCCAAATTATCTGCCTTGGACTTGATTTCAATATCAAGGTTGTGGAAGCCAAAGAAAAAGTGGTGGACACAAGAGAATTTTTCAAGATGGGGTAGGTTTCACCATTTAGGAAACCAGTTATCTATGTGAACACTGAAACACAGAAAAAGGTAAATTAGAAGGGACCAACGAGGATCATCAAGGCCAGCTCCAGGCTCTGCAGAGGTTTGCCCCAAGAGTCAAACCATGTGCCTGAGAGCATTGTCCAAATGATCCTTAATTCTGGTAGGCTGGTGCTGTGACCGCTTCCCTTGGGAGCCTGTTCCAGTGACCAAACACCCTCTGGGTGAAAAACCTTTTTCTAATATTGAACCTAAACCTCCCCTGACACAACTTCAGGCCATTCCCTCGGGTCCTGTCACTGGTCACCACAGAGAAGAGATCAGTGCCTGCACCTCCTCTTCCCCTCATGAGGAAGCTGTGACTGCAATGGGGTCTGTCCTCAATCCCCTCTTCAGGCTGAACAGACCAAGTGACCTCAGCTGCTCCTCATACAGCTTCCCCTCAAGGCCCTTCACCATCTTTGTTGCTCTCCTTTAGACACTCTCTAACAGTTTAACAATTTATATTGTGTCACCCAAAACTGCCCCAGCACTGGAGGTGAGGCTGCCCCAGCTCAGAGCAGAGCAGGACAATCCCCTCCCTTGCCTGGCTGTGATGCTGTGCCTGATGCCCCCAGGACAGGGCTGGTCCTCCTGTCTGCCAGGGCACAATGACTCATGGTCAGCTTGCCATCGACCAGAGCCCCCAGGTCCCTTTCTGTGGCACTGCTTTCCAGCCTCTCATTTCCCAGTCTGTCCGTACATCCAGGGTTGCTCTGTCCCCGGTGCAGAATCCTTCACTTGCTCTTTTTTAACTTCGTATTGTTGGTGGTTGCCCAGGCTTCTAGTTGTTGAGATGTCTTGCAGGGCCTCCCTGCCTTCGAGGGAGTCAACAGCTCCTCACAATTTTGTATTGTCTGTAAACTTGCTTAGTATCCCTTCTAGTCCTGAACCTGCATCGTAGTGCAGAAACAGATGGACTCAGAACCCTGCAGGGTAATTAGTCAAGGATTTGTTGAAGATGAGGGCTGGAAGCAGTCACTGCACATAGTAGGAGGAAGGTTCCTCCTCTTTCTCAGAATTTGTTAAGTGGGACTGGTACCTTCTACAACAGGTCTGAGGCTCCAGAACTAGAAGGCAAGACAAGAGATGAGGTGGAAGAAGGTCCTTCTGAGATAGTGGGGCTTCCTAAAACAATACCATCTGCATCAAGACCTCCTCTGTAAACAGGAAAAGAAGGGTAATTGTAATAGCAGACTCCCTTCTAAGGGGAGCAGCGGTCCTGATATGCAGACTGGACCCAACTCTCAGGGAAGTCTGCTGTCTCCCAGGGGCTCAGAGAAGGGACATTACTGGAAAACTTTCCAGTCTAGTAAGGGCCTCTGAATACTATCCACTATTTCTTGTTTAAACTGGCAAGGAAGAAATAACAAAGAGAAGACTTGGGGCTATCAAAAAAGGCTTAAGGGGCCTGGGACAATTAGGGGAGAGATCAGTAGCCCAGGTGGTGATTTTCTTGATTCTTTCAGTAACGAGGAATAATATTGATAGTAATAGGCAGATCCATCAGGTTGATCTGTGGCTCCAAACTTGGTCACAATGGAAACACTGGTTTCCTGCTGATATCTGGTCTCATTTATGGCCAGAATGAAAACCAGTGATGTTAAAGGCTCTCATTTTATGGCAGCGACATTCTCTTGTCCCATCAAATGTGTTGTCTTTGGGCAGCTGCAGCTTGAAGAATTGTGCAAGCTGAAAGAAGAGAGAAGCTATTCACAGTGACCCAGCTTCAGTAACTGGGTCTGGGTCTTTGAAAACCAAAGTTTTGAATGATTTCCATTGTAAGACTTGTCTGTATGCAATCTGCAAGACAATACATTCACAGGACCAGAGTCCTGGTATCAGGTAATGCAGTTTCCAACTACTTTGGGAAAGAAACACGGTGCATGGGCATGGTAAGAACTGGAGTGTAGTGTAATCTCCAGGCAGCAAGGGGGCTTGGACTCTGAAATACTGATCTTCAGTGAATATACAGTCCTTGTGCATCATGGAAATTCAGAAATCTTTTGAGATGTGTACTACATAGTCATAAGGCCAGATGTATTTATAACTTCCTTTCAGAGATCAATAAGGGGAGATAATTATTTTATTTTGGAAATGAAGGTTTTTCATTGAGTAGGTCTTTTTTTGCCATGAGGCATTAAGAGTGCACTTTTTTCCTCAGGTATATATAAAGAATACTAGGAAAAGATATGGTGATTCTTCCACAGTAAAAGAAAGAGTTTCTCAGTTTTAGTGTGAATTTTATGGCTTTTTTTTGAGCCTATCTTTGTAATATAATCCTAATATTTGTCTGTCTTTCATTTTCTTTCCTTTCCGTGAGCTCAAGATGTATGATCAAGTTTTAAAACAACAGTCCATCTGAAGAAAGATGATAGAAAGGAAAATTTTGTGCTGTTATAGGGATCCATCATAACAGTAACATTTCCATAGAAATTTATAGCAGTAACTTCTGGCCTTCATATGTTTTATAAGACATTAGGACATGTGGTATATAAAGACAGTAGGAACAGATATTTCTGTGACTGCCCTGGACTACACATGTACTGGGTGCTTGTGACTGTGGGGAGCTAATTTAAAATATTGATACAATCTTCCCTAAATCTAAGTCCCAAACCTACTTTTCAGTATTTTTGGAATCAAAACAGTCCATATTCCTTGTACAGTTTCACTGGTCCTCCAGGTCGAATTTTGCTCAGTAATAGTGAGCTCCAGCCTGGTGGCGATGGATAAATTCTAAATAACCTTTGACTGCACATTAAGAGATTTTGGTGAGTAGAGCAGTACATCAAATATTTCTGTGTGAATGTACAGTTGATTAATCACTGAAGTAGTGTTTGGAGATTGTCTTTAGACAGTTCAGTTATAGATTTGAGTGTCAGCATTATCATATGTGAATTCCTATCCTGCATAGTGATGGCGTCAAGGAAAGCAACAGTTTTGTACCTTTTATTTGCAAAACAGGTGTTTTCGTATAGAGGAAAATCAAAGATTGTCAAGGAAATAAAAAATTTTGGTGCCCCACGGATGAGGAACTATGGTGTAGAGAGGAAGAAGAATGCAGCAAAAACAGAAACCCAAGAAGGGAATGTGTGTGCATGTGTGCAGGGAGCTATGAACTCAGACAAGATACGATTTGAAAAATGTTACTGAATCTCTAAATCCATCTTTCTGCTGGAAGAATATATTTCCTAGTAGAATTTCATGTGGAGGCAGAGACAGAAGAGAGAAGGACAAGAATAACTATGCCATTCCTAGTTACCATTCATAAAAATCCACTAACAAACATAAAAATTTAAGAAATAAGGCTTAAGGAAGTACTTGAAGTTTGAATGAGCTGAGTTCCCTTTCCTGTGTCCTGCCTAACTGGCTGTTGAATGGCAAGGGTGTATTTGGACATGAGTGGGCTTCTGATGAGACAATTCTGATTGTTACAAACAGCAAGGATCCTCCAGATTGTGAAGATAGACCTGAACCACCTCATGCTTATTTGTCTTAGAGTCATAGAATCACAGAATGGTTTGGGTTGGAAGGGACCTTAAAGTTGCTGTAGTTCCAAACCCCTGCCATGGGCAGAGACACCTGCAGTAGATCACGGTGTTCAAAGCCCAATCCAGCCTGGCCTTGAACAATTCCAGGGATGGAGCATCATGAGCCAGTGCCCCACCACCCTTGAGTAAAGAATTTCTTCCTAATATCTAATCTAAACCTACTCTTTTTCAGTTTAAAGCCATTACCCCTTGTCCTATCACTACATGCCCTTGTGAAATCTTCCTCTCCAGCTTGTCCTATGGGTATGAGAGAAGATTACTTTAATGGGAAATGTGATTATCAACTACAAAGAGGATTAGGCACAGCTCCCATTACAACAGAGACAAAACTTCACAAAGTAATTTGCAAATTGTAAAAACAGTATTTGGAATAATTCTTTGGTTAGAGGACTATCCATTATGAGAAAATGGCATGTAAAATGGTAGACCAGAAAACTGCTCAGGAATAGACAATATTCTTGCATCTTACATTTGTAGTCGTTTTAGGCTATGAATACATCTGGTGAAATTTTTACTTCTATAGTTATATTCAGTTTTCCTGAATTTTAAAGGTATTTATAAAACACCATTTCTTTTGTATATGCAGGCAAACTATCAATAACAGGCTGCAAGGTTTTGTCTTGCTGCTGAACCTCTGGCAACTTATTGTACACCTTGGAAAGCTCCCTATTCAGTTTTTGGGAACACTGAAAGGTACTACAATGTATGGTTTCCAAATTTTCCCAGACGAACACAGGAGAAATAAAAGGCCCGTTTGTCCACATCATTAAACCACCTTGCAGTCTGGTACAGTTGGCAGACTCTTCTCCAGAGAGATTCAGAACAAAAACTGCATGAGTTTTTCTAGGTCAGGTTGGAAGTAGGCTGGCAGAGCTGTGTCAGGCAACTTCTTCTATGTCTTCCTGAACTCAGGGGTCCAATCCTGAGATGCTCTCAGCAGTCTGAGTCCCACAAAAAACAAACCTATGACTATCCTCTTTTCAGGAATATTATATTCCCTTGCAAATCTGTATATTTAAAAGCTGCGAAATATGCACTATGAGTTTTGCACTTTTATTACTTTCTTTACTGTCTTCTATTCTTATTGACATTGTATGACTTTGTTAATAGCATAGTCTTGGTCTTGCCTCTTTGACTTTTTTTGAAAATGAGGGGAAGATATTTTATATTGCCAGAGAACTAGAACTCAGCAGAATTATGTGAAGGATTTTTTTAATGGAAAGCATATAATACAAGGCAAGTCCTTCCTTTAATAATATTGATATTCCTCTTGTGCAACCCCAAGCCAATTTGTATAATGCCAGTTTTGTATTACCTTGCTTGCTGTTTTTATTATCTACAGAATACAAATTAATCTCTTGTGTTGTGCAAAGGCTTGGCAAACAAGCCAAGACTAGGACAATGGGGTGCAGAAAGTCTCTCTGTTTCAAAGAACTGTGAATAAATATCTTTTCTTTTATTCTTTCAGCATCACTTTCCCTGTTTTACCCCCTGTTGGTTTAGGCAAAGTCACCTAAAAGAAGTAGGTCAAAGTAGGTCTAGATTTCATGGTTCTTGATGCTAAGGATCTTGTTTGATTACTTAAATCACAAACACCAGTTATATTGAAAGAATGGATTTAACTTCAGCATTCTTTGTAAAATAAAGCCCTGCAAGAATGGACAGGACTTGTAAAACAGAATTTAAAACTGAAGAGCATCATTTCTTTCATGAACCTTTATGTAAGATTCAATAAGTTTTGTTAGATTTCAGTAAGTTTTATTTTTATCTGGAAGGGGAATAAGCAAGACATAGTCACTAATCAAACTCTTCCAAAGGATAACAATTGTCCTTAGTCCTGGCTTGGGTTCAGTGAAAAGTGTCTGGCTTTTGGTTTTAAGTGGAAACTTTTCAAGGGCAACCATAAAAATGTGCGTGTATGAAACCACAATTCACAGCAGAAGCCATGCTGGTGGGTCTGTGCCGTGTTGGCTGCCACTGGCAAGAGGGTGCCAAGAAAAGTCTTGTAGCAGACCACGGGCACAGGGGCTTGCCCAGGTCTGTGGGGCACACCTGGCCCTGTGCTGCCTGGCAGCACATGAGAGCATGGCACTGCCAGAGCTACCCGAGGCTTCCTCTCAGGTACCAGCCCAGACTCCTTTAGTTCCTGAAGCAGAAGGCCAGCTCTGCTCCCCTTGTGCAGACAGACGTGTCTTGATTCACTTTCCTGGTGAGGGCTTTGGCTTCAAAGTGACACAGGGGTGTTGAAAAACAACCTCAGTGGGGAGCACCAGGTGTATGGCCACTTCGTTATGTTTTCAAAAGATTTCTTATATCTTATAATATGGTATTCCTTAATACTGTATTTTCTATGCTGAATAGTTTTGATCTTGCTAGACAACTGTTTCTGCCCAAGTTCAGGTAGGAGGGTGAACAGCTCTCACTTCAATCTTTGCTTTAGTGGCAGCAAAGCATGTAAGGAAAGCTGAAAAAAAGTGCTGAAGGCCCAGACACAACATAATGAGGTACATATTCAACAAGACACTAGTTATGCATACAATGAATCGGGTCCTTACGTGTCTTCCTTGAGTGGGGGTACTGTGGGCTTACTGTATTCTTTTTCAAGCATGAAAACTGCCAGCGCACGTATTCTGAATACCTGAATTCATTATTAATACTGTTGCACCAAATAGAAATATAAGGGACAAATCAGATATACCTGTTCCTTTCCAAACCAACCCTGTACAGCTATTTGAAATGCTTATATACATACTTTGTGAGCTCATTTTTTTTGTTTACACTCATATGTCTTTAGCAATCCTGTAGAATGATAGACTTTTTCTTTAAAAACCTCACTTGTAGGCTTGTACGTAATTTATCGTGTTCCTGTACTACTGTGACTTTTTTCTTACAAAACCTCATAGCTTATAAATTACCATAAGATTAAACCAGATATTGCTAATGTATTTTAAACAGTTGTTAAATTACAAAGTTGGTTGATCCCTTCCTTGAAATTTGCTGATCCTAACTTTAAATGACTCCTAGGTTATTATTTATATCTTTTAAATCTTTTATAGCAGTACATGGGTGCTTTTATGAAACCTGGCGTAACATATTCTAAGAACAAAAGCATATTTATGTAAGTAGCACTGGGAGCTGAGCTGGCAGGTGTTTGCCACAAAGTCTTAACCCCTAAGCATTAGTTGTAGGCATCAAGTGTGTCCTCAAAAGGTTGTGAGAGTCTTTTTTTCTACAGAGAAACTGTTCAGGTTCAAAATGTATTTAACTGGAAAAAATGTCAGGACTTGTGCTATCATCAAGTTTGTGAGCTACAGAAAGAAACGAGGATTTAGAAATAACATTTGCAACAAACACCATAAACAGAAAATCAAGACAGTTGTGGTGGCCAGGGCTTCTCAGAGAAACTGCAACCTTATATAGCTCATGAGACAGCCAGGCAGAATTGTTCTTGGGAAGAAAGCAGTCTCGGATGTATAAAGGAGCAGGCAAGGCCATAGTCTCTCCTCTTACACAAACCAGACAGGAAAACTGTCCATCTGGAGGAGGTCCAGGGCTGTCCTGCATGAAGGGGTAGCGGAGGGACAAAAGCCTGTAAAAAGAAAAGGATTTTGTCTAGAGCAAGGGTCAGTCATCTTGAGCTAAGGTAGTGAAATCTCACACAGAACTCCAAAGTTTTCATTGGCATTTGCTAAAGTAATGCTTTGTATGAATACGCTGGAGAAGGTCAGCAAGGAATGAGTAATAGAGTAGGGTAAGATGTGACTGGAGATTTACTTTCAGCTTGTATGCGCAAAACATATTGGGTCCTTTAGCTTCTTTTATGTGGGAGCCCAATCCATGGTTCATCTTATCAAAGATTACCTTTCAATAAAAATACTTTCATTGAAACATGTCATCTCTTAGGAAAAGTTTCTGGCTCCAAAACTTCACTTCTGAGAGGCCAACACCCCCATGAGCCCCACGATCTGATGTTCATAGGCTACACCAATGAAGTGAGAAACATTAATTAAGCCCCTGCTCTCACTGAATGAAATCAGGGTATAATCACCTTCTCTGACTCAGAGGGCAGGCTCAGGCTTCAGTGCTCAGCTCTGGAGGGAAGTGGTTGCTGGGAAGTTGCTGTGAGACTTCCTTGGAGAATGTAGGCAGCATTGCACTGACCCTGCAGTATGTCAAGGGAGACTATGGGCTGGAGTCAGCACAGCTACTTCTTGGCTGAATGCTGCAGCTGGGGAGTTTGGAGGGGGTAAGAGGTCTTTTTTTATTTTGTTGTTGTGTTGTGGTTGGGCTTTTTTGGTGGTTTTTGTGGGGTTTGTTTTTTTTTTTTGTTTTTTTTTTTTTTGTATTTTTAAAGGAAAACTTCAGAGTTTTTGGAAGAGGGGGAAATTTTCCTATTCTGTTCTTATGGTTACTTGCTAGCAAGTGGTAATGTGGTATGTTAAGAGGCTGAACAAAGTGTGCACACATGTATGAGATGTGTCAGTGTTTTTCTCTGAAAATGGGACTTATCTTCCGGTGTGTTGATAGAGGCTTCTCAAAAGGGCTTTATTAGGCTTTAATTGCATGGAACTGGCATGGAATTGTGGTTCTCCACAAGCCATTCATCTCATACTTTTCCTGCAAATCTCTTCACTGATGGCATACAAAATTCCCAAGAATCGTGCTCTGTTCTATGACTAACATACTCACAGTGAAAAGTTCTATTTTAAGCTTATTTGATTTTTTTCTGAGAGGAAGTATAACTGTTAGTTAATATCCACTGCAATTATACCAAGAAAAATACTTATTAAAAACCTTCCTTGTAGCTCCAGGTTTCAGTCACCTACTTTTTCTTTCGTATGTCTGCCATCATTCACATATTAAATATCAGCTATACTGAGAAAAGATATGAAAGACTTGCTTTTTATGGCTATGAATTTTTTTTAGTAAAAATTCCTGCATGTATAATTTTATTAGCTTTAATAAGAGTATTCAGGCAGATAACTTCATACAGAGCTTGCATGCAGTTGTGGTATCCCATGTTTAAAAAACTTGAATATAGATTTCAGAGGATGGCTACTACAGTGGTTGGGAACATGAAGAGCATGTGAAATGAGAGGAAACTAGAAGAGCTTGGTTTGCTTGGCCTTCACATAGAGATCAAGAAATTAAATTTTTAAAATAATTTTTTAAAATTTAATTTTAAATTTATTTTAATTTTTTTTTTTTTTTTTACGTTTCCAGAGTGGAGGAAAACACCAGTAAGGAAGATAAGCTGTTTGAGTTGAAGGATAATATCAGTGTGCAAAGAGATGAAAAGGAGTGGGAAGAAATTGAGCCTGGAAACTGAAGGACAAGTCCTGGGCTTGTGAAAGACTGCTCTACTCTGAATGCTGGGAGCAGTGCTGTACATTAAGAGCAAGCCTGTTAGAGGGAGGGGCTTGTTCTTGCTTCAAGAGCCTCCCTTGGGAGTGCTCTGGTGAGCCCAGTGATGGACCTAGACACGGGTTGTGGGTTAACCCTGGTGGGTCCCACACAGCTGCTTGTTCACATCACATCCTGGTGGGATGGAGCTTGGGAACAGAAGAGTACAGGTGTGAAAATTTGTGAGTTGAGTTCACAGTTAAGGTTAGGAAAAAACCAAACAAACAGAAGAAGCAAAAAAAAAAAAAAACAAACCCAAAACCAACCAAACAACAACAACAAAAAAAAACAAACCAAAAAAAAACCCCCAAAAAACCAAAAAACCAAACCCCAAAAACAAGAAAAACAAGGGGTGCAAACCCATCCACAATTGTTCTTTTCCAGCTGACCTATGCTCAGGCAGCTCCTGGCAGTAATTGCAGCCCGGGAAACTTCTTCCCCAGCTTTTCTTGCTGAGCACGAGGTCATATGGCATGGGGTGTCCCTTTGGTCAGCTGGGGAGCTGTCTCTCAACTTCTTGTGCACTCCCAGCAGGCTGTTCTCTGGTGAGGTGGCATGAGGAGCAGAAAAGGCGATGACAGTGTAAGCACTGCTCAGCCTTAGTTACATTAGTGTTCCTGTGTTATCTGCTCTTTTTTCATTATAGATGCAAAACAAGCACCATGCCAGATAGAACCAGTACATTATAGATGGATGGATTCAAAAGACAGACCTCTCTTATATTACCTAGGTTCTAGGAAGAATAATGACTTGAACTGGCCACATGACACCTGCAGTTACCAGCACCTACCAATGTTGCATTTCAGGTGGCTCCTACCAAGACAACTGGTGTCCAGTTCAGTACCTCTACACTTTCAACTGCATTATGCAAAGGCAATGGAGTTACATTGTTTTTACACCAAAACTTCCCATTGAGATAAATGGAAAATTGTGATTGAAACTGATGACACAGTAAGGCCCTATTTGGCCTATAGAACAGCCTAAACAGACACTAGAGTAGGTTTACTTTGAGTTAAATTTGTTCCAATCTCTCTTCAAGTGATGCTGCTATGACGCAAGAAAGATCTGATTGGATGGCAAAATGCTCCCTGTTAAAATTTCAAAAATGGTTTGCTTCACAGCTATGCTTCAGAAATTGGTGTATCTCCTGTTTGAAGCCTGTGGGATTGCCTTCAGCCTGAGCTTTGCTTTCCCTCCTTTACCCAAAATCCACCAGATCTGATAGGTCTGTCACTTCATCCTCTTCTTGAGCATCCTTCCTACAGGTAATTCTTTTCTAGTGTTGTCTGAGGTGCACTGGTTTTCTTACCCCTAAGGTCTTGACTTTGTGTGTGACAGCCTCAGAGAGAATCAAGTGGAAGGAGTTTCTCCCAAATCTTACAGCAGTTTTATTATGCTAAGGAAAAAGGAGAGCACAAAGTGTGCTTTTGCCAGGTTGGGACTGGCTGCTGGTGAAGCCAGTGTAGTGATGCCAATGAAGCCTTTCATTTCCAGTAGTGCTCCACCTTCCATTTATATCTGTAAATGTTCTCCTCTTCAAATCCCAGACTTCTCCCACCTTACACCCCCACAAATTTAGCAAAGTGCATTTATTGTCTCAGGAATATTTTAGATGTTTAGCAGATAATTTGATCTCTGAGAAAGGCATTGACTGCTGCAGCACAGAGGCCAGACCCTCATTGCAGGCAGACAGGCTCCACTTATTTTCCTGGCTCTTCAGATTTACTACTAACACACTGGCAGACAGTAGTAGTGGATATGATGATGTAGTGTTGGAAATAATCCTGGGTTTTAGTAATACCTACACATTGCCAGACAATTATGTCCAAAGAGCCCAGATTTTCTAGAAGTGCTGTTCCACCCCCCCTTCTGTTGGAAACCCTAATTTCCTCCTTACCCCTCTTCCCTCGCTGTCAGCCCTATCACGTCTCTTGTGGCCAGATCAAGGATGTTTAAATATAAAAATATAAAAAATTTCTGAGGGAGGAGCAACTCTGGCAAGGTTTTGTAGCCTGACTGATCTCAGTAAACTACTGCTGACTATTCAGGATCTCTTCCAATACTAGCTGGTCCTTCTTTAAATTTGCCAATGATTTAGAAATTCAGAAATAAAGCAGTAAACAGATGCAGTGAAGCTTCTGAGTTTTTTCTGTGCTGGAAAAAAACCTCTTCCCCCATTTCTTATTCTACCTTCTGCCACTCAGTACAGTGTAGGCTTACTTAGTGAACAAAAAAAGTACATTTGTAGACTAGCAGGCTTGGTCCTAACCAGTCCCAGTACATGGCATATCTTCAGGGATATGTGGGAGATCTGGTTTCAAGTGAAAGCAAAAAGCAGAGTACTCTTTAAGTCTGTATTAGAAGTGGATTAGATGAATCTATCCCTTCTTTCCTTTTTCTAAAATTGCCTTGAGGCTTTTTTTTTTTTTTTTTGACTTTGGAATAATCATAGCACAAAAGATGTGAGGAGGTATTTCTAATGACTAGAGCTTCTAGAGTGGTTTTATCCCTCTGTAATTACTTAGACTAAATGAAACAGTACTGAGCTGTAGCATGGCTGTGATGGCCTGGTAGAATTATTAGTGTAGTTGTTGAAATTCGGGGGGAAATCAGAACCTGGTGTGATTTCCTGAAGTGCTCACACATGGTCAGCCCCTCTCCTATATAAAGTACTAGCACTGATCCTGTGTAACCAATTCAGTCACTTTTATATCCTCAAAATGAGTTTAAGCACTTCCTAGGCCTTGTTCTTGGCTTCATATTCAAGGATTTCTCTCCTTGGCAGTTTCAAGTAACTTGAGCAAGTTTTAGCAAATCAATAAATTATAACTTCTGTTTTCTTCAGAGAATGGACTGCAGCAGATCTTGCAGATGGACACCATTGTGCAAGAGTAAGCCTTGGCTATGCCATACAATGGCTAAAATCATATTCATTTAGGTAGTATTTGATAAGAGAAAAAACAACAGCCAGACTTCTATAAATAACAGGAAAGCATAAATAACAAAAAAAGAAAACATAAGAGCTGAGGCAAAATGCATTAGACTTCTGAAATAGGAAAGTTCAGTACTGTGGTTGTCATTACCACAGGATGCTTTTGCCCATGAAAGCAGAAAATAGTGTGTATATGTAATGGTGTAACATTCTAAGATGCATACAGCTCTGTAATATGGGGAAATACAGAAATAGTTTAAAGAGATTGATTGCCTTTGAAGTGTATGAAAATAATGTTAAGAATTACTTAAAACCCTTTATGAGGCCAGTTATCTTTGGGAATAACTAAAAGTCAATTAGTGACTACATGCTATACATTGTATTAAAACAGCTCTCTTCTTCTCTAAAATTTGCCTTATCGGGTTTTCTTTAGGGTGAAATTCATCCCTAGGCAAAGTACACGTACACGATGTTGAGTCTACCATTTAATATAACATCCATAACTCAGTACAAAAATCTGTGCATATGGCCTTGATAACTATCTGCAGTGCACTGAATTTTCCTTTTGCATACTGATCCAAGGTGAATGACTGTGTCTCATCAACATTTTATTCCTCAGTGCTTTATTAATAACAAATGAGGGACTCATGAATCCATTCAATTAATTAATTTCTTCTTGGTCTCCTTTTCTTGTTTAACAGGTTGATCTGTCTCCAAAATGTACATTTTCTGCATTCCCATTGGACTAATGACATTTAGATAATTTTTTTACTTTGGAATATAGCCATCCAACTTAAAAGTAAAAAGAGACATTGTACATTTGAAGACAGTGCTAATGCCATTCCCTGCCAGTAAGTCCTGCTGCTATGAAAATGAACAAGGTTGGGATCTGCCTTCCTTTGAGGTTATTAGACCAGGCATATCACTGACATGCATGGAGACACTTCCCTTCAGCTATCTTGACTTGTATAGAACTTTATTTAGGTTTTGATTCAAATAACCATTTTTTCCAACCAATTTAAGGGTTATAATATCTGCTATTGACCTTCTATTACAACCTGTGAACCATTCTGTTTAATGTGAAATTACATCATGTAAGAAATTCCTTTTTGTCCATTATCTTGGTCACCAACTTGACAGGGCTCTCAGAGAGTCATGGAAGTATAAATCAGAGATGAGACTAAGAAGTGGGGAACTCGGGAGTAATAGCCACGAGACTAACACCATGATTCCTTCTGTTCCTAAGGCCACAGCAAGAGTGCAATGAAGAATGGACATTAGGTGTTTCTTCCTGGCACTGTGTCAAGTGCAGAATATTTTATGCAAATGAAATATCCTGTTCCGAGAAATAATAGATCTGTAGTGATTTCATTCCCATGTTAGAGCAAGGTTTACATTGAAAAGATGGGTTGGACATAACTATGACTACTTGTTGAGCACAAAAGGATTATCAAGAAGAAATTAATTGTGTGGCATTAGCTAATAGGAAGCAATACACACAAAAGGGAGGTCACAGATAAAAAATTTCATTGATCATAATTGATTGTTGTGATTTGCTTAACTGGACTTGGAAATTATGGGAGAAAATGAATGTCACCGTGGGGAAGGTGGAAGTCAAGGATGAAGGATATACCATATCTTGCATATGTTATGCCTTCTCCTGGGTAATGTCTCAGACCAGTAACAGGGTTCCTCCCTTATAACAGAAAGCACAGCAAATCATTGCAAAGGTGGGTGAAGGTAAAAACAGTGCCAGGAAATAGAATTCTGAATGAAAGATGAAGAGTAGAGCATCGCAGTGAATGCCTTGGAAACTTAAGGGTCTTTATACAGTGAGATGCCAGTCCTCAGATAGCTCTGTGAGAAACTGGATATGCTTACCCTGTTTCAGGTATTTTGAAGTACACTGCTTCAGATATTTATTTTGGGGTGGAATCCTATGCTTTTTTCCCCTTTTGATTTGGAGTTCAGTTGCCAGTTATTTTCCGTGTTGCATGTGCAGGTGGGATGCAAGTACTGCTTTCGCCTGTTTTCATGAATGACCTTTTCAATACAGTCCTTAGGCCAAAGTATGAATTAGGAAGTTCAAGAGAAGAATTAAGGGAAGATTTTGCAAAAATCCATCAGAGTATCCTCATCTATTCCTAAGATTTGCTACAGGCCAGATTATGTGAGACTTTCTCCTAAAATTAGAGGAAACCATCAAGACACAATTGCTTGGAAAGAAGCAGCCTTCTATGGGCTTTCTTCTGTGACTTTTCCACAGTTTTGCTTAGCACTCTGCTTGATGCATCCATGTCCCATGTGGGGTGCTGTGCTCGAAGCATGATCTGTACTGTGCTTTCATCGACACAACTAAGCAACTCAGGAATGCCAAGGGGTCACTACTTTATCAGGTGGTATAAGCAATGACAACGAAATTTCTACTGCTGATCCTCATAGCAGCACAGTGTGTTCTTAGTAGAATAAATAGCACTGCAGAGAGACTTAGTGAAACTGGACTACAGACCTTCTGCCAGTCAGTGATTCCTCTTGGAATCATATATAAATTAGCATATAAGTGACAACAGACAGCTATATTGTTGCCAAACCCTGCTTAGAATATAATGGAAGACCTCCATTTCTTGTGGGAACAGCTCTGTTCTTTTATATGAAAGGAAATTGGATTTGGGAAAGTTGTTTGCTTGTACTTCTCCTTACCCTCTGAACGCTGCTGTGAACTGTTCTTACATTCCTTTCCTTAGAAAGGGAAAGAAGTTAGTTGAATTTCTCAAAGATGGCTTCTATTTCCCTTCCCTATTGCTCCCGTGGTTGATTCCAGTTTCTCTCCCAGCACTGCCTGCCTGCTCATAGGTACATCCACTTCATGGCAGAGTGATTCAGCTGCCTGACTGAACTGAATTCCTTCACTCTTCCTTGTTAGTTTAGCGTACAGTCTTAGAAATCCAGTGAATAAATCACATTTTGGATACAAATCAAAACACGTGATTAATACCTAGACATTTATGGCCATATAATGTTGCACCACAGTTAACAAGTAACATTTGGCTATGGGGTCTGTGCACCTGCTAAGCAGTAATGTGCTGCTAATGTTTTGATGAAGGATCCCAGGGAAAAAAAATACCTCTCTAAGCCAGAGGTAAAGCTTGTGCTCCTGGAATGCACATATGTGGATAGGAGAGTTTACTGACTGGGAATACAGCCATTTGTTTTCCCAAATTACAAATAATAATTAATAAATAAAATGTTTTCTCATGGCTGTGAGCAGGGAGTAGGGAGAATCACCTGGCAAACAAACCGATATTTAAGCTGTGATTCGTAGGGAATATTTTCACATTACTCTAGAACAGTGGCCCCAGGAGGAGCAACACTGAACAACTTGCATTTTGTGGACAGGTTTGGTCTCTCTGTTGGCCTTGGTTTTAAGTTTTTAATTTACTGTATCGAGAGGCAATATCAGAAAGTCTTGTGGGCAACATGTTGCACATGAAACAAAGATTGGGAACTGTGGCTTTCTAGAGATGTACCAATTTTATTGATATTATGACAGTTTTTGCAGACTGAAAATGGGAAAAAAACCAGAGGCTATTTCACCGGGAAACAAATAAACAATCTGCCATCTTGGTTTGGTGCAGTATGGAATAAAATATCTTCTTTAGCATTATGATGATAAATTCCAGGGATACTACCTAGCACAGATGGTTTAGCACTGTGTTTGAAGTAGTGCTTCTCAACAAGAAGTAGAGATGGGCCAATGTCTTCCTTCATTTTTGCAGAATAACTTCAAAAGTAATCTCTGCAAGAACTACTCCGAGAATGCCTCTAGGAAAAACTTCTCTCAAATATTTGTGATGGTGTCTCTGCTACTTGGAGGCATTTGTCTGACCTGTGATATGGCTGGTTACAGTGGTGAGTGGTAGGTGGTTGAGCAGAAGATCCCCAGAACCTCGTGTGGTGATTACATCATATGGGACAATTTTTGTGGATGTAGGTGTTCTCTACCCATCAATGAATGTAGAAGTTTGATACCAAAAGGGTGTTTTACTCCTAACAATGACAGAGAGAAGATTAGTGACATGTAAAAATTGGCTTCAGAGTTCTTGCTGCATTTTTCTCAGTGTCATACAGCCCTGATTTGGCAAAGACAAGTAAGAGTTTTGGAAGTTTTTCCAGACCTGATCCCAGCTAATAAATAAATAAATAAAATTTTATAACATTTTAATGTGATAATTGCTGAGATTTGTCAAAATTAATGTTTTCCCTCTTCACAGACTGTTTTTTGCTTTGACTAATCATCATTTTACTAAGGGAAATATTTTTTGGTGGCTGATTCTTCAATACATTTTTTCACTTATGATCTTCCTTGAAAGCATCCTCTCCCTTTACTTTTCTGTTCCCATGGTTGAGAATAGTTCGTTGTGTATTCTCTGAAAGCTGTCCAGATTTGCTCTAAGTTAATCAGATGCTGTGTTGTGAGACTGCCTTTAGGCACTCAACTGTTGCTAGTCTGGAACAGGATTCCATTTCCTAACTCAGCTTCTTGAAAACCAAAATTTTCCCTTAGTTTTTTATTCAAGCTGTAGAAAAAGAATCCAAAGAACTTTTTAATGGGAAGATTTTTCAGATTAAAATAAAACCAGTTTGATTGAGGAAAATATCTATTGACTGCCTCTTCAAGTGAATGTGAGTGAAAGAACTTGGGAGTGTATCTGTACAGCAGAGTTAATTGCAAGGTCTGACTCAAGAGTTGCTCCCAATTGGCTCCCAGTCACCTACAAAATATCTGGCTTGGAAGTGTTGCAGAGCTTCTAACTGAGCAAGCTGCCTCACTGTTGGCTATAAGCAGGGACTCAGATGTTGTCTTCATGTGGTGTTGTAGTCCACCCGTGTTGCAAGAAAGAATGAAGTCAAACCATGAAATTATTGAAATTCTCCAAAGTCTTCACACAGTTCTTCCATGTATCACAGAGGATGAAAAGATCCTCATGCAATTTATTGGGGAAAGTCCTTGAAGCTTCAGTTCTGCAGCACGGAGAGCAGTGCAGATGCCAGATATCTCAGAGAACTGAAGGGCATGGAGAGAATTTCCTGATTGGTCTGGCCTCCTAAAAATACCCTTAAATTTCACCCAGTTTCTGATACTGGGAAAAACAAAGCAGGAGTGAGATGTCCCAGTGCTCTGTTGAGCCATAGTTGTGATTTTAGCTCTGTGGGACATTTGGACCCCTGTAATGGACATCCACGATAACTGCATTGCTCAAAAATATGTCTCAGGGCTATCCCAGCAGTTTTCCTCTTTAGCTGTGCTCTGAATTCCCTGACTGTAGGCAAGGACTAGAGACTTTTCATACAGGTCTATACACCTAAATGGAATAGGACACATTGGAGAATTTGGTCTCCTGTTTTAGCAGAGGGCTACAGAAAAACAATTTCATGCAGCTGTGAGGAGAGGTAGAATAAAAATCACCCCAATTTTTATTGTGGGGATCAGTCTCATTCAATGGCTCAACCATGGGCTTTCTAAAAGGCACCAAACAGCAATCCAAAGGCAGAAATAATACATGTGAGAGGAAAAGAGATGCAAGGCACTGTTGTACAAAGATTCATAGATAATAACTTGGGATGATCTGGAGAGCACTAATTTAATTTTACAATGGCTAATGAGTTTTGTAGAATTTCTGCTTTAAGCAGACACTCCACATCCTCCTCACTTAAAAGCAAAAAGGAAAAGAAAAAACTCAACTCCCCCACTTTATCCAGACAAAGCCATTCCCTAAACTGGGTAGTTCCATGCAGGTTCCATCCCTGAAATCTAAATTCTACTATATTAGTAAGCAAATTAAATACACTGGAAATACAATGCACTTTCTGCTCTAATATTTCAACACATGTATTGTCTTCAGGTAGTATATGTGATTTCAGGCAGTTCATTGTGTCAATTCAGGACTTCAATTTCTTAATGCTGATGCCCTACACACAGCCCATAATGAAGAAATATTTCCAATTCATCAATCCCATTACAATATTTCAGCAAACTGAAGCTCTTGATATTTAGCAGGTCCTGCTCTAAGTTTTTGAAGGAGTTTGTTGTGTTTTTTACTTAATTGGGTAAATAAAATTTCATTCCACATAATAAATCATTTTCTCCAGTTTTATGTGAGTGTAGCACACAGTAAATGTAGCTTGATCTACTGCCCTCCTGCAAAATACGAGAACACTCATCTCAGTGAAACTGGAGCTGGCAAATCTGGGGTAGGAGAGGAAGCACACACTATACAGAAAAGATGAGGCTCATTCTCTTCTGATTTGACAGAACTGAGATAGTGGATGAGGATGGCTGAAAGGAAACACCGGGTAAGAAAATATGAGATTTTTCTTCATGGGTATAAAAGGTTAAACACCTTTGCTCTTACATGGTAAGGACTGAGGTCTAACTGAGTATTCAAAAATAATAGCTAAATTCCAACAGTAAGATGATAATTATCTTATGGAATATCTTTGCATTTACCAGGATATAGCAAGTATTTCTTGTTCGTAAAATAATAATTTTCACTTTCAAAGTCTCTGTTGTGGGTCTGGCTCAGTAGAACTGCCTTGCCCAGTGGGGAATCCACAGTTAGCATTGGCAATATTGATAAGTAGAGCCATCTCAAGCCATGACCAGAGTGAGCAGTAATTTCAGAACTACACTTGTGTGCTGCTCCTCAGTGCAGCAGCCTGCACAGGGCATCTTGGAAGGGAACTGAACAGCCCATGGTGGATGCCAGTGAGATGGATGGGCATGGTGCAGAGAGGATGACAGTAGAAATCTGTTTTTCCTCAGTTTTCACACACGCTCTTCCAAACTACTATTTATTAAAATAATGTTTAACTAGGGCGAATGCTTAACACAGGGCCATAATCTCAATGTAGATGGGTTTAATGTGGATTGTATTTGTAATGTATTATTAAGAGTTAGTAGATGTGATTTATAAACATTTCTGAGAAAGAAAATTTTGCAGCTAGACTTTATTGCTAATTCACTGGTATACAATTACTTTTAAAGAAAGGTTACATTTCATTTGTGAACAAGTAAAAAGACTAAAAAAGGAGAAAACTTTGTGTCAAAATTGTCATCTCCAAAGTATATGTAGGCAGACGTAGAAAGTTTCACAGACTATCAGATAGGGAAATCAGTGATTTTCAAACAAATAAGAATTTATTAATTTTACAGTGCTTTAAGAAAGGCAAAAGAGGGTACCACTGAGCTTTTCATGAAACCCTGAGCTGTGTCTTCAGCCTACAATAATTTAATTCTTGTATTCAAAATGACCGTAGTCTGATTTTACTGTCAGTGGAACCCAACCTACATTTTAAGCTGTATGACTGCCATTGCTAAGTTCAGCTTTTAGCTGCAAAACCCTCAAAGACTGCCTGCACAGTAGGTGCCAGCCATCTAACATTGTATCCATGAAGTTGGAAACGAGCATGCCAAATAGGTTTTAGTCCATTTGTGTAAGGAGCAACAGGGAAGTTGCAACATGAGAACTGAAACCTATACAAGGAGGTGACAATATTTTTCAGTGGAATGGTGTTTATGTGGGAGAGAACTCTAGCAGAAGATGCAGAGGAAAGCTATGTGAGCAAAAATGGAACAATATGGTCAATTGAAAAGCTGCATGTAAGGTGATTTTAAAAGATTTTTTAAAAGGCAAATTATGATAAGGAAACAAAGGGTAGGGTTTTTATCACAGATATTAGGACTGTTCCAGAACTTGTGTTTCAGGAGGTTACTGAGCACAAGAGTGATGTATTCCATGATTTTGAGGCTGGGAGAGATTCAAAGACGGTGCTCTCAGCATCCTGTCACATCTCTGCTGCACAAGTTGTCATGAAGATAGTTCAGGTACCTCTAAACAATCCAGCTCGAGCATCCAAAGCAAACTAGCTGTGGCAGAAGGAATCTTCATTCCTTTCCTCTCCATTCCAAACCATTGCTTCTTCATGATGTACTGCTATTCAATGACAAATGTTACTTCTTGTAATTGCTGCAAAATTTATATTCTTATTGCTGCTATATTACTGACAAATGTCTGATGAAAAACAGGAGAAGCTAAAAGCACAGTAACAGATAATTTTTAATCAGAAATAGTCACGAACAAAGATGTCCTCTGAAAGCAATCATAATCACTGTGAAAGAGGCCAAAGATCTACGCAATGTTGTCATAATTTTACAAGACTCTATACAAATTATTCCACTTACAAGTTAAGCTTTTGATTAAACATCAGAGGGATTGGTGTGTTCAACTCTTGGTTTTGCAATACCTAGCCAATACAAACTTTCTTTTGTTTTTGAATTATTGTCTCCTATTCTACAACTTTTAGGAATTATATTCATCAATTTATATTCATTCTTACTCCAGAAAATATACACTCCTTAAAATTCATTGAATTAGCTCCTCGTTGAGCAGAGCGGAAGAAGACAGAGTAGCTTCTATAAAACAAGGAGGAAACAGCAAAATGGATTATAAGAGGGTGAAAGCAGTAAAGGAAATTCAGGAAGAGGATATTTTTAGGGAGACCCTTTAGAGTAAAGGTAAGTGATGAAGAGCTCAAGGAACAGAAATGAAACACCTGAAGTGAGCAGGGCCAGTGAGAACGGGAGACATTATGCACTATGGGAAGAAAACTCACATCATTAGAATGAGGCATTTACTCTCTCCTTATCCGAACGACAGAAGCAAGACAATCTGCTGTTTGTGTTGTAAAAGTGTTTGCAGTGGGAAGTATGGTATATGCACATAGAAAGAACATCTGTTCGAGGAAGGCTCTTGCAAATATAAAGCTGCAATAATGGGGTAGAAACATCTGCACAGCTTATAGCAGGGCCACCAATAGTGCTCTTAGGTGGGGGAGGGTGTGATGCATGCCACATGAAGCAGAAGGTCACAGGAAACCTCTCTAAGAATGAGGCAGCTTTTTGTATGTATCCATGCCAAGATAATCTGCCTGTAGACAAACTGCAGTGTTCAGTGTTGCAGAATACTGCTGTGGAAATGCTATAAGCCCTGAAAAAAACATCACTGTCCTTTCACTTAATCATTAAAAGGACAACTTGCCCCTGTTCCTATGCAGTCGTAGGATGACTCAAGGATTTCAAATAAAGCCCAAGCATAAAGGTTTTTCTTTGCCCACCCACAAGACCTGCAAGATTTTATGGCACAGTTCTGTTAGCAGAACACCAAGAAATTCAGAGAGCAAGTGGAGCAAAATGAAGTGCTGACTGGCAGCTTGCTGGCAATGGTATTGGTGCAGTCTAATTGCAGGAAAATATGCCCAGTCACAGTTCCCTGGTATGGCTACACAGCAGCTGGCACCTGAAAGACTCATTCCTGGTTATTTGGGGTATCACTTCACTACAGACATTGCAGGGCAAATATGATTACATGATTTGGTGCCTTTTACCTCAGTTTCTTTTTATTGCAAATACAGTTTCACATGCCTGGATAGAGTAACTTTGCTTGTATATGGAATATATAATGAGAAAAAGGGAGGAAATCTACAGCTCATTCACAGTGCACAGCCTTCAAAGGATGGTGTTTGGCAGCATCATGGCTGCATCTTACCGAGGCACCTTTACATGCTTCACACAAGACATACTATCCGTCTACTCCTTTACAACTCTCCTTCAGACTGTGACTTCAAAGCTGTTCCAGAAAGTTTTACAGCATTTTTACAACTTTTATTCCCTCATTATTAGACTCTAACAATTTGAGCTCCGCTATATATAAATACATGGCTTTATCTCCAGACAATGATACCTTTACTAGTGTCTAGGTTTTGAAGTGCAAGTTTTGAAAACTTTAACTTGAATATAGATAAATGAGCAGATCTAAATGAAATATGAACATGGTATCTTGAAGGCTACTTCTGCTTTTCTTGACATTTCACTACCTTTAGTGGAGTTCTTTTCCATGTGCAATGTAAGGGGTGAGAGAGTGCATCTGATGATTAGGCTGTGTTGAGCAGACACTTCTATATCAAAAGCCTGTTGCTGGCTATGGGAATGTATTTGTCAAGCTCAGCAGGTGATAGTTGAAGACCTTGGCTTGTGTTAAGCTTAAAAGATGATTTTCAGAACATGCAAACTGCTGTACATAATGCTGGATATCCTAATGTTTGCAGACAAACAAAATTTTCATTCATTTTTTCTGTTCTTCAATGTTTTGCAAAAACAGTGAACAAATGCTATTTTCATAAATGTGAGCAGAGTTACCCAATTAGGTACAAAAGATGAGTGTATTTTGTTTTACTGGAATTAGCAGGAGTAACAGATAACTGCTATTTGTAAAACAGGACAAAGATTATTATGTGTAACAAAACCTAGATGAGGAATCCAGGTGCCAAGACTAGGCTTGGCTTTCCCACGATTCCCATGGTAAGTCATGGAAAGAGTGATGCCTCCAGTACAGAAGATTAATTTGGGAGCTCTGTGAGAGTCTGTGTCTCTTCTTTGGCTATATATGGCACCAAGCCTGCCAGCTTCACTATTTGATTGGTATGAATCCTATCCCTTTCCTGAATTGGTAAAATCCTACTCGGAAAAGTGCTTTGCCACTTTTATCTTTTCGCATATTCTTCTTTAAGCATCTGAGTAACTCCAGGCAGGTTGAAAAACACTACATGTATCTAAAAGCAGTGGCATACTTCAGTGTTTTGGAATAAATATGTGGGAAAATTCTTCTGCCTTCTAAGCTTAAACATGGTAACTGGTTTTTTGCTTCATTTTGATTTGGTTTTTTTTTGTGGTAGACATCAAGCAGTTAAAATAAAGGTATTGTTTCAATTTTGGCATATTCCTTCTTATTGCTTTAAAAAAATCAACTTGCTATTTTCCTTCTGAAATATACACTTGGCTCCACTGGTTCTGGAGAGCATGTAAATGATACTCACCTTGGGAGAAAAGAACTTGACCTTGAAATCAGATACCCTTTCCAGAACAACTATGCATTTTCTGGCTCTGGAACACTTCATTGCATCATGCTTTGCAGAAGAATTGTTATAAAAGTGATGGCTAGCAAACCTAAAACACTTTGTGAAAAATGCCTTTTGGTGGGGAGAGAAGTTGTCTAATTTTTAACATCAGATTGACCACACATGTGGTCAAAATCCAGATGGAAAAGAGGGTGAAAGACTTTGTCATGTGGAAAATATATCTTTAACAGGGGATGTGTATGACAGGAAGAGGTTTGGTCTCTGTTGTCCATGTTACTGTATGTTAGAAGGATGCCAAGTCTCCACATCATTTTGGAGCAAAAATCACCCTACTTTTTCTCCCGAGGAGTGAGAAATGTTTTGGATTTTCTGCACTGCAGAAAAGAGAAAAATCTGAAAATCTCACAACTTGTCACTAGACAGGAAAACAATTTCCTTCCTAATTCTAATGACTTACCATTTTTCATAGAAAATCATGCCAGTAACATGTTAGGGTTTTCAAATAAGATGGAAAAGAGTAGTTTCATCACTGATGCTATGGTGTAGGTAGAAGAGGACTTTAAAGCTGAAAAATATCAGCCCTCGGGTCAGAAGGGGCTTTTTCCCTGATCTTCCTTTTCATTTATTTTTACATGGCATTTATCTCCAGCCATAGAAAAGGTTATTACTGGGCATCTAGATACTGGCCATATAAAAATGGCAATATTAAGCAGTGTCAGGTGAGATAGGGAGGAGCAATGACTGTGGTATTTTTCTAGATGATTTTGGCTGCAGTGCTGTCATGCTGTTTTGTGCAGGCAGAAGTGGAGGAATGGCATGCTGAAAGGAGCAGTACAGACACACTGGACGTAGCCAGGCCAATTAACACCAATCATCACAGATGCCATTAGCTTCTGGTAAAGAAACATTAACCTCACAGATCTATTATTGCCTCCAGTGTCCTGCAGAGGGGGGTCAGGGTGAACATGTAGCTACTGGGGATCTCATGGCAAATATAAAGAGCTGCCAGTGGCCAAATAATGTGCTCCTAGAAAAAGGCATGGTCCATTATCCCTGCTGAAAACAGAGTGACAAATTACTGTAAAAGTACTGTACTGCAGCTGAAAGAAGACAATAATTTCATGAATTTTACAGGTACAGCCAACCATAACAGTATGTTCTAGTACTACCCTCTGCATGCTACAGTGCTTTACACTATAGTTCTTTTTACAGCGCTCACAATATAACCCTGTCCTTTCTTAGAAACATCCCTCAAGTCAGGATACTGAGGAAGTACATCTGCTTTACCCTGGTAGACAAATAACACTGGGTTTAAGAGACTGTGCTATAACTTGCATGCTTATTACCACGACCCAATTCTGATTTCATCTCTGTTGATCTTATTTTGGTGTGCATCTGGTGAGTAAGAAAGACCTTACTACTGATTTGTACTAGAATTGAGCCTCAAATATCTTCTGTGATGATTAATCTCCTCAGACGGTTTCCTGCATCTCATCCATGGTCTGACCAACTCATGCTGCTTCTTGAGTACTGGTACGTTCAGTACACTGGGTATGAACATATGTCTTACCCAAAATATAATAATAACCTTGAAAATGCAATAATATCTGGAGTTGAATGCCAAATGCATTTGGTAGTGCACAGATGCACTGGAAAAGGGAAGTGAAAAGAAGGGAGATACCTGGAAAACTTTATGAAACAACATAGGCAGGAGGTGCATTACTTGATCTGCTTCAGTTTTGGATGTGAAAAACTTTGTATGCACAATGATGGTCAAAGGACAGAAAAAACATCAGGCAAAAGCCAGTTCATTCAAAAACCTTGGGGTTGTTTTTACTTAAATAGAATGTATGCTGCTTCATCACAGATCACTGCTAGAAAGGCCTTTGTTAGTGAGAAGAAATTTAGCAAGAGCTAGCTTGCAATCAGTAACTCCTTTTTGGAAAATACATATTTGCTGAAGGATGAAGATCTTTTCTATAGGGAAACTAGTTAGGAAGGGATAATTTTTTGCTCTGAACTTACCTGAGGCAATTATTTTGAAACAAACTAGCTTTGTTAGCGCTTGTTCTGTGATTTGTAGATAGAGAACCTTAAGAACTGTGCAGTTGGTTTATAAATATTTTGAAAAATGAAAGATTAAACGAGTGATTGGTGTCAACAATATTCACATAGCAGTGTAAATACAATCTGTGATTCTTCTGTATAGCATCATCTGAACTTGAGATCTTAGTATTTCACAAAAATTGATTCTGATTTCTGTCTGCCCTAAAGGCTTTATTGATGATATGAAAAGAAAAACGTACATTAAAAAAAAAATATATATACACGTGCAAATCAGACTTGTCCCATTGACCTGTGTAAAATAGGTGTCATCACTCCCTTTTTTGCAATGCAAACTCTTGAACAAAGGCAATGCAGAAGACATTGGTAGCACAGTAGAGAGCACAAACGGTTTTCTTCCAGTCTAACCAATTTTTTACCCAACCACAATTAATTCCTCTTGCCAGTGGTGGTTCTGAGGCCGTAGAAATGGGTCTGTGTTAGAACTGGGTTTGATCAGGCTAATATGTGGTCATTAAATGATGTGTCTCTGCTCCAGTCTGTCCTACGGCTGGGATAATTCTTAACTTTGTGTTTTGTTTACTGGTTGCGTTTTCATGACAGCAGTTTTTATAATTCTTTGATTTATCATCATCAGAGGAGAAAGCAGTCTCTAATGTTAACTGCTGGTATCAACACAAAGAGACAGGACAGGACTATAATTGTTGGGATTGCCATTCAGGTGTGCGTGACTTGATCCAATAAATGTGGGTTTCTGGCACCTTTGTGAGTGATGCTTTTACAATATGCTGCTGCTTGAGCTTGTTTTGCAAGGATTCCTGGCACCAGGAAGAGTTAATACTTTCAGGCTCTCCCCCTTCTCTTTCTCTTCCCTAAAGGGAAAGTCTGCATAGCTCTCTCATATGATCAGGTAGATTTAATACCATGAAGTAGAAGAATAAGAAGGGACTACCTCTAAGAATGCTTTTCTTCTGCCCCATCTTTAACTGCTACTGATATATCAGGCAGCTAGGACGTTAAAAAAGCTCAAGAAACTTCGGTAAAAAAGCCCAAAGTAGTCATCCATGTTGCTCCTTTACCTTTATTGCACTGGCAAATTTTCCAGTATCAGACAAAGAGTACACAAATAGCAGAAAAATGCAGACAGGCTAAAATGCAAACTTTCAGAACTTGGCCAAAGAACAATACTCTTTCTGTCCTGAGTAATGGAGTAATCCAGTAAAATCTTACCACTGGTTCAGAGCATGAAAGAGTCAAAGATGTAAAAAGACTCTTGGTGGATTAAACCAAATCCACAATGGCAGCCAAGCATACCCGGTATAAATGTTCCCACTGAGCCTGCGGACACGGATGCTCTCCGAGTCTCAAGTGATAAAGCACTTAAACATTTGGCTTTGGGCCAAAAGATTTGGAGATCTGAGGCAAAACTGATCACTTTAGGAGAGAGTCTGCTATGGGTAATTAAAGGCAGATTATTGGATTAAGATTTGATGCAAATTTGAAGTCCTTCCTTTTCTTTCCAGATTTATTTTATTTTTCTTGTCTTCTTTGTCTCTGGGTAACTATAATTGAATGCGTCTTTAAACTGTAAATTGTAATTTTGCTGTCAGCAGTGGAGCTTTAATTTCAGATGTTTATTAGAAAATTTCTCTGTGAGGCTCTGAGTTTTGTTAGCTGGAGGGACTTGAATCAATTGTATAGCCTCCCCCACAAAGTCGTGGACAGTTTATCATGTTTTGGTGCTTTGAATGCTTTATTTGCTAGAGTGAGAAGAAGAGATAATCTCTGTCCCAACCCATATTCCCCTCTTCTTTGCTGTAGTCATGTTCTTCAGCACATATTTGTTTTTAGACAAAAGGATAGAGTCCCATCAAGGTTCCCTGTCTGGGAATGTGGCTCTGGTCCACATTTATGGCCATGGACAATCCACTGTGATATTCTCTTCGGAACTGCAGCTAGAGGAGGAGGATTCCTTTTATGTAGATGAACAAACACATCTCTAGTCAGCAGTGCTGCTCTCATGAGTTGCTACTGAAAAATATGACAAGAGTAAATGAATGCAGAAAAATGGAGGAGAAAGAGTCGCAGGGAGAAGTCAGTTTAATTTATGAGCCCCCATTGCTTCTTCAAAGGAAATATATACCCTCTTGCAAAAAAAAAAAAAAAAAAAGAGAGAGATGGAGGATAAAAGCAGCAGCTGAGGATTCTTGGAGTGCAGAAGAATCCTCAGCTGCCATGGAAATAATGAGGATGGCACCAGCTGTTCCCAGTCAGTCCCACACACTTTCGGGGGCACTGTTGAAGGACAGCTGGTGCACACTGCTCAGGTGATACTGTTGGTGAGGTATAAACGGGGTGTGCTCAAACCACTAAGGAAGGGTTTAAAATGTGTTTAAAGATCATCATAGCAATGTGGAACAGCTTCTTTTTTGCTTCACTCAGTTATGTTTTGTAAAACATGCTCTGGCATCATGGATGTGTGTCTGCAGAGAGTAACTGAGCAATCTCACTGTTGCATCTGCCCCTTTTCCTCCTGCTGTCTACCCGCTGCTCTGTGACTCCACTGCTCCAAATCCAGGGTGCTACTAGCCTCTTTGATAACCAGTTTTTGTGTCTGTAATGTCAGGTGGCTCTGAAATATCTGAAATAATCTGAAAATAAACAGCTACGGAGATAGTAAACAAATGGAGAGGCTGGATGGGACTATGTCCCCATTAGACCATTTTTGTGGGATTAGACCTTTCTTTCTGAACCTGTTTGAGAAAACGTGTGTTTTATCCTTATTAAAGATGGATAGTTAAGGAAGTTTAAATTTTTCTAATCCTCTCTCACAATACACCACAGGCTTTTATTGTGCATTGTCACTCTACCTTGTGGAATCTTGTTGCTTAAATACCATAGTTACTCAAGCAACAACAAAGCTATGTGTCTGCAGAGTGTACCTCTGCCCCTTTACCCATTGTGCTACCTGCAAGAGACAGCAGAACCAAGCAAACCTTTCATATCTGCCTGAAGAATGGGGCCTACTTAAACGCTGTGCTACAGCATCTTAGTTATATGATGGCATTATGTCGCTGTCAGTCATTCCACGCAGAGCTCTAATATTGCTCACTCTCACTCTCTCAGTCCTTCTCTCTTCACTCTAATTGAACCCCCTATAATTAAGATAAATTCTGAGCAATCAAACCTGGAATGTGGATGAACAGTCCCTTGTGCAATCCCAAAAGTTCAGCTTTAGGAGGTTACTTCACTATGCTGTAAATCATTATCCCAGTTTAACTACAGCATGTGGGACTGAGAGTTCTTGCAAAAGCTTGCTACAGCAACTTCATTTATGAAGATAACTCAGTAGGAAAGGTCCTCTATTTACAACTGTGTGATTTTATAGGGCAAACTCTATTTTTTAATGTTAGCACCTTAGCAATCAGTGAGAGACAGTCCAGTGCATAGACCCTACAGCTCATTACCAGAAAATGAGGTGTGACTCCTGAAGATGGATTTCCAGTATCTGTTAGTCACACCAACATTTCAAGATAGAGGGGGACACACAGCTTATTTTACTTAGCTTGAGGTACAGACCTCTTCTGATGAGTAACAAGGCTATGATGCAGAGGTGCTATGAGTCAGAGAAATACTCAGTGTACGATGGGGAGAAAAATGAAACAGACGAGCTTTCAGAAAAACTAATAAAAAATGAGAAGACACTAATTCTCTTAACAAAGACCAGAAACACACATGTGGTTTGAATGGTCGTGAAACCAGAGGTGGTTGGACCAGGACCATGATCACAGCTTCAGACACTTCCTAAAGCCTGCCCAGAGCAGAGGCCAGCAGAAAGAATGATATAGTTTCCTGCAGGGTTCAACAGGATTCTGCACTCAATGGTTCTTTCCAATCAAGATTAATTTTTGCAGCTTTTCTATTGTTGGGCTTGTACATAGTGTTTTGTGACCTAAGAATCTTGATCCCTCTGACTGTTCAGATAATTCTTCAGACTTACTTCCAGTTTATATTTTTGGGAATATTTTGTGCTTAGCTCGATCCTGATTTGGTGTTACAACATGACTGATAACTTCTCAGATATTCCTCAGTTTAGGTGTAACTTCACTGGGCTGTGTTTTCAATGAGTCTAGGCCATTTCTAGATTTATGTGAAAACCCTATCAGATCATTTGGTGCATATTCAGGAAATTGTAATGGATATCAGCTTGCCCTAACTGTGACAGCTGCCTGAGGGGTGACTTATAAAGGGCTCAGACACTGGGGTATCTCAATGTTTATGGCTGCTTCTAAGACTGCTCTTCAAAGACAATTTACCAAGCCACATACTGACTGACTATTCAAGTAGAACTGCAGTGTGAAAGAATGGGTGGGGTTCTTTCCTTTTCAAGACATCTGGGGTATGAATTTGTTTATTAGGATGCCTTGCAATTATGGTCTCTTGAAGCAGTACAACATCACAAATAACATGTGAAATGTTCATAGATGTCTTGTATATCATGGCAGTTAGAGGGGAAGGACCAAATATGCTTTTAACTCCATGTTTGCTGTCTTGACCTTTCACTCATGGATCCAGCCTTAAATTTCATGATAAAGCAGCTAAGTCATACACAGATGTGCTTGACACAGTGGTTTAAAGACCAGATAGAAAAGCAAATTTCAAATCTGAAGGCAGCACAAAGATGGCTTGTTCCAACAGTCCAAACTGAATAGGGAAAAGAGGTAAGCTTTTCTCAGGTTAAACTTCCCTGGAACATCCTGCTTCACTGTAAAAGAATTTGCATATAGTTTGTATGCTGTCCGTGGGGATCCCCAAAAGCAATTTGACATCCTTAGGACCAAGGAATTTGATATCCTTAGGATCATTTCCTTCTTTCCCTTCTTAGGCCATTCTTTTGGATGTGATCTTTGTCTTAGGCTATTTTTGATCTTCATAAAATGAAAAAACCCACAAAAGCAACAAAACAACTGTTGATTTTGTTGCATTAAAATCTTACCATGAAATAATCAGATAGAATCTGAAATCATGACCAAGAAGTAACCTTTAGTGCACAAAACCTCTTACTACATGCTCTGACGCTATTTAATTTTAAGTTGCCTGATCTGCGGCCTTTCACATTTATGAAGAATTTTGTGAAGGTTGTGCTTCACCCCTGTGCAGAGGGCTAGTACAAGCTAAAGACAGTCAAATACCTCTCAAACTCTCAAAATTGCTCTTACATTGGATTCCACTCTGGGGCAGGAAACAAATGGATTGTTTTAAATATATCGCCCTGTCTGGGATCTCTTTCTTCTATATGCCAATGCTTGAATAAAACCTGATTTATCTTATTAGGTAGGAATTTATATCTTGCCACATGTATTTCTGAAAACGATTTTTCCTCCTGGTTTGGGACCTGATTCTCTGAAGTGCTGAGCCTCTGCAAAGGAGTGCTGAGCACCTTGCATCCTGCTGAAGTTCAAGGCGGGGTGAACTCACTCAGCACTTCCATGATTAGGCACTTTGTGACTGTGTTAAAGCTTTTCTATCAGAAAGAATTGCTCTTTTCATGGCATTTATTACATGTCTCCTTGAGTGTCCTTTGCAGACCCTTTCTGCCATCTTTCTGTAATACAAGGAAATTTGATCCTGGAGTTATGGTGACAAACCCTTTCAAGCCATGCCACTGCAGCTTTTCTTATCACCAAAAACCATCAGTAGAATTACAGCTCTCTATTATTTTGGTGGTTTTTTTATAATCTATGATACATGGGCTTGAAAACTCAAGTTCACATTACTGCTCAGAGACATAGAAGATGGCTTTCACATTAAAATCTCTTTGAAGAAAGGAGTAAAAGGGGGAGGGACCACAGCTAATTGAGTAATTAGCTAGTTGTCTCATTTTATTGAGATATAAGTAATAACTCATTAACAACTATGCAGTTTCTGGGTGACTGGTAAATAACCACCTAGAAAGCTCTTTGCAATGGTAGTAGGAAAACTACTGAGAATATCCTGCTGCCTGCTCTACTCTGCAGTCCTGCTCTCTTCTTCACTCTTCTTCCACCCAGGCATTTCTTCCTTCTCCATTCCTTTCTCCAACCTTCTCCAGGTTTCTACCCTGGGCTTGTTTCTGGAAATCTGTTATGTTGTTGGCTGGTGGGTTTGCATGGGGCCAAGTCCACATTTTTAAGGTGAACTGGCACAGCTCAGGTTGATAACAGCTGAGGATTTGATCCTTTATGTATCCCTTAATCCCCAATGCCAAACCAATTTGGGAAAGAATATAAGCTGTGTTATAGGTTTATACTCATTTTTTTAAGTAAGGATTCTTTGTGAATGTTTTTATTATTATTCTCCCTTTAGCTCACCAGTGTAACTCGTGTGTGTTCAGAACACACAGCTGTGAGGCATTTAACTTCTGTGCATTACCATCTCCACTTGGAAAAGTAACAGTGGCCTCTCTGAGTGGAAAGTGCTTCTAGATCTGTTTGAAATAGAAATGGTTGATAAGCAAAACTAGGACTGGTTAAGAGGGGTCTTTTAAAGAGTTTTTTGCCTTAGCTGCATCAGTTACAAAGTTTTATTCAAAAATAAATAAAGATAAGATAAAGAATATTGGCTGATGCACACTTGATGGTAAACCCTCCATAGATTCTTTCTTCATAAGCATCATCACCAAGACTATTTCTAAAGTCCAGGAGGGTATTTGGGCAGAGACCTTAATCAGGCTGCAGAGTCATGCCTGATGTCATCGCTTGTCCTTTATTGTTACTGAGGATGGGTGTGAAGGAAAAAGTCTCCCCTTTGAATTCTGGGTTCAACAGACCAGCTGAGTCTATTGTGTTGAATATTACAGGACTGGATGGGCTGCTACTTCAGACGGTTTTCCTGGACATTTGTAAAGCAAGAAGGAAAACCCTTGTCCCTAATTCTCTCCCACAGCTAACCATACAAACTGTATGATTTTTCTCACACAGTTTTAGGTTGGAGGCGTGCCAGCCAGGTCCTGACCTATGTGGCAGAGCTGGCTGCAGCAGCCAGCAGCCTCTAGGGACAGATCTGGGCACCATGAAGGGTCAGTTTAACTTTGGAAACATGCATCGTTCTGGCATGCCTTCTGCCTCTGTGTGAGCTTTGGGTTTCTCAGTCCATGAACTGCCTCAGCTTGCTCCAGGCCATCCTTCATGCTGATGGGTATGCTTGTTTTGGGAGGACTGAATGGCATCAGGATAGAAAATCAGAGCAGGGCTTCAGATTAATGATAATAAATTTGATTTTAAACTTTAAATTTATGTTTCCTACCAGTGGTATAAGCTACTCTTCTATTGATGCTTCTTTGCACATTAAATCTTCTGTCCTTCACTCCACTGCTCCAAAGTTTCCTGTCTGTAAAATTGCTATGGTCCCTTCATACAGAAAGTAAAGTATATTCTTTTATTTGCAAGCAAACCTGACCTGATCTCTTTTCATAGAGGTTGGGTACACAGTGTGTTTGACAACATGAGGGAAGAAAAACAGCTTGGATGAAAAAAGTTGGACATATAAAAAAAACCCTATATATTTTAAAATATGTTAGTGGTATTTTGTATCTTGTGTAATCAGATAAATCAGTATGCAGAGCAGAAATCTCAGAGTCTTTAGGTCAGTTTGGACCAAGCTTTGTTGTCCTTGGGCTCTGTATTTGATGTACAGTTGTGTAGTGTTGCATAACCATCCCTTTGCAAACATTAACAATAATCTAAGGTTCAGGCTGAGTGACAGCTATGCATTGTGAATAGGTCTGTTTAGGTGGCAGGGTGATGTAAATAAGGATGACTAAGCCATGCCACATAAACAGAATTCACCATATGATACTGTTCCCTTTGCATTTTTCTAAATCTTTTGAAGCTAGGGAGGGGGAAATGACAGGATGCACAAAAGAAGCACAGCTCACAGCTCAGCAGTCAGTTGGAGTTTGAGATTTGAATTGTAATATCTCTGCCAGATGGACACAGATATCTATGAGGATGCGAAGACAAGACCGCTTCTTAGAGAGGTCAAGTGACTCAGTGTACTTCACCACATCTGTAAATTGGAAATTAAAAACCTGGAGGCATAATTGTCATAATTTCCAAAATTTAAAGAGACAAAATTAATTTTTTCCTCTTGCGTTTTTTTTTTTTGCTTCTCCTCCTTTGTCTGGAATATAGATTAGAACCACATTCAGAAGGCTCATTTTTCCTTGTCAATCAGTAAGGGCAGCCAGTCAGACCTCATCAGTGTAATAATGGATGTTCAGAGTGAATTAGTTAGCCTGATCATATCAGAGGTGACACAAAAGAAGGGAGGGGAATACTTTATGGTCTGTGGTATATTCACTTCTCTAGTAATTTGTCCACATCTGGAAAAGAGAGGAGACAACCCCCCCCCAGTTATGGCCAAACAACATTCTTCAGCAAGAATTGAGGTAGAAGATCACCCTCTGAATGGTGCTGGTCTGGCCAAAACATCATGCTAAAGCTCTCCAGTGCCAAGAGCTTAAACATCCAAAGTACTCTTTGTTTACCATTTCCCTCCTCACCTTATACTTCTTTAAACTCTGACCCATCAGAAATCTGAGATTCTGACATCCAAAAATTTGACTACAATATAATTTTTAACTACTTGTTTTATTCACTATTTGTTGTTAATACAGCAGAGTCTGCTGGTAATCCAGGCTCTGGAGAAAGTAGACCCTTGAAGAAATGCAGTAAGAGAGCCAGAGAGTATTTTGGCTTGGTCTGGATGAATTTGAATGACGGGAAAGTAAGCCTGGCTTTGCACTCAACAGGCTTCTATGAAGGAAAGAGAGTAATTGATATAAAATGGTGAACTTTACCCCTGGATGGGTCAGAACAGAGAATGGAGATAGAACTGGCTGGTCTCTGAGTACACATGTTGCCCCAGCTGCAGGCTGTAAGAATATCTGCCAAGACAGAGAAAGGGAATGTTCTTAAGAGCATTAGGATAGACCAAGGGGCTAAGATAGGGAGATAAAGCAAGAGCTTAGAAGAACCCATCAGAGGATCAATGTGGGGCAGAAAAGATGGCCGGGTGTCATGGGGCAGGGAGAAAGGCTTCACTTCTCTTATTTGGCTAAGGAAGGTTCACAAAATCTTATGGAACAAAGGAGATGGGCAACCAGACCTTATTGTCTGCTGACATCAGATCCATACAAAGGGAGTTTCTGGGGAACAGCCAAGGGGTTACTTGCTCTCAAGAAGAGCAAATCACCAGGTTGGTCCATTAGTGATACCCTTTTTGTTCATGTAGATATTTCTGCAATGCCCAGATGTGGCAGTTGGATTATATCGCTCAGGGTTTCCCTGTAACTTTCTGTATGTAAATATCTGTTAGAAAGCATAGAACAAAAGGCAAAGGAGATGAGTTGCAGGCTTTTTGTAGTTGCATTCTTGTAACCTTTGAGGTCTTATGAAAACAGACACATCCCCTCACACTCGCCCAAAAACGCATTTGCTATGAGAATCAAAATACATACGTAAAAGCTGCTGAGAAAAGAACAAATTAATATAAATCTAGGCATAAATAAATGTAGGCCAGATATTTTCAGATCACTAGTCATCAGAGAAATTAGATTCTGACCAGACACTAATCAGAAATTCAACTGGTTGTAAGATGATCAATATATTTACAAAGAACTCTTTAGACATTGGTCAAGAACAGCAAGTACCTGGATGGGATCACTGAGGAAGATTTTCTGGTACTTTATATGTATTGTATCTATATGTAATGTTGCTTCTGTATTGACAGGGCCTTGTGGAAGGCTCACCACTTTGAGAAATTCCAGTGTGACCATTTAAGCACCTTTTTCTGCTAACCAAATTTGATTGTCCACAAAATTATTTTTTTCTGTAGTCCTAACACACGAATAAGCACATATGCACACACACATATATGCACATACACATATTTCTATATATGTATATAAACAAATGGAAAACACAGGCTGCTATGAATAAGTAAACAAGAGATCAAATGGTAATATTTACAGAATAGAATAGTGTTTTTCTAGGTCCTTACACTTTGACACCTAACGTAGAACTTTTGCAATGGATATGATTCTTAAGGTCCAATGATTTTTAAAAATCAGGTCTATGGAGAGGGTGTAAGTGGGGCATCCAAAAATCTAGTGTCCAATTAGCATTTGAAAAGTTATACCATTGTACAGTTTAAGTGGGAAGAAACCATAATTTGCTTTGGGTCATATAGTTTTATTACTTAGAAATCTGTTTTCACAACATAAACTCAGTAAGAACTGCTATTTTTAACTACTGTGATGACAACATGTATGTGTCTAAATAGAGAAAATACATCTCAATCTGTGGCTATTTTTTTCATGCAAAAATTCCAACTGGTGATTTTTTTTCTCCTGCAGACATATTTAGGAAACAATTTTTAATTAATATAATACCAGATTACTTAGGGGGGGGATTAAATAATCTGTGCAAATATTGACTCACAAATACCCAACACATTCAGTAAACTGAATTAATAAGTAATTCATTGGCTAAAATGAATACAGAGGTTCAAAGCATTTCTCTGAAAAGAAAGTTTTCAAAGACCACAACCCCTTAATGAAAAATTTACCTAAAGGAAAAAAAAAATCACAAAATCACCTGACTCCTAATGCAGTATAACATCTCTTCTCTCTCCATCATCCTCCACTGTCATCCCTCTATTAGTTTGTTTTTGTTTTTTTTATCACTGTATTAGTCAGAGTATTTATTTGACCAGTATAAGTTTCAGTAGTTTCTAAAATTTTGTTGTTACCCATTAATGTTTTCTTCACTTTGCATCAAGGCTGGAATGTTATTGGTGCACAAAAGCAGAGAGATGTTTCAAACTTAGTCTTTTTTCTTCTCCAGTACAGAGAATACGAAATACTGTTTTGCAGAAACTCTGAATAACTGTAGGAATGTCTGCCTCAGAGGAGCCATGTATTATGCACCCATCTTCTGGTTTCAGGTTTTTATTTTTTTCTTAGGGGTAAAAAAATCTTGTTGCAGTGAAATCTGCCTTCTGGAGTAAGGGTATATCAATAAAATAACATACAGTTTGGAACTGAGAATATTTACAAAATATGTTAAAGGTTTTCTGTTCCCCAGCTGTTTCTCAGAAGGCTCACCACCAAGATGATTCATACAAAAAAATCTGAAGCAATTTTTATTAATACATTCCCAAAACATTTTCAAATACATTGAGACAGACTATTTAAAGTTGTGTTAGCTGTCATGCATAGCCTAAGCAACCTGTCATCAGATGGACAGCTCTTCATTGATTCCTTTCTTTTGACAAGAGTCTCTGGTTTTACATGCAAATTTGTCATCTTAAATTTATCCAGTATATAACCATTCTCATCCCACAGCCACGCTGCTAATCATGTACAGTATCAGCATACTGCTTAATTCCCACTCGGACACTATCGGTGAGCCTTGAAGGAGAAGCAGCAACTTTTCACTTTGAAAAGTTGCACTTGTGGTGTCTCTGCAGCCTGATACTAACTCTTTTGAAATATTCTTAGAGACAGCCTCCCCACTGAATCAGCCTAGGCTAGTTCGGAATGCTGCCATGTGTGATAGGATAGCTTCCTGGGAATGGTATTGCAGAAGCACAAATGATCAACTGCAGTACTCTTTGAAAACTTTAGAGAAGGTGGCTCACCTTAAGATAACCAACTGCAAATTTCCAGGCTAACATGCCAAGGGAATGCCAATAGGGTATCGACTGCAGCTGGAACCATCATGGAAAGATGCAATTTCTGGCAGCATAATTAAAATGTACAGCCATGCCTGCCAGAGCATTTTCTAGCTGAGTGGCAGCATTCAGTGAAACAATTGAAGAGCCTGAACAGTGACAGAACAAAATAATCTTGAAGCAAGCCTATCTATTGTCATGAGTTTTCAGCAGAATAAGTTCTCTTTACTATAAGCTTATGATTGACCCTACAAAATGGTAAAAAAATGAGCAACCTGGTCTAGTGGAAGGTGTCCCCATCCACAGCAGGAGGATTGGAACGAGATGGTTTTTAAAGTTCCCTCAAACCCAAACCATTCTACGATTCTATATATGTATGTATGTATGTATGTATGTATGTATGATTCAAGCTTCTCAGATGGCTACTAATCAGAACATGGAATATTGCCACTTTTGCTGTCTTCATACATTATGAAGGATGCATTCTGCTTGGATGAGTTTAGAAAAGACCATGGAGGAGTTTCCTGAATAAAAGCATATTAAATTTTTAAAACCTGTTACAGCAATACGCATCTAGCAGTGTTCAGAACACTTCAGACGGTTTGGTTTAACTCGGAATAATGTGCTACCAGTGTTTGACCTGGAAAACAGGCTCTGAGAAGCCCACCTTTCCTTTTGACACCACTGAGCCAAACAATCTGGGGTAAAACCTCAGCTGCTGTCAAAGATGTTACTGCTGAAGTCAGTGGAAGCACACTGACTTACATTAGCAGAAGTTCTGGCTCTGTGCCTTCTTTTGTCTTCCCTCCCAGTTCCAGGGTTATAACAGACCACTCCTGAGTCAACTGGAAGGATTAGGCTGATGATTTGGTATTTCGGGGATTAAAATGCAGCCTATGATGGAACATATGGTCTTCTTCTGCCCTTTAGTATTCCTATATCATGCATCTAATGCAATCTGCTGCCACAGAAATAGGAAGCCTTATAGCCTACTAGAAATAGAATAAATAAGAATATGTAAATAATAGCACCCTGTATAAATTATGAAAAGAGCACACAATAAGTTTATTACCCCACAAAAATGAATTTATTAAAGTGGGTGAGCATTTCTGAGCTTTTAAAAAACAAATGATCAAAGCTACAAATTATATAGGTCTTTAACAGTACAAATAAAGAAAATTAATAACCAGCTCAGCCAGTATTAAAGAGTGTGTGGCTAGAGAATTCATCACTCTATTGACCTGAACTTTGGACTGGTTACATAGCCCAGCTGTAATTAAAACATACACACAGTTTACCTGCCTCAAAACTGCATCAGGTTACATTGGGTTAAGCTAAATGCCACAAGCTTGGATGAGTCCAGAAGGGCTTTTGCATTCTGCACTGAAATATGACATCACTGCCCTTTATGTTTCAAATTGTATCACAACAAACATTCTGTGTAAGAAGATACAGCAGTTTATATTGCAAATGCACCACAGTTTCTGCCAGCACAGAACAGGCTTTTATTTTTTTTCCACCCTTTTTTCAAGTATTCTAAGGCACTGCCTTAATACTTCATTAAACAAAATTATCTCTAGTCTCATTAAGACTCTGGAGTTCATCGTAACTGGCACCAAGCAGCAAAGAGGCAAGGGGAAAGAACTGGGTATCAGCACTGATAACAGGCAACATGCGTGATTCTTTGGTGCTGAAATACCCTTCTGCCATGGCTGGCTGTAAGTGAATTGGCTGGACAGATTTTCCAGATCCCCTGAACGTTCCTAAATTACTATACTCACCCAATTACAGTCCTCAGGGGTCACATTTCATTTTCTGAAAACTGGTAACAGGCCACCACAGCTGATGAAATGATGTGGGTATCCAGGCAACTATTGTGCTGTTTGATTAATATAGCAAACACTTGTGTGGCATGATCTCACATACTTCCAAATGTTCCACATGATCTGCCTCGAACTGGAGATCATAAAAGTTTGCCTCATACTTACATTCCCAGTCTTGCATGGATCAGATTTTCCAGATGAAAATATTTATTAGCACTTCTTATTGCGCCTCTCTTTTGTATTATTTAACCCCTGACTTTATGCAGGAAGGTGTCTAGAAACAGGCTGATTTCTTCTTTTTCTTCTCTTCTTTTTTTTTTTTTTGGTAAAGTTTATTCACTCCTCTCTAAGCCAGTTAGCTATGGTAAAGTTCTAGGTATTACCATAGCTACATTTGCCAGAGAGTTTTAGTTCCTAATATAAGGCCACTCTAGTAGACATTTTGAACAGCTGTAACATGGATACATGTCTAAGGGTACAAAAAGTGCAGCCCCTTGTTGCCAGAGAAATAACAGAGGGAGCTCCATAATACCCTAGTTCTCTCACTTTATTGAGAGGATCTGAGTGCTGCTTCTGCTTCAGATGCCCTGAAAGTGTATTTTTAAAAAAAGCAGATCCAGCAAGTGGCACTAGGACTATATACAAATATCTAAGCTAGTTTCTGTTTTGAATCACACCCCTTTCTGCAGGCAGCAGACGCACTCTGCTTTGCAAATGCTGGAAAGAGAGAGGAGACAGAAAGAAATAGCCACTAGCTGACATGTCCCCCAAGAAAACTCTGTAGCTGCAAGTCCACAACCCAGACAGCACCAGCTGCCCGTCCCATCGAGCAGTTTCCCTGTGGCACTCAAGGGGTTAATGGAGCAGATAGTGGAGTGTTTGCTTTCTTCTGTTTGAAATCAAACATCTGATCTTTATCTGAAGTGACAGGTTTAATGTCTTCCTTCTCTGACAAATTTTTACCCGAAGAGGAATGCAAACACATATATTGGTGTGGTTTTATAAGTGCTCATCTCAGCAAGCCAATATTGGGAGGTTTGTTCCCTAATAAACAACAAAGCCATGAGCTTGTGCTGCTTGCTTAAAAAGAAAGTTATATCCCTTACATCATTTAAGAGATTTTACTTTAGGTCTGTCAGGGGTCAGGTACTTTGACAGAGCTTTAGGCAAGGTGAAGTATTACTGTTCAGCAATGTTGACTTCTCTCTTTTTTTTCTTTCCTTTTTCTTTCTCTTTCTATTGCTTCTTATTTAAGTTAATTTAATATTTGCAAAATACCCTATTGCCAGCCTGATCAAGGAAAAAGCCTTTCTCTTGCACATTGCAGGACATGTTTTGGTCAGCAGAAATTTGCTTTAGACAAGATCTCTCCCTCTGGCTTGTCATATTCCCTTTCTGAGGAATGACAGAAGGGAAAAAGGAAAAAATTAGTCAACTTGATGTGGACAGATGCCTGCTCTGGAAAGAGGACTGTGAAATACACTTTTAAATAGGCCAGTGAAGATTCAGAAAGCTGTGGTAGTTTGCAGATATTTTTCTCTCTCTATATATATATATTCTTTATATACCTGAGCACAGCAAATACTGTCTAATTCAAAACGGCTTTCCATCACCTCTAACTTATTGGGGAAAAGACCAGGTTTTACTTTGACTGAAACTTCTGTTATAGATCTGAAGCATAAAACAGTTCACTAACAAAATCTGTAACATTTCAGTATTTCTGGTTGGATAAAAAAATCCCTACTTAAGCAGCCTCTCAGTAACTCCCTGTCTGATGGTATGATAAAGCTCAAAATACCTGCTGGAAACACTGAAAAGCCATTGTGTTTTTTAACGAAGTTTTCATTTTGGCTTAGACATAAAAATGATGTAAGCTTTTTGTCTGTTTGTGGCTGTTTGGAAACCCGAAGTGTTTGGTTAGATTAATTAAAAGAAGATTAAAGGTCCTAAGTTGGTCTGAGTGTTGAGAAAAATTGCAACTTCAGGATGCTTCCAGTCAACCAAGTAAAAATTATTTTCAGTGATGTCAGGCAGAGTTTTGATCGACTAATTCTCAGTCTATAGCAAAATTAGGGTCAGGTTTGTTCAGGTAATGTTTCAAAACACTCCTCACCCATGCAGTTTCAAGTGTACTTATTACTCCATTTACTCATACCAAGTGTTTCCAGTACCCACTGATAACAAAACTTTTCACCAACTTAACATCAATGACATGCAAGCAACACTACTATGGTATTTGGGAAGTCATCACCTATTTTCCAGACCTTTTGCCCCTAGGTCTAGACCTCCTAGGACAGAACAGAAGATGCAAACTGTGGTATCTGAACACAAGACTTCCAGATTTTTTTTAGTCTCATATTGTTGCTTTCCTTATGGGCCATAAAATTGGATCCTTTTAAGGATGGACTGAATATTGCACCAAACATTGAACAACCGATGATGCCATGGGGTGCCATGGTACCACAGAATAATGACTGTCCAAGAAATCCTTGCATCAAGCCTCATGGGGAGCCCATATCCACATAGACTCCCTGAAGTCTCTTGCAGCCATCCTAAACAGGAAATTCAAATATACATGTGATTGTGGGTTTGGGCCTATGCAAAAACTATGTGCAAATACACGTGAGCTGGTGGACAAGTCCTGCAAAATGTGAGCCACGGATGTTCTATTCCCAGCTGTTGCAGTGGTGGAAAGTCCTTGTGTCAGGTGGTAGCTGCTCCACAGTGTGGCAAATTGCAGTGCTGGCACCAAAGCTGCTGTTGTCGGTTCCAGCTCCAAACTGCTCTCGTCTTTGTGATTCATTACTGGGAGTGAATGTTTTCTGCATGTCAGGTTTTGGTTTCACAGGAAGTGTGATCTCAGCTGGATTCCTGCCAAGGACATTCTTGCCACAGAGCTTCTATCAGACTTCAGTTTTTGGTAGCATTGCAAGTAGACAGACATAAAAGGATGGAAAGGTGCTCTTCTATAGCAGTCCAAGGGCACACAAATAAAGTCTGTTTTCACACTGTGTGTTGAGGCCCTCCTGCTGGATCACAGCAGAAGACCTGGGACAGGAGACCCTGATGGGTGACAGCTTTGTTTGTGCTGTGGTGAGATTCTGGCCCCACAGATCTTCACTAATTTTTCGGGATCCTGTTTGGTTTCGCCTGTGCAGTCCCTGGCTGTGCCCTTTCCCCTCTTACTGCTCCTGCCAGCAGGCTGAAATGCCAGTCAGCTCTTCACTGTTTTAATCCACCAGTGCTCACTGATGTAGAGCTAAACAGGAGAATAAGCATAGGTATCACAACGATAAGGTGATGTGATGTTACTCTGGTCATACAATGTTTCTCCTTTATTTTATTTTTCTGTGAAGAAGATGTCACGTGAGAAAAATAAAAAAAAAGGTGAAAAAAATCCCGTCTTTCTTGGCGCAGTTTGGAACCTCCCCATCCACCCTGCATGGCTCCCACCACCTATTCTCTGGGGGCAAATATTCACCCACCACCAGCAGCACCAATGGTGCTCTTCTGCTGAAAATACACAGCACCCAAAAGAAGATGGACCTAGGGGTACCCTGGGTGGGGAGTGAGGCAAAGCACAACCTCTCCCAGTGGTGAGGCTGGCTGGGGTGCCAGCCCGTGGGTCTGAAGCCACCACCCCGCTCCTCAGCTGCGGGCTTTTCCAACATGATCTATAGAGCGATGCTGACAGTAGATTTTCTGGCAGCAATAAAGGTGGCCCGATTCAGAGAATAATTACTGTATGCAAATGAGTGTGATTTTCCTCTGCCCTTTTATGGATGACTCTGCTCTGCCATTCATCAGGGCCACAAATTTCACTTGGTAGGAGACGGATTTAAAGAGACAGCCGCCTCTAGAGCTTTGTCTCGGACTTACTAAATCCATGCTTAAGTGTCTTCATAAATAGACGTGCATATGTTATAAAGGGGATGGCAGATTCCAGCCTCTTTATCTATGTATTATTGCTTAGAAAACTGTTGAGAAAACATCTGACTCTATGGCCATACAGTATATGAAAGCTTTCGCTGCTTTGAATAACAGTCTCTTCTCAGATCAGGGTTATATGTGGTTTAGTATGGCCTCTAGTGTGTTTTTTCTCTCTCACTGTGTCCTTTATGATGTTTATATGGTATATGCCTCAGTGTGCAGTGGAGGAGGGAAAGAGTGCTATATTTTTTTCTGATGACGATTAGTTAATGGCTATCACGTTCACTGTAGTAATGGTGGAGGCTGCACTCACAGCAAGAAGCCTTGGCATATTTGTACTGTTGGGGTTCAGTCCATCTGAGGGTGGGGAGAAAATGTCCTATAGTCATGATATTCCTGTCATGGTCTTGATCTGATGATGCCATCATGATAAAGGGGGGAAAACCCTGCAGCAAAAAAAAAAAAAAAAAAAGGACCAAATCAAGATTTTTTTTTTCTGAGCGTGGTGTGAGCCTGATGGGTTCACAGGAAAAGAAAACTGTGATGAAGTCAATCTGTTTTTATCCCCTGATGCTGGACACAGGAACACGGTGGTGTGTTTGCAGGAAATCTGCAGTACTTAATGTGTCACTGCTAAATATCAGTTTGTGCACTCTCTCCCAGGGCGTGCTGCGCACCCTCCTCCTCAGCGCACGGAGGAGAAGGGAAGGAGGGAGCCATAAACGAAGCAGGTCTGTCTGTCACCGGGCTGTCTTGTTACCCATGAGGCAGCAATACACCGGTGTCAGTACATCCACAACACTTTTCTCCCAGTGCCACTCAAAAAACAGAGGAGACAAGCTGTGGTGTTTCGGTGTTTGTCGACAGTGTGCACCACTAGAGGCCATCACACACTTCCCTAAATAAATATCAATTAATACACTTGCTTTTGGGGAATTCCAGGAGATGGGTCCTGGTCCCCTTAATCTCCCCTTGCAGCACTAGTACTTCAGTTCAGGGCTCAGGTCCTGTGGCTAACAGATCTGTGCAAAATATACTTCGAGAAAGAAATTGTTTTAGGGAAGCCTTAGGTCCATATGCAGAATGCATCAGATTTTGAATATTCCTTTGAATATGACGAGTATCAAATGAAAGTGGAAAAAAACAGGCCCATTTTCCTTGGGCTATCAAGAAAAGTGAACAACATTTGCAGGTAAAAGGGGAAGTGAGGAAAGTTTACCTGCTTCTAATGTTTGTGGCTGGTTCACTTCCACTTTCAGCGCAGTTCCTGTCTTGCAGAGGCAGGCTGGGACTGGTGTTCTACATCCAAATCACTCCGCTCCTTGTGACAAATTGTAACCATTTGCAGCAGACTCGGTAGCTAAGGAGTTATTTGCCTGACTAAACATTTTCTAACATTTGGAGGCACAGGTATTTTCTGATAAACAGAATTTGAGTAGTCCTGGGCATTCAAATTTTTCAGTGGAAATCCAGGAAAACCCCTGATTGTCATTTAAATCTAATAAAAAGCCGGTAAAGATCCTGAAAGGATTTTATTCCAAAACTCAAAGCAGAAGATGAGAAGTGTAAAATCTTGCTACCCAAAATTAGTGTGTCTTCAGGGATACTACCAGTGCTTCCACATGGGCCTGTGATTAAACTGAACTACACATTGGAAAGCCTGATGCCCATGCTCACAGAAGGAGAAGAGCAGGGCAGAGGTAAATGTTTGGAGAGTAAAGTTAATTATTGGCAGAAAAAAAAAAAATCAGCTTTCTTATATTATTAAGAGGTATTTATCCTATGTCTGTTGAGCTGCTGTTTTAATATAGGTTGACCTCTGACAAAGATGATAATAATTTGACATTCTTGCACAACATTAACAGCCAGAGTGACTCATTTGGGAGATGGATTCTGACTTACAACTTCAGAGTCGATCTGCTTTGGTCCCATTATTATTTCTGTGTTAAGATGAGGCTTAAAGCTTCAACCCCAGTGGGTTTTCATGTAGCTTTGGTGTGTAGTAGGCGATTAAACCAGTTATGAAACTGTTTCCCTGATTCCCTGTTTCTCAGCCACCACTTGCAATGAGTGGACATCCTGCTTTGCTGCTGGGGAGCATTTTGCATGGAGGTCAGCCTGCTTTATGCCATTAGGCACTGGAGTCCTTTTGGACTTTTTCCTTCAGTTCTGGACAAGGCACTGAGATTTAGGGTGGCCATACCATGAAGGGCAAACTTGGTGCAATGAAATTGCATGCTGTCCAAGGCAGCCAGGGCTGTGATGGCAGGAGCTAGTGGGATGCCCTGTGGGATGTGGCTGAATTCCTACCAACCACAAGGTGCTGCTGCTGCTGGGCAGTCTGTTTAATAAGTGTTTTACCATTGCTTGGTTTACACAAGTTTTACTGATGCTGGACAAACTAACTCTGGGAGGACACCAGGGGAATTTCCAGTAGTCTGAGAGAAAACTGGATCTAGCCAGTGTGGGATTAGGGAATGGAGCAAGTAACTCCAAAGACAAGGTTTAAATAAAAATATTTCTTTTCCTTTAGACCCACAAGACATTTAAGACTAAGGCCTTTTAAGACTGATGAAGCCAGTGCTGCTGGTGGCTTGTGTGAGTGGGAGTAAGGCATGAATTTCAAAACTGCTTTTCTCTGCTGCAAAATCTCCAGATCGCAGATAGAGGAAAGGGAAGGAACGGGGGAGGAAAGTTCATTAAAGGGGGAATATTCACAAAAATTTCCGTTGAAACTGTGGCTTCATGGGCTGCATCCCTTCCACCTGGAACTTTCTTTCTTCCTCTCCAGTCTCTCTTTCTTGTGATCTACTGTGAATGCAATTGAGAGACAGCTTCTGCACCTTGGGTATTGCACCCCATGTAATTTGAATATGAACACAGGGCAAGGTCTGGATTTATTGTTATATATTTATAGTAGTCCACACTGTAAGCTAGGCCCTGGTGAGACAATCAGGAAAAAAGTTTTCTGCTCCAAGGATTTTGCCATCTAAAAGTGGTGACAAAAGTTGACAGAGGGTAGAGGGGGAGCAATGGAAAGTTTACATGCAGTCAGCTGTACTTGACAAGAACAATTTAAAGTATAGATGAGACAAGGTCCTGCAGGTGATCTCTGGGAGGTCTTGCTGGACATCCAGACTCATGTAGGTGAAGTCACAGAGGCAGCTGCAGAGCAACCTGACGAGGAATAAACAGGATGTTGGCATGGGAGTCCAGCTAACTGAACAAACCATACAGGGCTTTTCCCTTATTCTTAAATAAAGTAACTATTTAAATTAGACATGTAAATACAGAAAATTTTCATATTTAATCTGGATTTTTTTTGTGTTCAGAGGCTTCTATGAAATTTGACCCAATAGGTTTTTTCAGTTAAATTTTCACCAGCTGAAATCCACTTGTAACACATTCTTCTTTTGCTGAACATTTTCTTCCTCGTCTCACAAATCCCTAGCTCTCCCTTGTGTTCATGGACAAATGCCTTGCCAGGAGAGGAGCAGCTACACTACCTCAAGACAGAGACTTTGTGTCCATTGCCCATAATGTATTAAAATGGACAAAAGATTTCTGAAACACACTGAGACACACCACAGGAGGACAGTTAAAAGAAAATAGAGCATCTTTTCAGTCAAAACATCCTGCAGTATCTCCACATAATGCTTCATGGCATATGACAGGAAGAAGATGACATCTCTCATCACTAGTCAATAATAAAAATCATGTCAAGAATGAATTGCCTTTGAAAAAATTACTGTACATGATTTCCATGGTCAGACATCCTGGAAAACTTCCAAAAAGGGGGAAGAAGGAGGGGAAAAAGAAAAGGGAAAAAAATGTTATTGATTTCCTCATTGGGAATGTTATATAACCTTCATATTTTATTAAAAAACTTTACTCTCACTTTGTGAAACGTCCTTTAACACATTATGTCATTTTGTAATACAATAGCTCTCCAACTCCTTCCAGCCCCATCTCCCTGATGTGTTCTCTCAACTGTAGTTATTTTCTTTCCTTCTAAAAAAATATTTCTGATAAAATGTTTGCAAGTGTTAAACAAAGGGGTGCACTTTAGTGTAGCATAAGTTAATGCAGGCATCAGGTAACACTCAGAACACGCTGACATATTTCAAGCAAAACATGGGAAATTCAGTTCAAAAACCTTATTTTTTGTCTTGAAATAGAGACTCATAGTCTTTGTTTTAAGAACACAAAACTTTTTTTTTTTCTTGTAATAGTGGATTCCAGCTGCAGGACTCCTCAACTTTTCCTTCCCCCCTTCCTCCTTCTCCATTTCTCCTCCCCCACGCCCCCCAAACTCTCCCCCTCCTTCCCATCCGGCATCTACTCACGCACACATACTCCCTAACTTTTTGTTTTTAGTAGCTGCTGCCCCATAAGAAATGCTATCCAACAGACCTGGTGCCTGTCACCGCTTCCCATCACATGCCTGGTAATTAAACCCTGACTGATTTATTGACTGACAGCCAACAAATCCCAACCCAGTTTTTATGATATACATGCCTCCCCAGGCTAAATTCACTCAAACAACAGCCCAGCTGAAAAGGAGGAGGAAAGGAAAAAAAAAAGAGTGATACAGAAAAAGCGCTACACACACACACACACGCATGCATACACACTCACATACCAAAAAATCTCGTATTGGTAGATGAAGGGGAGACATTTTGCAAAGAAAAAAACTCAGCACAACATCTCTTTCAAATCCAGACTTGGAAAGGGAATGGAGGGGGGGAGGAGGAAAGAAGTAGTAAACATCATTACTTCAGCTTTAAGATTCATTTGAAACGTCTCACGTACAAAAGAGCTCTGAAGGGGAAAACAAGACGTGCTTGCAGCTAATATTACAGTCAAGTTCCAATTTTACCTAAGGGAAAGCAGCTTTATTAAAAGTCATGACTGAAATTGCGTGACAGGTGCCAATATTCTCCACCCTGACAGATGTGTCAGTTTGCGAATGCCATTTTCTTGTCAGCGGTCCCTAGATGGAGTTGCTCCCATCACCATTTGTCTCTCTTCCAGCTAGATCACACATGCCCGTCGCTTGCCTCCAAGCTGCGCTGCGTTGTTTGATATGTGGAATCTTCACAATGAGACTTATTAAAAGACAGTCCATTATTTTTATTTAGAGCATTTCCAAAACAAGCAGAGCGCGCAGAGATAATTTAAAAATTGTGCGGCGGGTCATCTCCAGGCCAGAGCGGCTCAATTGTAAATGCATAAGAAAGCAGTGTCTCCCCCGAGCCCCTCCTCATCCTTCAGTTCATAATGAGCTTGATTTGAGTGACATTTAACCCTTGAATAATGGCCCTTCGAGTCAGCAGGACTCTGAAGCTGTGCTCTGCAGAGGAGGTTCAGCCTGAAGGATTAATTCTGCTCTGATTTTTCCTAAATCTCCCCCCCAGCCCCTTCTGCTCTCCTATTTTGTTACAGGTGTGCTTCACAGCATACCGCTAGATGTAAAAGACTCTTGATCGTCTGTATTTATAGACCCTTTTCCTCCTCCTGTTGGTTTCAAACACAAAGAAAAATGGTATCTCTCAATCGTGCTTGGTATGAACATGCAGGTAAAGCTGCAGCAGACTCCTCTCCAGCCTCTGATGGAAAATTATTACAGATGAAATGATTCTGTAATGGAAATGGTAATAGGAAAGTTTCATTCTAAAGGATGTTTGTGCTAACATGAGAGGCTATAATATGTGATGGATTTGGATGCAGGAATAAGTGCGATCTCAAACTGAATTTTACTTCATCATTTCTAGAGGTGGCACTGGGGGGCTGAAGGAGGGCTAATGGACAGTGCTTGCAAGTACTGCTGGGTGAAAAGACTTGAAATGTGAGATCATTGATGTTTCATTGTCCCAGGCTAAGTGGCAAAGCAGGCTGTTGCTTCAGCATTTCTTTCTTAGGTACATGGATGCTAATTCTTCTTAGGCTGATATAGCTCATCAGCCCTGGTGAGTATTTGTCTTTCAGGGAAGGTGCGTGGTGAAATCGTAACTAACCCTTTGCAGATGATAGGGAGCTGCTTTCAGTTCTCGTGAGGAAACAGCATTTACCTCTTCATCCTTATCTTGGCACAAGACGTGGGCTGGACCCTTTTCCTGCCTGGTTGTCAGAGAAGAGTTTGTTGCTGTCACAGGCAACTCTGAGTGGGCTGCAGGCAAGACAGGGCTGCAGACTGGCTGCATGTCATTTCTGGTCCCTCTCAGCCCTGTCTCAGGTCTCTCAGCTGAGGACAGTCTGGGATGATCTTCCTTCTTCAGAAAATGAGCCAACTCCAAAGTTTTGGGAGACAACAGTTGGATTAAAAGGCATCATACCAATGTTTTACAGGACATGGAAGGAAAATGAAAGGTTCACTCTCTAGCAGAGACAACAAGGAGAGAAGAAATATTGGAAAAGAAAGAATTGAATAAAATAGAGATTGTTTGTATCAATGTCCACAAAAGACACTCTCATACCATGTGAGTTGAAGAAGTTTTAGAAGAATTGAAATGAAAAAGCTCTCATAATCTGCAAGCCTTTCTTAGGGAAGCATTTCCATTGCACAGTCATCTGAAAGGCCCAAACATAGATTTTTCACTCACTAGTCTGTCACCCTTTCCCACAAGCATTCCTTCAGAAATTCATTTAAGAATTATAAAACCGTGACCAAAAATTACTAATGAGTTTTCTCCTCAGTCTGGAAAAAGAAGATGGGCTGCCATGGTAATATTTTCTTCCCTTTTTCCCACAACAATGTCTGCAAACCTGGAGCAACAGTTCTGAGAGCAGCCACAGAAGCAATTACACCACAGTCCAAACAGCCATCAGCTCTAGGGCAGGCGAGGAACACACCAAACTGCTCCTGAATTACACAACATACCAACCTTTCTCACTTCGGAGGAAGGGAGACAGGATTGAGGAGGGAAGAGAGAAGAGAACAAGGAAAGAGGTGAAGTTGCTGCTTATTTGGTTGATTTGTCTTATTTTTAGAAGCATTAATCTGCTCTTCCAGCTTCCAGGAATCCATTCTTCCTTTTAAGCTAAAGAAAGAAGTGGGCAGCTTCCATCAAAGGCTGGAGAAGACGGAATGTTTCGGCACTGTGTTCTAACAGTCAGAAGCTCTGGACTCAGCTGACAGAAGAAAGAAGAAAACCTGGAGGTGAAAACCTTGTGCAGGGCAGGGCAGCAGACACCACATGACTGTGGGCATTGATGCAGCCTGTGCAGATAACTGTAACTGCTGTGGCAGGTCTGCTCTGGAGCCCATCTCTCAGGCAGGATCAAGGCTTGTAGGTCTTAATAAAGTCAAATCAACACATAGCAATAAAATAATAAGTCTGGGCAGCTGACAGATGCTAATGAGCATGCTTATTTAAACCACCAGCAAAATCCAGCTGAAAACTAAGCAGATACATAAAACTCTTGACTCAATCCTTTTTATTTGGAGAGAGATAATTAGGGCCCATAGGACATTTTCAAGGAAGATATTTGGGATGCTGTATTATGAGCCCATTTCTGAGCATGATTAACCTTACTTACTGCAAGAGAAAGTATTCCTGTTTTTAATCACAGAATGTTTTGAGTTCCATGCATTTACAGGTTCAGATGGTATAGGCAGACAATGGAAAAAAACAAATAGGCAGAAGGGGACGGTGTGATGAAGAACTGTGCCAAAAGCACTACAGCTGATGAGTCCAAGGAGACTTAACTACATTCTCTGCTTTTTCAGTGGAAAGACCTAGGCAGTAGACACACGTATGCGGATCTTTTGGGAGCTTTGGGTAGATAAACATATAATGGTTATTTTAGACGTCACCTTCACTGTAAATGAGACCATTTGCTCTTGTGCCTGCTTATGCTGAGTATAAGAAAGCATTTACATTATTGACTCCAAAATCATATTCATGTCATGAAACAGTGGGGCCTTCACTGAGTGCAAGTCCATCAGGGTCACGGCAGCCAGCAGAAAACAAGATTTACACACTGGCAAAAATGGAAATGATCCCTCTTCCCCTAGTCCTCCCCCCAAGTATTTGCACTTGCAAACTACTGGCCTTCAGCTGCAACATGGAAATAACTCAGATGGTAATAATTCTAAGGAAAACATTTGCTTTTTGTAAAAAAGCTTCATCACGGGGAAAGCTCTGACGTGATTTTTGCATGGCTTTCCTTTCCCCTGTGACATATTGACAGAAATTGGAAAAGAAGGTCTCCTTTCCCAGGAAAGCAGAGCAGAGATCAGCTGCTAGGGCTTGGTGGCCCTGGTCTATGTGATTCATATCCTGGGGTTTTTGGTAAAGGAAAGGCAAAAAAATCCTGGGGACATAGACATATTTTGATCTTTCTTGTCCTGTGTTTCACTGTTTTTACTTCTGTACTGCTCAAAATGACTATGTCAGTAAAAATTACTGACACTTCTGCTAGCAACTGAACAACCTGCTTTGGGGTAACCTTTATTCTTTTTTTCTTGCACCACTTTTCTTATTTCTTTGTTCTGCTATAGTGCCAGGGAAATCTAGAATGCCCTATACACTAATACCATTGGCTTTTCTTTTTCTTTTTGGCAATCACTAAGAAGAATAACACTTCATGTGGAAGACAGCTGTTCAGATATGCTTCAAGTGAAGCTAAGTTGATACATATACATTATTCTCCACTTTTTTTATTTTTTCATGTCTGCATTTTATTTCAGATTCTTGAAAAAAAAAATCATTATGAAAGTGTGATACATGTAATAAAATTGTACCATTTTTGTATAAGATGTTATAAAAATATTAAAAAGTCCCTTAAGATGGCCTCTCATCAATCAAGGATTTCTCTCTCCTTCTGTCAATCTGCATTCACCTATTTAATATTTCCTATTCACTCATAGGAAAGCACCCCAGACTATGAATCTGAACCTCAAAAAATGTGGATGACTTCCATGGGACACCTTTCTGGACTTGAACAACCACAGGGGACTCCAGAATGGGAAGGATGTGAAAATGAGTGTTTCTATGCAAAGACTGGTTCATCCCTGAATATTTCTCCTTCTTTCCTATATTATCATATGCACAGCAGGGAAAGATAATAATAAAATGACACTTTAAAATGGTAGGAAGAAAGTCAGGAAAAGTAGGTCAATGAAAAATACATAAAATCGACAAAATGAATCTGTGACTAGCTTAAGATCAAGAAAGACAAGCCCCCTGTCTTTAAATGGGCAGAAAAATAAAGAAAAAAGGAATATAAATTTCTACAGTGATAAAAGTTACTGATTAAGACATCCAAGCCACCTTAAGTCAGTTTATTTGAACAACCTGAGAAAAACAAAAGTCAGTGTGTCTTATCTATCTAGCATAGCAGTGGTTTCTTATCACTAACTTTAAAAACTCTGTTGGCTTACACTAGGTTTGATTCAGATGAATTTGGCCCAATAAATCTTACTAACACTTATTCCTTGAAGTCATGGCCTAACATATGTCTTGAGTTCCTTTTAAGTTTAACCTTAAGTCAGAATTTCCTGTATTTCAATAGTTGCTTCTTGATAACTGCAGCACGCTTAAAACAAATTCAGCCTTTCAGTTACAGATCTTCACTTCACAACACATTTTTACTGCATAGAAAAGCTATCTTCAATGATTTAGAAGGGGTTTTCAAACTTAAACTCATATTTTCCCCCTTTCACAACTGTGAACATAGCCAGTGATTCAATTTGGTTTTAAAAACAAAGAAATACGAGACTATATATGTGGCAATGCAAAAAAAAAAAAAAATCTTAATCGTTTTTAGGCTTTTCTCTCTAGCATTGCATCAACAAAATAGTTGATGAGGTGTTGGCCTGCAACTAACTTGGTGTGGCCTTCATGGAATATTAATAAATTTGTGGGTCTCAAGCCAAAGAAACCTCTAAACTGCCACGTAATATCAAGTGTTGTATCAATATCACATTCTAGATGGCACAAATGCATATCCAAGTCTCAAGCTGATGGACAAACACATGTGTCTGAGCCTCATCAACTGTTTTGGCCACAAGGCAAAGGATGAAGCTGAGTAATTCTCAAGCTATAAGCATGACTGTCGAATACTTAGGAATAGTTGAGCCACATTTTGGCTGCACTATTCCACAAGCACTTAGCCTGAGGCATGGAAAATGTCAGCCACTGTGAATAAAGTTTATTAGTATTTTGAGTAACTGGAAACTCTCCCACAAAGCAAGGAGTTTAGCAATGCTGAATAATAGGTGGCACTATGCAATCCAATGGTCCTGCTTGTTCCTGTTTTGGAATGTCTGAAGCAGACATGTTCATTTATGGTTTGTAGACTGTCTTTATTCCCCGTCCTTGGGGTCAATCCCACTAGTGTGTGTATTTGTGTAGCTTGACATACATCATCTCCATCTTAGAGATGAATTCTGATCATTTGTTCTTCTTTTCTCTGCTAAAGGCATCTGAAAGCCACAATGTACATCTTCTCTCTGTTTTTCCCAGGTTTGTCAACAGGTGATGAGGAAATCTGTGAGTCATCACTACACTAGACAGCGAAATGCTGCCAGAAGCAGTGGTCCTCTTAGCTGCTGGCACTGTCAATCAGATTTTATGTTGGCCCTGTGTCTGTGCCCTGTAATTAACCCCTGTTGTCCTCACAGTTTCACAAGCCCTGCTCCTCACTGAACTCCCATGGGAGTTCTCCCTCCACTTATATGTTACCTGGATGAGGCTGGAAACCTAAACTGCTGCTGTGGGTGACAGAAAACTAATGCTGATTATCTTTGTTTAGTGATCAAGTAGTTGAGTTTATTCCTTCTGTTAGGAGCTCACAGTTAGTTTGGGATCTGTTACTTCCTCATATTATTGGGAAAACCCAGTAACATTAGGAATTGTCTATTCTCAGTGACTTATATTTTGTCTTCAATACACCTTGAAATTGTTATATCACTCCGATTTCTTGCAAGCTGCCTGATTCTGTTTTTACCAGCGGTTATCTGGAGGTTTTTTAGTCAGAAACTCTGAGGGAACGGTATTTCTACACCATCTTTTGAAACTTTGGGTGTCAGGGCCAGGGAAGCTCTCCTGGCTGTGCAGAGCTCTGATTGCCTGATTTTGCTGAGCCTGTACAGCCCTGCCAGTCAGAAATGGAGGAGATGTGTAAGAGCATAGCCAGTCTCCAGACTTAATCCCCCTCTGTCCTTATGCTTGAAACACCAGGGACACTAAACAGCAGGGTCAACAAACACCATCTACTAAAGGCTTATTGGGCCCAGGTAATTGGTGCTCTTATAGCTGAGTTTCTGGGGTCTGAATGTAGAGCCAAGGACACTGTTGTGAGATGTCTCTCTCTTGTTTGGGTCTGTGTTGTTCTGCACCATGTCTGGCTGCTACCCTACACAACTGTGAGGAGCCAGGGGGGAAGCTCTAGTAGATGCAATAGGGAAAGCAGAGTCAGGATCAGCAAAGACAGCATATAATCCTGAGAAGCAGGGAGGTTCTGGGAAGGAAATAAAATCAATTTTTAAATATAGATGGTGTAGGCAGACTGGGGAAATGCCCAATAGTAAATTTAAAAACTACACAAAGTATGGAGGGAGAAGAGTCATATAAATTGATACCAACATTTGAGAGCTGAAAAGAGTACAAGGTCCTCCTAGTCTTGTTTGGAGAGGTCTGGAATATGCAAATCTGTCACTAAAAGAAAAAAAAAGTAGTAGACACACTTTGCTGAGATCACCACACTGTTTTGATTGCAACACAGGAAAACTAGAGTGTCTTTGTGCCCATCAGAATTTTCTGAATAGATGCTAGGCAGCAAGTTGCTGTAAACAAGCTTCTCTGTCTCAATCCCAATTTACTCCAGGATTGCCATTTTCTAAAACCGAGAATAACATGAGTTTATAGAGATCCACTGTTTCTTCTAATCACAATAATACCTGTTATGTTCCCCTCACTACTCCTATCTGAAGCAGTGTTCTTCTCTTGTTCTCCCCCAGGAAAGGATATTACTTTTAAAGTACTCTGTGGTAATTCAACAAATTGTGCTTTAGTTGACAAAGGCCGCAATACAGCACACTTCCAGGGACTCAGGAGGAAGTGCTCCCTTCTATAGCCCTAGAATTATTTCACATACCTCTAGCTTTCACAAGAAATGCTGAAACATTTTAGCTATACAATGCTTTGGCAGTATGGTTTCTGTGTCATTCACCCAACAGATTTATTTAAGGGACTCGTTATGATGGACTGCTCAAAATATTTTCTGTTCTTATTCTAAATAGGAAAAGAAACTGGGAGTATCCTAAGCTTTGATAGCCTGCAGCATTATAAGATTTAGATTTTGACTCAGAGAGGACAATTATATCTGTGATTTCTTATCAAAATCACAAAATTGCCTAGATTTTTGAACTTTTCCCCAAGGCCTGGCAGAAGTTGTTGTTCAGAGTCACAAGCCTCCCTGTCATGCATGCATGGTGTTCCTATTATGGAGTTTTCTGTATCTTCTACTATACAAACTGTGGAATCCTCCATGTTAGGGCTAAACTGTTCATGGAAGGGTGTAGGGGTGACTTAGGGCAAGAGACAGACTATTAAGGGATTAAGTTGTTGAAAAGGAATTGGGTCATAAGGCATACAAACTACAGTTCCCATGAGACATTGGAAAAGCATCTCCACAACAAAATTAATAGTTTTCAACTGAAATTTTCTTCTTTTTTTTTTCTTTTGTGTTTTTTGTATTTTCTCAGGGGGAAGGAGGAAATCATTTTCTGACAGGCACTAATTGTTTCCCATTTGATTTTGGCTTGCAAACAGGTCTGAGTTAAAAGGGCTAAATGCAGACATTCTGCTATTACAGTGTTATGCTCATTCAACAGTCAGCCTTGTTTTACTTGCAGCAATATGAGTTATACCATATGTGTTTGAAACTGGTAACCAAACAAAGCAGTCTTTCAAGCAACCCTAAGCTAAATTATAAATCTTTTTTGCATCTTTTAAATAAAAAGTAATTCTACAGGCATAAAATGAATCAGTGAAGTATTTTCTGCTTGGGCTTAACAATAGCAGTCTGCCTGAGAAAACCAGTCATCCTAGTAAAAAAAAAGAAATACAATTATCCAGTCTGACTGTATTTTAGTGTTTTACAGGATTTGGAATTTCATTTACATGTAATGTAACAGAACCACGCAAAATAATTTAAATTAATTGTTTGCATTTTTATATAATATTACTATCTAATTATTATATTATATATATTGTTATTATATTCTTTGGTTTATATAGTATGTACAAACCCTAGCTATTGAACAAGACTTCATTGCTACAGTACTCTTGATTGCATTTTTTAATCCTGAATTTCTGTATTTCTTGACAAAGTCTCATAAGAGCAAAATAACTTCTAAAAGTAAACTATCTGATGTGAGATCTTAGGTTTAAGTAATGACTTGTTCATGTCCAAAGCTGCACTGAACTCTCAGAATTGTAAATATCACTTGATCTTCTCCCCTTGCACAACTAGGGCAAAGTTTCTAGTTTCACATTATGAACCCACAAGAAGAATCACACAACTTCATTTCATGATATACTCAGGAAAGATTGGTACCTGTAGAGATCTCTAGAAGTTTAAAGGTTGGTTGAAAGATCCATCAACTTGATGCTCTTGTGAGAGTGGTAATGAAATGTTCTCACCAAATGGGGAAACAGGTAGAGAATTGACATGGCTAGCTTGAGGCAACTTGGATGGAAAAGCAGAGTAGAATTTAGCACTTCCCAGTTCCACGGACACTCATTTCTCCTAACCCTGCTGCCTTGCACTTTTGCCATGTTAGTTTAGCATTGTTGCAAAAGCAGCTGTAAACATATAAACCAAACCTAAAGGTTCTCTATAGATTTAGTAAATTATCCTTTTTAAATGATGCAAATCAATTTGGCAAAACTACACACTTATAATATTGTTCTAAAATCAGGATCCTTTACTTATAAAGAGTATTTCAATTCCATCTGTGATTAATAATATGTGAGAACAAACAGGCTAGATGCAAAACTTTTTTCCCTTATCAATGCTATAAATCTGCAGCAGATCACAAACCCAAAAGGCCTCTTATTTGCTGGAGCTGGTTCTGATACAACCCATGGTGGAGGAAAACTCAGAAGAACAGCTGATCTCATGAGATTTTCAACATTTGGAGCCAACATTTTCAGAAAACAGTTGGCAAGATTTCAGTGCCTTGGAACCTGAATTTTGGTTTAGCCTTAAATTCAGCACAAGCCCAGCACAGTTCCGACACTTATAAAAGGTGTGGATACGCATCTAAGTTTTTCATACACACACACACACACACATCTATCTTGCGTGTATGTGTGTGTGTATGTATATTTTGAAGTGATAGATGGGGATATTTTTTTTTTTTCTTGGAGGCACTGTTTGTGCCCTCTCTCATTTCATTCAGGATACACCACTGGACTCTTTGGAATGCATCACCACCCACATCCCACCATGTTTATTATTACAGATTCCAGAGGTACCAAAGGAAGTGCATGACTTGCCCTGAATCTCAGAATGAGGAGCATATAGCTGTGCCACTGCCTCGGCTCTCCATCTGCCTTTTATTATCATTAATATTCAGAAAAAAATAGAATTTTGAGAGGGAAGTTAAAAATCTTTGATGGGTCAAGGCTGTTCTCCTAGAGTGGTCCTGACATCTCCCTTCCCCTTTTCACCCTGCCCTGCAGAATCTTCTCCAAGACTCCTTGTTGGCCTTCAATAAGGACAGTATGTGTTGTGTAGCAGCTGCAAAAGGCCTCACAAATGCTGGCTGACAAGAAGTGACAGCTCTGTATATCTCTCACTGGCACTGACAGCTGACAGATGGATACCACTCACACACAGAAAAAAAGCCCCCAGGATGATTCGCCAACATTACTCTCTGTTCATAGGGGCCACATTTGATTGAGTGCTGCTCAGAATAATAAACCCTTGTCGATCCATTGCAGAGCCAGTTTGCTCACAGTGTCCTGATTTTTTTCCCCCTGAAACACGAACCAACATACACACAGAAGACTTGCTTTGTTTTTCTGCCCTTAGCTTTGTTCGAGAAGAAAATCTACCTAGCCCTATGCAGCTGCTTGTTAGAGCAAGACAGCAATGAGTACATAACTTAGCAATACCGTGTTAGGGCTTTGCTGCTTGATAATTCTTCATCTCTCCTGTCTGTTTATTATTATCCTTCACAGTGTTTCTCTTCCTTTCCACTAATCAGCCCACTGCTTAAAATATTGCTGGTTGGGTTAGTCAGAAGACAGCACTGTGAAACTGTTCATGGAGTGGACAATGATGCATGTTGAGGCAGAAAAAAAAAGGAAAAAAAGGAAGAGAGAAAATGATAAACAAAAAGAGACATCCATCCATATGGACAGACACATCTGAATGGGGAAAATGGGAAGGAGAAACACAGAGTTTCTACATCCATGGTGCTGATGAGTTCAGTAATTTCTCTGTTTTTTCTTCCATTCCCTCGTTCAAACTGCTTAATTACTAGATCCTGTAGGTGGACAGTTTTTGCCAAAGTTGATCTGCTGCACGAAAGCTACGTTATTGTACCCCTTAGAAGGACTCAAAATAAGTAACATGAAGGAGTTACACTTTATTGCAATATAAGAGTCACCAGCATAAAATCTGAAGGCTGGAAGGGCTTCATGAAGTCAACCATGACTGAGATGAATGAGAAGAGAAATCTTAACTCTCGGTAGTAGTGATGGTTGTGTCAGGTTAAGCATTGTCTCTAAAACAATTCTTGGCTATTTTTCACAAAGATCTTTCAGTCTCCCTTTGTCTCCACTACTGGGCTGAACAATGAAGATTTTGTGGAGGAGACTGTTTGTCCCCAGTACTCATGAAGGCCCAAAGGAAGAGTGAGGCTGCCTGGGTCAAAACCCTGGTGCTGTTTGCTTTACACTGTGACATCTCATGTACCTCAGTCCCTAGGACCTGGACTCCAGAGTGAAACATGGTCTTGTGGATATCAAATGGACATGAGAAATGATAGAGTAATGCTAGAATCCAACCAATGTCAAGTGAAAGTGAACTCATGCAGACAAGGATAATATTGCCTTCTGAATGAAGCTCATTGTTTTGCTCTTAAAAATATATCCAAACTTTATTTTGGCTGATGGCACAGAACACTGCAGAAAAGAGGGCTGGGTTCAACTTTCCTTGTGTTATAATAGCCCTCTTTCATATCTTTCTGAAATGTACAACTGAAGAAACATTATATGCTAATACTTCAGCTAACAATAGCTATTCTACACAGATATGTCTGATATCCACATAAGTTCCCAGAGTGGGGGTGGCAAGCTGTCTCTAGCTTCAGCAGGGCTTGAAGATTTGCATGATACAATAGGTGCATGTAGCAGGAAAAAACAGAGGTGAAATGTACAAGGAATTAAAAAAAAGAAAAACAACTTTTTCTGTCAGTATCCTATAGGCCAAAGGATTGCTTGTAGATAATCATGGATTAATTGTGAATGTAAAGAAAGAGACACTTTTTTTTATCAAAGCTGTTGCCTCAGGGCAAACTCCAGTGCCATGAAAGCCGAAATGTTTTCTTTTATCACAGTTCCTTTTCTGGCACCTGAAATTATTTCTTTCATGTCTGATAGTGAGGAACGAGGCAGCATAGCTCCCCAGAGATGAGCGATTGTTACCATGGTCTCGTAGCATATTGGCAGCCGATGTGGCATCCATGTACACCTGTCACTCAAGCAGAGCAAAATGCAGATGTGGCACAAAAACCTGAGCTCACTCACTCGGAAGCCTCCCCCGCTCACCGTGCATGCACACCCCAAAACACACACACGTCTTCCTGAGCCCCCCTCCTTCCCAGGATGTGGCTGCTTTTCAGCCCACACATATGTGAGTGCACTCAGACGTTATCAGGACTGTTTAATGCAATGATCCTGCATTAGCATTTCTGCAGGGCAAACACAAATAAACAGAAATGTGCTGAAAAAAAAAAATGTTTCAAACAAATTTCTTTGCAAGTCAGGCAGAGAGAGAGAGGGGGAGAGTATAGCACACAAATGAGCCAATTTCCTTCATATGGAAGGGAACTAAGACCTTTTTAATGAAGACTCCAAGGCCGAGGAGGGGTTGCTGGATGTTTACTTTCTGATTTTCTTCAGGCTTTGGGCCACTCACATCACTGTTGCTAAACAAGGCAAGGTATTGAAAGTGTCAAAAGGCAAGCAGATAAAATTTTATGTTAATCATTGGCTTTGGGGGTAATCTGAACTGCAATAAAAGGCCCAGCGTATAGGCAAATGGAGGAGACAGGCCAGGAATTTTTTCAGGAGATATTGTATCTGGTATGGATGCAGGAAGCATCTTTGGCAAGGGATAGGACAAAACTGCATTGGAAGAGGAAGAAAACAGCACATATGTATGGCTCTAAGGTTAACAAACATGTTGAGATGAACTGGATTTGTCCATGTGAATGATCTGACATTTTTGGTCAGTGAGACAGAAAGTATAATGCAAAATGTAATGTGAATCCTCTCTTCTCTCTCTTTTTCAAACAAATTGCCAATTTAGCTTCTGGGATAAAGTAAATAGTGCACTGCCATTTTTTTTAAAGGGAAATATGACAAGGAACCTGAATGTGTTCATCTCAAATTTGTAAATCCATTGCTTTATTGAACCATTTGTCCATTTTTATAAGCTGATTTATAATAACTGTAATGTGATTCATCATGTCATCTTGTAAATAAATGTGACACTTCATTAAACACAGTAATCAAATTTAAGCAGTCCCACTTTCATGCTAACAACTGAGACCTTTATGATTCTATTGCTCTGAAGATACTCCTACTCTAATGAAAGTAGCATCCAGCAAAGAATAAAATGAAGCAGAGGTAGATTTTCAAGAGGAGTGATGAAGAAATAAATATACTTTTAGTAAGTAGCCAGTAATGAAATTAGTAACAGCCTGAAATTTACTGTAACGATGGTTTTACAAGATACTCCTGTTGTGATGGTTTATTGTCAATAAAGAATGGACATTTTGAACATCTTGGAAAATCTGTTGTAGGATTAACAAAATCTTTTTAGAGCCTGAATTTCAGAAAGAATTTTTTCATGCTATTTTTGTGTTTGCCATCTGGAATGACACTGCAAGCTGGCAAACACAAGAATATTGTGAGATATTTCTATCGCATAGAGTTAGCTATGGATTCATCAGGGAGTGTAAGCATCTGAACATCAGTCAGATACCCAGAATCATCCCAGCCTTGACCTGCCTTGAGGAATCAAGCAGACCCTCTATTAAAATTAATGTTTGCTTTCTTTCAGGAAATGGTCACCTCCATTTACCGAGGGATAGGTGTTCAAATCAAGAAAAATTCAAAGAAGTACACATGAGGAAGTAAGCACAGAATACGGCTTTTCTGTCTTGGTTGGGAGTGATTTAAGATGTTAACAACAGCAATTCTGTGTTGTGAGCCAGATTTGCAGGTGAAGTAGATCATTGTGAATTACCTTGGTTGAGGATTTGGCCTACAGTCCTTAATTATGCCTGCTATTCATCAGCTGTAAGGAAAATTATTTCCATGGCACTCCTCTCATACTGATACTATTCTAGAAATGAGCATGGAATTCAAGATCAGAACATTTGGGCTTTCAAGCCAGGAATGCAGGATGAAAAAGCAAGCGATGTAGCTAGGTTATTTTAATCAGCATTATTAGGATTTTGGTGTACTATCAGGCAGAATCTCTGCTTCCTATTCACAGGGCTCTGTTTTAACCCCAGTTAGGTGAAAGCAATCATTACACTGAGAAACTGAGACGCATTTCAGTTGCAGCCTGGAATATCAAATGCATGAATGTATGCTCATGTGTAGCTTTACTGCTAAAGTCTGATTTAGTTTTCCAAACAAAATTGGAGTCTTCTAAAATTGAAGACAGCTAAAGATAGCATTTTAAGCAGACTGAAAAAGAGCAATGGGAACTGCATGAAAGACAGTCCTCAGAAACAGGAGAAGTGTTGAAAGGTAGTGAAGGCTGCGCTCCAAAATGGAAGAGCCCTAAGTATACAGGCATGATAGAAGGTGCCAAGGAAATTCAACTCCAGTAGAAACCAGGGAAGATCAATCACTGTCTGTTAGAGGGTGCCCAGCACTTTCAAAGATCCGTATGTTAAATATCTTGCTTCATATTTCTAGTGAGAGAACGGAGGAGGGTTCTGCATTGAAAGTGAGAGTCTGACAAGCAGAGAGGGCCCAAAGAGATGAGCGTGCCTGCAAACAGAAAAAAAAAATGTGGAAAAAAAAGATGAAATAGCAAAGTAGGAGAAAGGAAAAGAATAAATATTGTTTCAAGTGTTCCATGCACAAAATTATGCTGGAACAAGAAAACAAAGAGAACTGGCTTGAAAAATTTAATCTAAAACAAATGAAATCACCTTGCCAGGAGATCTAAAACTGTCCCTACACTCCACCAAAGTTTGTAGTTCAGGAATAAAGAATGGATGGAGTGGATCTTGGAGCTCACCTGTTGTAACACAAGCATGCTCAAAAGGAACAAAGAAGTCCTGAGATGGGGTGATAAGCAGCACTTGCTAAATAGCCTGCAACTAGGAAGCACTCTTAAGGAAATGTGTGAACAGACAGTCTTAAGAAAGAGATAAAGGATGAGTTAATTTTAAGTAATTCAAGAGTCAAATCTTTAGAAAGATTGAATCTGAGAATTGTTCTCACCTGCATTGTAGCACTTTGCTATACCTCATTGAGAAGAAGAGACACACGTTCCCAAACAATTTCAGTTGGAGTGTTTCTAGTAATTCTTTGGAGCAATGATCTCGTAATGACAGTAAATGATTCTTTGTTGAAAAATTGTTTTCAAGATGTCTTCTATCAGCAGAAAGATCAAGCCCAAATATTTGAAGCCTAATCCATAACCTTGGCTAGCTCAGGTGTTCCTGCCACTTGGTAGTGCTACTCATTATCATTTAAAGTATTTCTAGTACATCAGTCAGTCCTGGCTGCCAAGAACAGATGAATGCTGATGAGAAAATATGAAGTTTCTGGTGTGAAAAACTTAGCTTGTCCTCCAAGCAGGATTTTGCATTATCAGGACTTAGTATTATGTTCATGTGGATCCATAGCATTGAGATGGACATGCAGATTTCCTCTAACAATAAGTTGAGAGGACTAAGACCTCAGAATGGGATCCACAATAGTAGCCATGGTGTACAGGAAAGATAGCAACATAGGAAAAAAATTAGGAAATGCAAAGAATCCAGTAAGGCATGGACTGCTGGGAAGTATTTCCTCTTCAGCTTATATGTATATACCAATCATATGAAGCTCAACAAGGGTAAGTGCCCAATTCTGCCCCTGGGATGGGTCAACCCTGGATGTACGGACAGACTGGGAAATGAGAGGCTGGAAAGCAGTGCCACAGAAAGGGACCTGGGGGTCCTGTTGATGGCAAGCTGACCATGAGTCAGCAGTGCCCTGGCAGCCAGGAGGGCCAACCCTGTCCTGGGGAGCATCAGGCACAGCATCACAGCCAGGCAAGGGAGGGGAATGTCCTGCTCTGCTCTGAGCTGGGGCAGCCTCACCTCCAGTGCTGGGGGCAGGTCTGGGTGACACGGTATAAATATTGAATTATTGAAGAGCATCCAAAGGAGGGCAATGAAGATGGTGAAGGGCCTTGAGGGGAAGCTGTATGAGGACTAGTTGAGGTCACTTGGTTGGTTCAGTCTGGAGAACAAGAGGAGGACTGAAGGGAGACCTCATCCCTTCAGTTACAACTTCCTCATGAGGAGAAGAGGAGGGACAGGCACTGATCTCTTCTCTATGGTGACCAGTGACAGGACCCAGGGGAATGGGCTGAAGGTGTGTCAGGGGAGGTTTAAGTTGGTTATTAGAAAAAGATTCTTCATCCAGAGAGTGTCTGGGCACTGGAACAGGTCACAGCACCAGCCTGCCAGAGTTCAAAAAGCATTTGTACAACACTCTCAGGTGTACTCAATATGGTGTGATTCTTAGGGCTGTCCTGTACAGGGCCAGGGGTTGGACTTGATGATCCTTGTGCGTCTCTTCCAGCTTATTCTGTGAAATATGCTTTTCCAGCAGTACAACATTTTACTTAACGTACTGTGCCTAGTGGTTGGCATACTTGGATCGAGCATAACCACAAATTTAATTTTTTCTTCAGCCTGAGGGCTTCATAGAATCACAGAATTGTTGAGTGGGAAGGGACCTCTGATCTTATATAGCCTAACCTCTTCTTTCAAGCATGGACCTCAAGCACAAATTGCCCAGGACCATGTCCAGTAAGCCTTTGAATATCGTCAAGAATGGATACTCTACTACCTGTTCAGGCAAATTCTGCCAAAGTCCTCACAGTACAAAAGTGTTTTCTTGTATTCAGATTGAATTTCCAATATCTAAATTTATGCCCATTGCCTTTTGTCCTGTTACTGGGCACCACCAGTAACAGTCTGGCATGCTCTTTTCACTCCTTTCCATCAGGTATCCATGTATCATTTGATCTAGGAATCCTAGAGCTAGACAAAGTATTCCAGTGTGTCTCCCCAGTGCTGAGCAGAGAGGAAAGTTCACCATTTTTGACCTGGCAGCGCTCCTTGTACTGCATCCCAGGATGCTATTGGCCTTTTTTGCTGCAGGGGTGCATTGCTGGCTCATGGTCAGTTTGTTGTCCACTGGGATCATCAGTCATCTTATCATGGTGGATTTCAAATTACATGGTCTGGGCACGACAGCAGTAAGCCTTGTCTGGCAGTGTGGGAGGACAGGCCTGGAGTAGGAGTTTTTATGCTGTGTGGACATTTATCCATTGTAGGACCAAGCAGCATACATTGTTTTTCCCAGGATAGTAACACAGCTGAAGACAATCTTAGCTGAACCCATCAGATATGGCATTGTTACTGTCCTCATGGACAAGAATGAATATACACGCCCTTCTTGTTAAACAGACTAGAATGACATCAAAGATTTTTTTGGGATGCAGTTAATGCTGCTTCCAGTAAACTGTAACAAGTAGCCTGGGTGCAAAACAGCTAAAGTGTGTTTATTTTTGCTTTTGCATCAAATGTTGCTGGATTTGACCTAAAAGCTCCCAGCCTACTCAAATTCTTGGAAACTTTAATTGTGAAGTGACCAAAAATCCCCTTAGCACCTGCCGTGGTGGTGATGTTTAGAGCAATCCATGTGAGGCTAATTTTTATGGATGAGCTGATCTATAACAGGGCAGGACTCCCAGTACTGCAAGCAATGAGGGCTGTATGGACAATGGTCATTAATTCGGGATGCGTAGGAAGAAAAGTCTGGAAAAATAAAATCCCATGTGTTTTCTCATTAGTTCTGGAATAAATGGAGAAGTCAAGACAGCTTTAAAAGGGCCAGTATATTTCAGAATCACGTCCCAAATGTTAAGGAGTGCATAGTCCCTCTCAATGTGCTATCCTACTTGTGGCAAAAAGGTGATGTTACCCTTTCTTTGACAAATAGTCTCCATTTTCATTTTAGAACAGATTTCTAGTCTTCTAAGATGGAGAGACAAGGAAAATGAAACACTTCATATCGATCTGTAAGTATAAAGGCATCTTTATATACCTTCTCTACCTGAAGAGGTAAAGTCAATACAACACCTAATGCAAAGCTTCGACAAGGTTTCCATTGGTTTGCAAATCATTTGTTTTCCTTCAGTCCTTACTTGGCCTCTCCAGTAGTGCCAGCCAAATTCAGCAGATAGCAAATCTGTACAGAGTGTAGAATTCCATTAGAGAAATAAAAACCCCATCTGACCCTCTCCAAAGGAACTTTGAAAAAAAAAAAGGTATTAAAGCATCCAATTTACTTACTTTTCAATTTTTTGTCTTTGATTTATCCTCATGTAATCTAGAGGTCAAATATATCATTCTAGTTCTCATAGAAAACTAGCTAAGTCCACCAGTTTGGGTGATACAGCAAGGAAGCTTAATATCCCTGCTTATCCAGGAAAAGGAGATGAGCATGTAAAGTCCACAAATTAATTATAAAATAATTAAGACACACTTATTTCGTTAGCTTTTCTTTTTTCTTTTAACCAACTGCTAACTAACTGCTAACTTTTCAACTTTTGGACTCATCTTGATGTTCATTAAACCAGTGACTGGCATTATTCCATGTCTGGCTGTCAAAGTGCAGAGAAATATAGTCATAGGCTGACTGAATATGCATGATGCTGTCAAGCATTGCTACTTAGTGGCATTAATATTGCTATCATTTATTGTTTACATATTTAATGACCTTATTGATATTATACACTGTTAGTACTACTAATTATAGACAATAAACATAATTTATGAACAGTTTATATGGAAATACAGAATAAATAATTAGTGAGAATACCTGAAATAGTTGCAGTTTTTGTGTGTGCATGCCATGGATGATTTCAGATTGATATTATTGTCATATAAATCTGTTTTGACACTCTTAGATATCAGAAAGTGACCTACATAGAACCATTTTTGTCTTCAGCAGAGAACTGATCAAAGCTATAATTATGGTGTGATTGCCTTAGTTTTACCTCTCGTTAGTGAAGAGAGTAAAGAAAAAAGAAAATTAAAAATCTCTCATAAATCAGATTTTTCAGGTTCTGACAGCTCTAGTTTTTTTGTCTGGCTGCACATTATTTCTTTAGCTAGAACCTGAGGAGCTATAGGCCATATTTTAAGAGGCATTGACCATCTTCTGAGCATCCTTGGCTTTTAGGACATGACCTACCTTCCCAAAAGGAAATCTTTGTCCAAAACATTAATTTTGGAGGCTTTAAGTGCCTAAACTCACTTTGATAGTAGCTCAGTGCTGCAGCTTTGGGAAATACTGCACATTTGATGTTAACCACCTGAAATTTGACACAGGAATAATGGTAGTGACCCTCACTCCTGGGTCAGGTCAGGGTCGGTTTTCTCAGTGAGGATCAGTGCAATTTGCAAGAAGAGCTTTTGGAAGTGTGCCACAGGCGAGCTGTCTCTCCTTGTCTCCTCTTCCTGTGCTCTCCAGGACAAGAGCACCCTCTCTGTAAGCCCATGGGACCCACAGGAGGTACCCAGGGATGCAGTCTGCCTGTAGCCTCTCTGTGCTGTATCCTGCCTGTACTGCCACATTTGCAGCCCCCAAATGGGCTGCAAAGGTCACGGGAGAAGGAGAAAAGCCTTTGTGTTGCTGGCAAGGTTTAAAATTGACTCAGAAATGCCACTAGGAACAACAGACTTGAATTCTTCATAGGCATACCCAAAACATCTTCCCTGTCAATGTTCACAGCTTTAATCTTCTCAGCTGCAGGTAGTGCTGGCTAGGAAAAGCTACATATTTCTGCATATAATGATATGATTAAACACCATTCTTTGTACAGAAAGCTGTAGAGATTTGAAAATTTCTCCATAAACACTGCACTTTTTGAGAAAGGTGCTTCTTCCAGGAAGAGGAGAAACTCTTAGCAGAAGCCTGAACATGTAGGTCAGAAAGGTAGAAGGACCAATCCTGTCAGTTCTTCCACAATGCCTTTCATTTCCTACCTCTTGATGCTTGCAGATATCTGTTTTTTAATGTACTTAAACATGAGTGGTGACCTGTGGGAAACATGTCCAGAGAGCTGCATATTAGGAATTTTTAAGGGTCTCTTTTCCCCCTTTCCGAATAGCAGGGTTACTAGGACTCAGTAATCCTTTAGGTAGGGGAAAGTCCTGTAACTACTGAAACCAAGGTATTAAAGTGTCTTTATGTGGGGGAGGGGAGGAAGGAAGTAATAGAGCAGAAGTCTTTTTAAACAAATACAAACACCTTATCAGCACAGAATTCTATCTCCAAGATCAATGACAAGAATCAAAAGTAGTAGAAGGAGAAAGAAATAAAGAAGAAACACACAATGAATAGAGGACCAGGAAATAAAAGAATAGAAGGAGAACAGAAAAGGAACACAGAGATGCTATTGCAATTGAATGGAGAAAGCACAAAATGAAAGATATAATAAAGGCCTATTTTTATACTTACATGAAAAATTCATCTTGGTGGATTTACAAGCAATTTTGAATTCAAGAGTGTCCACTAATTTCTGACTTTAAGTAACAGAATCAGCATGTGACAAATTATGTTATGCTCATTCATATGCATATAATTGTAAGAAATTTATTTAGTAGAAAAATAAAGAATTTTATCTGTAGGATTAGCAAGGTTACTTCTGCAAAGGCTTTACTTGGAAAAGTTCCTTTTAAGATCTAAAAGAACATTAGAAGGTTAGCTGAAAAGGAAAGGTCTTTCTGAACTAAATTTCTTGGAAAACATGGATCTGACCTTCCCTCCTCTCTTTTGAGAATTACAGACTTACTATGATTTACTCCATTGACATATGCTCTGAATGGAACTGGTTATATTTGAATGTAAGTGTAATTATATGTAAGTACTATAATTTTATCACCATGATGCTACAGCTATTGATTACAGATAATTGTCTGAAGTCTACAGATATGGTTGTGTAAGCCTGACAGCTACTATAATCTGTTGGGTGTCATCTCCCTGTTCTATTGGAGGAAAATGAAATTAGACCTTAAGAACACCACCCCATTTCAATAGATATCTGAAACACGGAGGGTCATTATTTTATTGCATACTTTCTAAAGTGAGAAAATCTAAACTTGTTTCTGGAAAGTGCCTGTAGAACTATAAATGTGAGAACTATTTTAGTTATTGTCTCTCAGTGTCTCAGATCAAATGAATGCAGTTTGCAAAAGGTATTTCTGTCTCCAAGGAAAGCCATTCCTTGGCATCATTATTTCTAAGAGAGATTATACAGGGCAAATTCTGCTTCTCTTTCTTCTAAATTGTCTTCAGATTTGTCTCACAACTCTGAAGCTACAACATTCTTACTTTTCATGTAAAATGTTTATAAGTGAGTTTGTTCCTGCAGGTAGAATTCAGCTAACCAATACCTCAAAAGGTGAATCAAAGCATTTTGAAGTTTGCAGTTCTGGGTCTTTGTTTATGTTTGTTTTTCTGAAGTTTGAAATGCAAAAACTGAAATGTTAAGATCTTTGCAGAAATGTCCCTTTTCTGGGCAATTCTAAGATTCTCTTCCCAAACTAGCCAGATTGTCCTCCAAGCTACAGCACGTTGTTCTGAGAAGATGAAAAGTTTTAAAAATGTGCTTTTGCTTTCAAAAGCATCAGAAAATTCTTCCTGCTGACTGTATAATGAAAATAAAGTGGGACTTCTGAGTAAAAAAACCCTATTTCTATATTATTTTTCCCACTGTGCAGTAATTGCATTCAAAATTGGTAGAAACTGGAGAAACAGGAAAAAATCTGAGGTTGAAGAGAGAGAAATTTGAAAATAAGAACTGAGGTAAGCCTCAGGACAGCTGGGCACAGCTCCTAATGAAATGAAAAGACAACTAAAGCCTTGTCATATCATCCCATCAAATGGGATTCACTCGCAAGATAAACAGGAACTCATGGCCAGGGCCATCATAAGGCCACAAAACAAGTTCTAACTCATGAGAGTAGCACAATCAAAGAGTGTCTGGGCTTCAGAAATGGCTGCTGTACCAGGGGCCATTGATGAAAAGCTGCATACATATGCAATACTTATTTGTTTCTGTAAGGATGTCTATTAATTAAAGGGTTTGTAATTTCATTTCAACCAACATACCTGGCTTCTGTTCAATATTCCTAGTAATCTCTGCAAAGACTGAAATATCCAGCATTACAATATCAGTTATATACTGTGTATGTCTCAAATAGCCTCTTCATGAGTGCTTCAGTGAGCACAGCAGCCCTGGTGCCAGACAATCTTCATAGAATCATAGAATTGCATCATACTGAGTTGGAAAGGACTCATCAGGATTATCAAGTCTAACTTGATGAACTCCTGTTCCTGTGCAGGACGCCCCAAGAGCCATAACATGTAGCTGAAAGCGTTGTTCAAATAAGATCTCCCCTCCGTCTCTTCTCCAGACTGAACAAACCTGGTGACCTCAACTGCTCTTCATTCAACTTCCCCTCAGGAACTTTCAAAATCCTCATCGCCTTCCTTTGGATGCTTTCTAATAGTTTAATATCTTTTTCATACTGTGTCACTCAGAACTGCCCCCAGCACTGGAGGTGAGGCTGCCCCAGCTCAGAGCAGAGCAGGACAATCCCTCCCTTGCCTGGCTGTGATGCTGTGCCTGATGCCTCCCAGGACAGGATTGGCCCTCCTGGCTGCCAGGACATGCTGACTCGTGTTCAACTTGCCATCAACCAGAGCCCCCAGGTCCCTTTGCACTGTGCTGCTTTCCAGCTTCTCATTCCCCAGTCTGTACATACATCCCGGGTTTCCCTGTCACAGGCGCAGAATCCAGCATTTGGCCTGCTGAATTTCATACGGCTGGTGATTGTCCAGTCCTCTAATTTGTCTAGGTCTTTTTGTTCTCAAGGGAGTTGACAGTTCCTCCCAATTTTGTATTTGGTAACTTAATATTTCTTCAGTCATGAGTCTGAATCATTAATGAAGATATTGAAAATCACGGGGCTGAGGATGGAGCCCTGCAGAGCCCCACTAGTGACAGGTCCCCAGTCTGATGTCACCCATTCACTGTAACCCTTTGTGCCCAACCCGTGAGCCTATTGCTCACTCATCACATGATGAGTTTATTCAACCATGTGCTGGATATTTTTTCCAGAATACTGTGAGATACAGTATCAAAGTCAAAAAAGCTGAAGTCAAAAAAGCTTGTGTGGGCAGCTCTCCGTGGAGGATGAGCTCATGACCTGGATGCAGAGCCTGAGCTTATTGCTTGTCCCCTCACCATTGGTTTTGCCTCCCTGGGTCTGGAGAAGAGCTGAGCGTGCAGGCTGGCTCTGGATGAGTACCTGATATCTTAGTGCTGTTCAGAGAGAAATGTGCTGGAAGATTTTTTAATCTTGATTTTTCAAGTTAAGATGAATTATTTGTCCTACATTTGTTATGGAGAAAAATACTGGTGTTGCTTACATGACTGAGTTGGTGTGATATTCAACTTGTGCACAGCCTGAGCTCCCAGTGTGGTCATCACCCATTCCTTTATGATGGAGGAGGTTTCCAGGTTCTGGGCTGGCCCTGTTCAGCCCCTTTGAGTGCTAGTGCAAGCAAGTAATAATGATAGCATGATGATGTGTGTCTTTCAAAGCACGAAATGGCCACTGCAGGTGGTGACAGTCCTAAAAACTGGAAACTGCAGCCTTTAAAAGCTCACAAACTTTTTAACGAGACTAGGAAATAGTAGAGCAGAAGTCCATTCCCTGGATGATGATAGCGACATGAGTAGGAAATGTACAAACCTAACCCACTCTCTTTGCAGCCTGCAGCCTGAAGTCCTTCAGGACTCCAACTATGCAGGGAAGAAGCCAGGAACGCCTCCTTTGGGATCACAGCTAATTAGAATATCCCGAAATTCAATGTCAAAACCTGGCCAGAAGCCTTAAAGAGAAATCCCGTATTTAAGAACTCGAGTAAAATAACAGCACAGCCACAGAGAATTTCTTCATTTGGAGAGCTTTCATATTTCAGGGCGAAGGAGATCCTGTGGCTTTTTTTTAATTTGTTGGGGTTTTTTTTAGAGAATCTTAATGGGACCACAAAATTATGGTTTTGTTTGGTTATAAAGCCTGCCAATTTGAAACAAGAAAAGGTCAGAGAATAGGAATCAAATCTTTTAGTTTTCTTTACTTTAAATTTCTATACACTGAACTCTCTGAAATATGCTGATGGAATATGGCAAAAATATATTGTGTATCTTTAATGCTGTTTTTCTAACTAATAGAGTGGCAGATTGTGGACGGGTCATACTGTTGCCAACTATGCCTGTGTTGTAAATAATAAGATTCCAGCAAAAACAAGGGGCTGGTCATGCAGAAGAATCTACATGTTTCCTACCAATGTGGTAAATACCTTCTGCTAGCAATTAATTGTGAACTATTTATAAATGCTGTTTTCTTCTACTTCTAAAATTTGTTTTGTTTATTCCAGTTGTAGGCAACACCAATTAATGCATAAATTAAAAATCTGGAATACTACTTTCCAGCAGCATTATAGCCCACTTTTGTGTGGTGCTTCTATACATTTAAATTTAAACCCCTGTTGAAATTGGTGGAATTGTGCGTTTGTTTAAGACGAAGCACATGGCCTGACTGTGTGGCTCGGCGTGGGCAAGGACATGATAGCACATCAGTCAGAGGTTATTCACATGCTTGAAAACGCTCAGGGAAGGCTTCATCACTTTTCAGAACATGAGAAGTGCAAAGGTTACAAGTAGGCAAATACCAGCTTAGTATTTTAGAATGGACATTTACATCAGCACTGGTATTTCCCTTTAAAAAAAATTCTTATTGGAGTGTTTTATCTAGACCTCTTTTTATGAGACATTAATAGAGTCTTTACAAAACCATGGGTTAGTTAAAAACTTGCCTTAGATGATGGTGTCATTACTGGTAGGCCCATGCTGCTCTTTTGGCATTCATCAGCTGGAGGCAAGTGGGCTGTCTCATGGGGAGTTGAGAACTTGCAGGTTATCACTTTGATTAGCTGCTGTAGGCAACTGGTGGCTACTGTAATTGCCTCCACAAGTCTGAAATGAATATACATTTCCTCTGACAAGGAAACAGTAGGAATATATGCCTAGTGGAAGCTTTAGGTTCCTATAATGCCATGGAGATCAAATTAAAAAAGGAGAGAGGGAACCTGTTGCTATCCTACTTCATTAATTAAGCATCAATTTAGAAAATACTATGGCATTGACAGGTTTGGGACTGGCTGCTGATACTGTTTGGCAGGGACAAATTTTCAGGTGGGTTAATGCGTAAGCCTTATGGAAGATAATAATGCTGCAACTGGGAGGCTGCCTCTTTAAAATATTGGTTTAAATTATGATGTATAAAGTGAGCCTAATAATTTAAGTATTTTACATAGTTATTTTAGAGTAGTTCACTCATTAGCAGCCATGTAGGCTGCACTAGGAGCAGGCTGCCTAGTGAGAGGTGTGGGGAGAGGAGCAGAAGGGGAGCAGAATCTTTTGCCCAGCTCAAAGAGTGCAGGTCTGGGGTGCAGAGAAACTCCAGATGAGAGAGGAAAAATGGGAAACCAGGAGCCAGAACTGCAGCTGAGATCCAAACAGCCTCCACATTCATCTTCTCTCCCAGTTTTGATTTACATTAGCATCCAGTGCTGTTCTCCTATTTCTTTTCCTTCTTCAGAAACCCTCTTCTGCCTATTTCTTTGGGAGATGTGCCAACTGTCGGGCCTTGGCAGTAGAAAAAGTGCAGGAGCTCGGCTCCTGGAAGCTCCATCTCCTTGAAACGCTGTGGTTATGTGAGCTGAATGGCAAATGCTGGGACAAGGTGTTTCAAGAGGGGGCTGGCTGACCAGCCCCACTGCCACTGAGACAGGCATCCCAGAGTGATGCCCATGATGTGCTGGGAATTGCTCAGGGGAGAAGGCACTGCAAGGGAGACCTGCCCTGCTCCCCCACAGTCACCAGCATCACCTGTCAAAAGAGCTGTCTGCCTCCAACCCACAGGGACAGGGCAGTCCCTGGACACCTGCCAGTGGGTCAAAACCTCTGCAGGTTTTGGTTCAGTCCCAGTTCATTTTCTGCTTTGTGTGGATGCATGTGCTGGTTTATTCATCAGCGGCATTTTCCCATCCTGAAAATTATCTGACCATTCCCAGTCCAACATTATAGAGGGATATTGAACAGTGAGTCCAGTGGGTCATGTTGTTTTGTCTTTTTTGAAAGTACAAGCCTGTAAGAGGCAATGAAGCTGCACCTGTGTCATCAAGAGTGAAATTTGGCCAAGTGCTTCTGAATGAAGCAAGAATAGACTGGAAGGCACTGTTACACTTTTGTTTCTTGTTGCTAATATAGCTGCCATTAATACTTTTGGGAAAGACGGGGTGAGAAATGAAAAAAAAAATCCCTAAAATCAGCTTTGATATCAATTTTTAAGCCATTGCATCATCCTGGGGATTTATCATATCATAGCTCTGGAACTGAACTTCAAATATTTTACAAGGAGAAGATTTTATTAAAGGCATTATGTTTTCATATAGGAAAAATTGAGTGGAGTCTATATTCTTTCTCTTTTCTCACAGGAAAACAAGTTGAGTATTTAGCAATCACATACTTCAGGATAAAAATGGTGTGTGTGCTTTTCACACATTTTCTGCATAAATATTTTGAGGTTCCTGTAAAACAGGACAACTGCTTTTTTTATTCTTCATGAATCAGCCCCTATGTTTGAAACAAATCGTTGCAGCAACAAGGAATGACAGCATGACAGCCTAGTAGGTTATTAATGGGAGTGACAGCCTGCAAATCAGAAATCATGGCAGTGCATCTGTATGAACAGCAATTTGTGCTCAGTTGAATAACCAGGAAATCCAGAAAATCAGAAGAGGCTGGGGGAGGAGATGAATCAAACAGAAACATTTTTAGATAACCCAAACTTTCTAGAAGTAATTGGAATGTCAGGAATAGCAGCATTCAAGTGTTTACTAGTGCAAATACTTAGGTTCACATATGTTTGTTTTGATGCTCACTAAAGACCTAAAATTAAACAAAAGGAATCAGGAAAATGTAAAAACCTTGAGAGGGATTTTTTTAATGTTATCATAATATCACCAGGAAAATGAAACTGCAGCCTACTTAGCTGCTTTATCATATTTTGTGAACAAACTTTATTCACTGTATATTCCAGATAGTAGAGCTCTGTGACATGAATGTTGGAAATTGTCCATGAAGAAAAATCTCTGTATAATTTATAAATGCAGGTGTTTTGTTTTTTCTGCTCTCTAATTCAGTTTTCTGTATGTGAAAACAGAGAAAAATCAAGTAAATTTTGTTTCTCTTTTGGAAGGAATGATGCAATGTAAAGTACAGGTTATCATGTTTCCAGTCTTAGTTTACATATAAGTTTATAGGGAAATACTTTATGTGTTTCCCTATAGATGTAGGGTCAAATTGTCCATAGAGATGTTTATAGGTTTTCTAATGATATTAAAATTCTTCTGATGGGCATCTGAACCTGAATTTACTGTTTCATTGTTAATGGGAACTATCTCAGTTATCAATGGTTTTTTAGTGTACTTCTCAGTAATGTCAGTCTTGATATTTTCATGAACTGAATGAACTCAAACAGGGGTTTAAGTTTCAGTTACATAGAAATTGCTGTAAGTGACCACCCAAGATCAGAGTTAATAACATTTCTGACTTCAGTCCCAGTATAGAAACTGGAAAATTTGGCAGATCTAACCCTCATATTGGAGGTTTCTGTAACATATTGACTTTAAACCTGTGCATCTCAATTCAGATTTCGCCCTTTCAATTAGTGTCAGTTGTTTAACCTAAGGGATATCAATCCCCCAGTGCTACATTCCAGCCATACTATTACTTGGGCAGCAAAACTTTACTATGATTTATGTGCTCACTGAGGACTGCAAACTCCAGGAATATGAACTTCTTTTTGCAGATCCTTGTTAAGTGCAGTAATCTTGCTTTATTACTGTACAGGGGTTGCTAAAAGTGGGAAAACCTGAACAAGGCAAGGGCAAAGAAGGTCCTACCTTCAATGAAGAGGGACAATAGCTCTACTCACCATGAAGAGCATTTGCTTGATCATCAGGTCCTCCATACCTGAGCATAAACTTTCAGTGCTCCAAAGGAAGGAAAAGAGACAGATCACATATAGACAGACCACATGCAGTCAGAAGCCCCACACCCTAAACTATACATTCCTCTCCAAAGCAGTAAACTATTCCCTGCTTTGTCTGCCTGTTTGATTCTAGTATAAAAGTTAAAAAAATATATCTGATAAATCTGAAAAATCCATTTTAGTTTGTGACAAGTTTGCTTGTTTTTTTATTTTTGTTTTCCCTGGCTTTGAATATTTCCATTAGATTTTTTTCATAATAGAGTTTTCTTTTTTCCCTTTGTATTATCAAGCAGGCAGCCTTTGAATCTCATGTTTAAGTTTTATTTCCAATGTTACAGTGGCAATTTTGCATCTCTCCTTCATCAGCTTTTGTGCTTGATTTTTGTTAGAAGTTAGCTTACTGCTATGGGTAACCCCCAGGCAGTGTTATCATTCTGTCTTGAAGTGGAAAAAAAAAGAAAGAGTACGCCTTTCTGGATCACTAAAAAGTAAAATAAAATAAAACTAACTCAAAAGAAAACCCCCATTGGTTGAAAAGCTTTTTAATGTCAATACAAAATATAAACTAAACCTTGTTTCTGAATGAAGTATCAAGACAAATAATCCTCTTGCCCATCTGTTATACTAAAATGGCCGCTGTGGTATAATGTTGTGAGGATACATGTGCCAGTAATGGATGAGATAAAAGCAGACATATGCTAGCAAGAAAGAATAAAAACATTGTTCATAATAAGTTATGAGCTGAACCAGTATGGAGAAATATATTCAGACATGAGAGTACAGTATCTGCCAATCTACGTGTAAAGCACATATTTCCACTGCATATAATTGTTCCAGTTGCTTAGTGCCTTCATCCCAAAGGACCTCAAGAATGCAACATGTCACCAGCATCAGCCTGGGTAAGGTTAATCCTAAAAAAAGATTTCCCCATTTTCCTTAGAAACTGCTCATGAATCTATTAAATGACCTTTGTGATTACTTTGCGTTCTTGGAATAATGTCAATTTGCCTGTGAATCAATTCTAGGGTTTGACCAAACTGAAAAACAACTACTCTGCTTTTAAGGAATAAAGAAACACAGAAAATATAGTCTTTTCAGGTTTATCTATGAGAATTTTGTGGAGCTGTACGAGAGATAGATTGAAGTGTAGTAGAGATTGCCTTTTGCCTTTGTAAATAGAAAGATTGGTAATGACTGAAAGCCACAACACCTGGAAGTCTGTGGTTTATATGAAATAAATGGGTCTTCTTACTTGCAGTCCTGGCGAACTTCAATTAGTCTGAAGAATAACTAAAACAAAGATGGTGACACAGAGGCTCCTTCATGCTCTGCTGCCAATGAGCCTCGTCTTACCCTCTGGTTGAAAAATGGTATTTCCTACAGGAAATTCCAAGAACTTAACATATGGAGTCACTCCAAATTGAAACAAGTCCAAATCTCAGATATTTTTTTTTTCCCCACAAAATGAAGCTTTCCAAACGATTTCATTTTGGTTGAACTGAAACCCTGAAATAATGCAAGATTCACATTAAAATCTCCAGAGACATTAGCATTGGGATATCTAGGGGACAGGGTACATTTCCTGGGTGCCTTTAGAAATGATACTCCTGTTGATCCCTGGTCTCATTTTAAAGCAGACCTGTTTCCCACAGCTAAGCTGGCATTGCAGAGAAGGCATAGAAAGGAGGGTTGTGTACAAACAAGCACACACAACATCCTCAGCAGGCAGTTTGCTCTTTCCATTTCACTCCCCTCAGGAATCAGTTTTGCAGCTCAGACTGCATAGCTCATTGTCCTTCCACAGAGGCTGAACTCCTCAGCAGTGGACAGTCCCCACAATTCACCACAACAGCTTAACCCAAGCAGGCCTTCACTGTCTGCTATGTGAAGTGTCCTGTCAGCCCCCTGAGCCTTCCCTCCGTGCTCTGCCCAACAGCACGTCGTGTCTTCACCAATTCCTGCTCTGCCATGGACTACCAAGCAGTGGCCAGGAAATCAGTGTGCTGACTGAGGATGGTTGTGAGGATGGTTTCCTCTCCCGGTTCCTTTTGTGTCATCATTGCCTCATCACATTTATTCATATTTTTCACTTTTCTCCTTTGCAATATATTAAAGTTACAAATTCAGGGGGATTGTTTATTTGTGGGAAGAGTTTCTCAGTACATGGTAATATTTATTGTTCCTCAGCATTGAAAAATCAGTCCTCGTGTTCATAACCACACAGGAAGACAGTGCTTGCTGCTGACCTGTCAACATGATGAAGCTGGTGAGTAAAACTGTTCAAACTTTTCAGGGAAGACTTAAATATATTTAATTTTTCAGGAATGTAGTGACTTATAACACTAAGTGTGTAAGACAAATGCAATGTAATTGACGTAATTCAACTTTCCTTTACATTGATAATGTACATTATAATGTCCAAAATGTTGTGGACTAGTCTTCAGAAACTGCTGGGGTAATGAATTTAAGATTTTAGCCAGGTTTCATCAGTTGCAGGGGTATATTCATAACAAGAGGTAAGACACTGGAACCTGACTGTGTCAAGATTCCTCTGGGGAAAACCAGGCTCAACACATGATATTTAAGTTACAGAAGGACAGAAAAATGAACTTGGCAACCCAAAATACACAACTGGTGATTAAGTAGTGTCATATCCTTTTTCACGAGGAATCCATGTATGCAAGCTCAGACAGTTTCTCCTCTGTGGTTCTACCAAATTATCCATACCAAGGATTTACTACTGCCTTTGAAAATATTTTGCAATTCCTTGATACAATTAGCTGCTACACTCATCTTAATGAGATTAATTCTCAGAACAAGTATTGAACCTGAATTAAAATCACAGAGCAGAACAACACAGATTGCTTTTGGCTATTTAGATCCAGGTGTGCTGTTGAACTCTGGATTGTGTCTGTTATTGAAAGTAAAATATCAGATCTAATATAAACACCATGGTTCATTCTATTTTCCTCCAACACTTTTTTGTATTTTCCCTCTAGACTTCTCTTGTCCTTTCTTCTCCTGTCATGACAAAGATACTGAGACAGGCAAGGGTGACTTACATTCAGATTTGCTACTAGCAATGGAATTGTGATAAATTTGTTTCCAAAATCTATTAATTTGTTTAAAGATGTGAAAGATTAATCATGGGAGGGGAGATGAGATGGAGATGAGTCTACTGAGATAAATGACTCCAGACTTTTGAAAATTATTTTTCTCAAATGATAGAAAATGATAGAAAGATTCCCAGATCTTCTTTGGAAGAACTATGTGGAAACCACAGCACATATGCTGCAGAAATAGTGACATCCCCTACTAATTCCTGTGCTCCCACAGCATAAAGCAGGGGAGTATCTCAAGGGCATGACTGGATATTATGATTTGATTGTGCTCAGAAACTTCCAAAAACTTTTTGCCAACAAATTGTTGGCAACAAATTTTGCCAAATTGTTGGCAAAATGTTTATTTTAAAAAAAAACCCTTCAACCATTTTTAAATGCTTTAGCATGAGAAAGGCAGGGTACTTTGAGATCCCAATTACTTCTCTGATCAGCCAACATACTCTGCTTGGACAAATATACACAATTGCAGTGAAGAATCCATGTCAGTGTATGGCATGTCTTCCAGTGCTGAATAAGAAAGCAGCCTGATGATTACAAAGGGATCTTGAGCCACCAATAAATGCTCCTTCTTGTTACATGGAGGAAAAATAATCCAGTCTCGAAGTTAATAATGAATTACTTGGTCCTATCTCATTCTCCAACAAGGGCTTCCTTGGGTGTGTTGTTCAAATAATTTAGAACCTGTCCATAGAAAGTGTTTGCTGACTGCAATGGTGCACCTGGGTGGAATTTGGTTCCTGAGTGAAAATCTATTTGGAAATCTGTGGATATCAGAATTTACACTTGTAGAATTGCTCTGCTTTCTAGAGTCCCGTTTCTGTGCATAAACACAGAAAAAGAACCATCATTTTAGCAGATGAATTAAGTGGTTTGGTGTTACTTTAATATCTGGGTCTAGCAGGGATTCACATATTCTGCTGAAACCTCCTACGGATCTAGTATAGTAGATTTAACTTGAGCTTGTCTTGGCAATGATCTTGCACAGATCAATTTAAAAAAAAGAGTGTTAGCGAAAGATCATTCACTCTTCCCGTTCCTGAGATGTAATTATAACTAGAGTATTCACTGCAGATGGAGAAGACCTACTTTCAATTCTTTGCCCGGCTTCAGGGAGTATTTACCCAAATTCTTTACCTTTTAGCAGACTGTACTCTGCTGTGAGTCATCATCTTTCCTCCTGAAACTCTGCCACCAGGCAGAAACACATGCAAGAGTAATTTTCACAGAAAGAAAATTCTAGTAAAACTGTAATACCAGACTTTTATGGATTGGATTGGATGAATTTACAGCTGAAGGAAACGATTCCTTTTCTCTGTCTGTCATGTCTTGTCATCATAGCCAGGAGACATGGGAAGTGAATCAAGGGCACAGTGCTGAGGCTCCATATCCTTCACCTTCAACCCTTTGGGTCACTACTTAATGCCTTTAATTTCATTTTAATAATTATATGTCCACTTCAGATATATTTTAAAATTTTTATGCACATTAATGCTAATAATCTGGGGGGGGGGGGGGGGGTTGTTGTTGTTTTTTTGTTTTGTTTTGTTTTGTTTTTTGTCAGCAAAGATTGTTTGCTCTAAATAATTGTGCCCACAGTAGATGTGGTGATCTCCATGGTATAAATGAGTCACCAGAACAGGTTCTCCAAGAGTGGCCCATAAATGAGGCCATAGAAGTGGGTCTTCTGGGCAGCATTCATTTCTAGGATTAGAGGCCAAATACTTTCATCTAAGCTGCCTGTGAACATCTTTGAGTATGAAACCAGAGTATGGCTTGGGCCCGTGCCTCAGCAGCTGCAATGAGATATCTCTACTGCTCAAGCACTGCATTTTGGCAGAGTGTGTATGAACGCAGACAGTAAAGATCTGCCGAGTTCACAATCTGAGTCTAGAGTTATTCCTTGTTTCAGTCTTGTCTTTCTTTTCTTGATGGCATCTATTTTGAATCATGGCTTTGAAGCTTTTCATACAGGCTGTTTTAGGGTCAAACTGGCTTTTAGAATGCATAGACAAGCTTGCAGCCCTGATTAAGACAGCTAAGGATTGGGAATTTCCAGAATGGGTATGTAATAAAGAGAAAGCAAATGGATCATGGCTATGAGAAAGTGGCAAATATGTACAGAGAGAATCCTCATTTTCACACCAACAAGGTGTGAACTGTTAAATTTCTAAAATTTATTTTGTATTAAGGAACTGCCTTTTTATTTATCTTTAATACTCAGTACTTACATACTGAATGATGCTTCTACAGACTTGCAGAGCTTTTCAGCTTGAAGGTCCAGATTCACATATTGGACTTTCCTTTTCCCTCCCTGCTTCAACCATTATGAGAAACAGCAGGTTTGTATCTTCTATTTGTCTTTCTGTCCATGCCAGTATTCAATGGGGGGATGGTTTTACTGAGCCATGTGCACAAGTTTTTCTCTACCTGACCTCAGCAGTCCTTCAAAATAATTGCCAACATGATCAAGACAATATTAGGAAGAACTATCTGTCTTCTTCCTTTTATTTCTTTACAGCACAGGAATAGCCAACACTTCAGCAAGTTCCCTTTCTGCACACTATTCCAGGAGCTCTGTGGATCACAGCTGAAGAAATTCTGGTGCTTGATATTACAGAAAACATTTCCATTACTTTAATAATAAAAATCCTGTTCTTCCCCCTCATTTTTCTGTCTGACCACTTTTATCACTTTAATCAGATTTTATTCAGGTTGCCTCCTCTTGAGTCCTAAAGCTGGAAATGCTGACAATCATCTGAATGCAAAGTTTACTGTGTGATTCTTACTGCTCTCATACTGCAGCTGTAATTTTTTAAATTATAGAAAATATCTGTGAAATATAAATACAGAAGTTAAATTGCAGTGGAAATGAGGTCAATATAATAAACCTGCTGTATGTGAAGACTATGCTAGTGGATAATAACTGATGAAATCAGGTAATTCTCTTCTCAAAGCCATAAATATAAAGATTCTCTACGTAGCAAAAGTTAGATTTCTCTCTATAATGAATAATAATATTTAACTACATTTAAGAAGTTAGCTCAGCTGTTAGTAATGCAAATGTGAAAACCTTATTTAGTATGTTAGAAGATGGCTAAGACTTAAAGTGTTCCAGGTTTTTGAAGCACTAAGTATGTGGGTTAGAGTGTTTTGAGTTTGTGAGTATGGAGTACAGTACTCCACACCTTCTGAGGAACAGCTTGTGCTGCTCTCTGTTGTTACTGTCAGCATGACTGGGGGGGGTAACATCCCTTCTTCCTACTTAATATATAGCAGTTATGTTTAGAAGACAGAGCAAGACTGGGACTTGAAAGCATCCAAAGAGCAAAAAGGATGTTCCCAAGGGATTGTTTACAGTGACACTGGAGAGTCTTGCTTCCTGATTGTCCTTGCTGGACAAATATCCTGCCTTGTCTTGTTTATTTTCTGTCCTGGAGCTTTTGTGTTTCCCTCTTGCTGGAGGAGGGAAGTGGTGTGTGTATGTGGTGGGAAAGAAAGAGAGGGAGAAAGAAGAGAGGAGCTTGGGAACCCCTGTCCAGCCCCTTATGGGATCAGAACACGCAAACTTTTGAAACAGAAATTATAGAGCTCTTCTGGTTCTGTGAGTTTAGATGAACAGCAGTGTCCAAGATATATGAAATATTTTTTTCTTTTTTCATTGTCAGCTGATTCAATCCATACAGGATCTTGAAATGATATGCTTAAATATTGCTATACTGAAGTAAGTATTTGAAAGAGCAAATAAAACTAAAAAACCAATATCAAAAACTTTGATTCATGTAAATTGATTCTACCCATACAAAAAATCTCACTGGCTTCAATAGCTAAAGACTAATTGAAAGACTGAAGATTTGTAGTATCTAGGCTTTAACTAGTAATATGAATAACTAGAAACCTAACACCACAAATCAAATGTGTTAATTCCTGTGTTGCTGTGATTCATGGAGCCTCCAAGGAGTTTTAGAACACTTTCCTGCATACCAACATGTAAGTGTTTCTGTCCACAAACTAAGCAGAAAAACTACTGCAGGAGGAAGGAAATTTTTTTTTAATGATGAAGAAAGTAAGCTTAGGGAACAGATTTTGATGTTATAGCATACAACACCACGGTGTTAAAATCAGCTTTGGAAATTGGTATAGACTATACAGGAGTTAGTACGAGGATGTTGATATAAGTCTGTCCATAGCAGAATTGGCTATAACTTACCACTCCTGTTTAACAACTTGATTTTATCAAAGATCAGGTTTACTTTAGAATAAAAAAGTCAGAACCCCAAATATAGGAAGTGACCCTAATATTCTGAGTCACTTCAGCCATACGTCACTCTGCCTTCCCCACCTCAGCTGTAGGAAAGGTAGAGATCTGTATGAAAATAAGGATTAATAACACCTCTCTACTGGTAATGGTGATAATAGTACACAGATTGAATTATTTGCCACAGGATGTAAAAAATAGAACAAAGGCTTAGCTGGACAACAGACATAGCTGCTTTCCATTCTGGTTTGTCACACAGTGCTAACAAAAATGTTTAGTTAGGTAGGCACATACAATATTGCCCAGGGTGTAAATCTTTCCTTTCTTGCTAAGCACACTGTAGTCAGTTTGCATTATTGGAGTATGTGTGTTTTGAATTGCAGGTGTGGAATGGCATAATTCTGCATCCTTTGAGCATTTCTCATACTATTCTTTCATGTTTATGGAATAAAAGAGGCCACATTCCAGAATAACATATTCTTCCTCTTCTAAACAATAAAAAAGAGGACATCTATCAAATTGGCAGGCTCATATCTTTTGTAACCATGTACAAACCACACTCCAACTGGATGAACAGCTGTCAGAGCAGTCTCTTGTCAGCAGGTGGGTTAAAGTTTGCTAATGCATGTGTACACGTGCAGGCATTCATATCCTTTTCTTGTGAAGATCAATAACAAGATTTCCAAATGTGTTTGCAGTCATGATTTACTCTGGATGCATTAGCTTTCTTTTGTTCTTTGGTCCACCTGTCTCTTGTTATCTTCTTGCAATATGTTTGTCCACCATGTGAGAAACTTCCCAGTGGATGAAATCTGGAAAGAGATAAATAGTATAAGTGAATTTCGTTTTTTGATTCCTTCATAAATCTGAGGTAAACACTTGGTGTCTAACCATTTGTCACAGTTTAACCCCAGACAGCAGCCCAAGCTCTACGTAACCCCTCACTCACTCCCCCACCAGTGGGATCAGGGAGAGAATTGGAAGAATAAAAGATAGAAAATTCCAGGGTTGAGATAAAGACAGTTTAATAGGGAAAGCAAAAGCTGTGCACATAAAGCAAAACAAAGCAAGGAGTTAACTCACTTCTTCCCATGGGCAGGAAGCTGTTCAGCCATCTCAGGCAGAGCAGGGCCCCATCATATGCAATGGTGACCTAGGAAGACAAGCTCCATCATTCCAAGTGTCTTCCCTCTCTTCCTTCTTCCCCCATCTTTATACACTGAGTGTGATGCCACAGGGTCTGGAATATCCCTTTGGTCAGTTTGGGTCACCTGTCCCTGCTGTGTCTCCTCCCAAACTCCCATGCACCCTCAAAGTCCTTGCCAGTGTGGTGGTATGAAAAGTAGAAGAGGCCTTGGTTCTGTGAAAGACCTGCTCAGCAATAACAAATGCATCTTTGTATTATCACCTCTGTATTCAGCACAAATATAAAACACAAGCCCATACCAGCCACAGGGAAGAAAATTAACTCCACCTGAAATAAAACCATTCTAGTGCCACGTTTTCCAGGTCATGGATATTAGCTGCTTTCTGGTCTCATCTAGTATCATGCATGTCTCGAAAAATTACATTGCAATCCTTGTCTAGAATAGAGTCCTAGTCTTGGATCATTATTTTCTTGCGTAATTAATTTTAGATCACAAGGTGCACGTGAAGACAATGAAGAAACTAAAACTGGTCCAGATGATTCAAGAGCATCTCCACAACAAAGGACATTCTGGAGAGAAGTTCACACTTATGGACTGAGATGAACTTTCTTTGGGGCAGACCTCAAGAACTTCTCCATAAACATTTCCCAAATCTATGTGATTCAAAATCAATACAACTAGGCTTACCATCTTCCTAACGATATGGGTGTTTCCAGGATAGTTCTAGTCTTTAAGCTAGACACAATGACAAACAAGTGCTCTAACACCTTCACTGCTGGACAGGGAACCTGACTTGGTAAACCCAAATGTTCAGCAATCTGAACTTCCCTCTTGGTAGGAGGATTCTCAGTAATGCCTGTAATTAAGTAAGGTGCCTGTGGTGGCTGATCTGAATATGTCCTACAGTCATTATATGAAATGCTCCAAGGGTGTCACACAGTGCAGATAACTTATCTAAGACATACTTATTGCCCACATATATTTCTCAGTGTCTGCAGGCATCACCTCCAGAATCCCAAAGCTCCATAACAAGATACTGCCAGAATGTTAAAAATCATGCTGCTGAAAAAATAAATTGAAAGCATAAACACATTCATTCCTACAGTTTGGCATAAATATTTATTTTTCAATTAGACAAGATGTTCTGAGTAGCATAAATCCCTTTTATAGTTCTGTTTGGTTTGGTACTTAATCCGTTACTTTGCTGAGCAGTGAAAGCCCAACACTTAACTTTTTAACTTTCATCTCAGATAAGTGCCATCAATTTGCAAGGTGATTTAGAATGCAAATCATGAATGGAATTCAATACTGCTAGTGCTAGTCCTTTATGAATCAAGACCCTATAAAACTTCATCGATATCTGTATTAAACAGTTATTGACCAGAATTTTATGGAAGCCTTATTCACAAGGGACTAGTGTTCCCAGCATGAACTTAGATCTTTGGGAAAGGTACAGGTACTGGTTTGTAATTTTCTAATAGTTATCCTTATATATGTAGCACTTATATATGGACTAAACAGATGCATCCATACAATTTTTGCACAGATGTGAAAAATCTTATTGTCAGGTCATGTCAGAAGAGGGCAAAATACTTTTTTCCTGAGTCATTAAAATAATACCATATTAAATATTGTAAGGAAAAAAAGGAAATAACAATATATTTTACAAGTTGAACCATATTAAAGACAATAAGGAAAAGGAAGGCAACTTAGAATACACTTGAAAAGTTGGAATTGAAAGACTAAGTAATAACACAAGAAACAACAGCCTAGTTACTGGCCTGCAAAGGTTGCTTCATTATGAGAGTGTACTTCTCTTTGATTCAGAAGCTGGGATGTTAAAAATCCTGCTTTGATTGAAGTTAGAGGCGTCTTGCCTTTGATTTCATTGATAGCAAAAATTTATGCTGTGTAAAACCAAAAGAAATCTGATTAACATCTATCTGACCAACATTCAGTGTTAAGTTTATCTTCCAAAGGCAATACATTGTCAGTAATGAGAAACATGGTGTATCCAGATAACCTAATAATCCCAAACTGCAAATTGAGGATATAATGCAGGACTATTTAAATTTTAAACAAAATGTTTTGGGCTTTAGTTTTTAGAAAAAGAATTATGTACCTTCCTAACTTCCCTGTTGTTGGGCAGGAGGAAAGCTTTCTAAGTGGCTTTATGCCAATTTAGACAGCTCAGTGTTGAGAGAATCTATGAGAAGCAGGTTAATCCAGCTTTTTAGTTGTTTTATTATGTAATATCAACATAAAACAGCTGGATCAGGATTGAACAGCTATTTAAAAACTACAGAAAATTGTTTATTAAGGATTTTTCTTCATTACTCCAGCTTTATGGTAACTTAAAATCCCCTTGAAAACAGCAAGGCAATTCAGGTTTAACATGTTGCTTCATACAAATACAGCCAGCCAGCCAGAATCAAACACAAACCTCTAAAACCTACTTAGTAAAATGGTGTAGATTTAGAAAAAAAAAAAAAAGACTGTCATTAGTGCTTTCATGAAAAGATTTCTTTAGCTTTTAAGTCCAGATGTTTTATTGCCTTTCCAAATACAGCCTTATCTACGGGTTACTGTGTCTTTTACATAGAAAGGTAATCAGAGATTTTTTCTTATAAAACAACTGTATTTTCTAAAACACTACATGGAAGACATCTTAATAAAAACACGTTTCATTTTATTTATATTCTGCCAATTTCAGAAATTTCATTGATTTATTTTTTAAAAAATATTTGAAAACATTTTACACAGAAAAAGTATGTTTGTGTTTTCATAAATAAACCATTGTTTGCTCTGAGAAAATTATTTTTCAGCAAAAATTGTTCCCCAATGTTATTGAAAACATAAGTTGTCTTTTACATGTATTAAACATTAATATATTAAAAAAATAAACAGCATTTAAAGCTTTTGGTTTCATAAAAGCAAATAGTTTTGTTCAACTTGCAATTTCTTTTCACCTTGTCAGTGTAACAAAACTTATTTCCAAACACAGCAATGATATTTTCCTTCATGTTATGGAACTGCTACTGAACTAAACCCAAAACAAACAACACTGACCCCCTCCCCCCCAACTTATCTGTACTTAAAAACTGAATCTAAACTTCGTTTTTGGCCGCAGGATCTATCAGCCCTCTGCATGCTGTATGCTGTTTAATATGCGTCAAATAAAAGGAGTACACAAGTCATCTCGATAGGCTGTCGTATGTGCAATCTAATTTGATGTACATATAGTAGTAGAGTATCCTGTAGCAAGAAGAAAACTTTTGACCTTTCCTGCTTTTGGAGAATGCATAGAGTTGAGGATTCATCCAAATTGCTCTGGGTACAAATGACATGATATATGGTGCTAGAAATATTCCTTACTGCAGCAATCAGGATGCTTTCATCAGTCAGTGGACACAGACTGACTGACCTTAACTAACCCAGTTGTTTAAGGGCAATATGTGACCCAAAAATGAACTTCTCTGCTATGAGAGGAACTAGTCTGTATGTGAAAAGGCTTGCTTTAGCTATGTTCAGTTTCTGTTCAGAGGTTCAGGTGGGCTTTTATTTTATCTGTACCCATTCAATTGTTAATATGAATTATACTCTAGTTCTAGAAGTAGAAAAAAACCTTTATCTGTTTAGCTTGTAACAATTTGATTGTGGCTGGTATGTAAATCACCTACTACTACCATGCTTAGACGGTCAACAATTCTTACAGAAAACAGAAACATTTAAATTGCATCTGTTTGGTGAAAAATAAGTCTTGCTCTGCAGAGGCTATTTCACCCACTCAGCCATGATTAAAAACTTGCTGGTTAAAGATTTAAATGGGTTTAAGATTGGCATGGTGTCACCATTGTGCAAATCCTTTGTTAAATATTAAATAATAGGAAAATGTCTTAGGGTCACACAGTGTGTGATTTATGTGACAAAGTCCTTATGGGCTGTGTTTGTCAAAGGCAGCTCATAATTCTAAATTGCTTGGCTGAATAGCAGAGAATATTTTTGTTGTGGTGGTGGGTGGGAAAAGATTTGTTTTCTCTCTATATTCAGTGTGGTGAGATTTCTCTCTGTCTTTAGACACCTTTCACATGAAGAAGCCAAGCCCTGGGGCTAAGCAAAAGAGATGGGGAGGATGGGTGCCCCTTCCCTGCATTAAGCCACTGCTGATAACAGCTTTTTGATATATGCATGGTCGGGGACTCAATTAGATTGTCAAATAAAAGTAATAAAAATATGTCATTTTTCTAAACATTTTTTTTATGCGTATAACAGTCAGGAGCTGTTTAAAATCTGAAGACTGTAGGCCATGTGGACTTTTTGAAAGACTTGCATTTGTGTATAACTTCACATCATCTCAGAATTATTCTTCTGGGACTTTCTAAACAATTGTGTCTATATAAATCCCTATTGCTTTGTTAAAAAATATATATGTATATAAAAAGTAGGTAGTAATTTCCTTCCTCCACCCCCTCAAAAATATATATATAAGTTACAGCCAGAAATTATTGCTTGCATTCTGTACTCTAGGAAATACAAAGGCAAATTCAAAAAAGACCTTGTCTCCTTTCTTTCTCTAAAACACAATTTATTGCTTTAAATCATAAAAATAAAACAGTCAAATGTTGCATAAGAGACCCTCAGCAGAAATAAAAGAAAAGAAAAGGCAAAACTGAACTTCCCATAAACCCAAATCCCATACAGCACAGCTTTCTACAAGACCATAATTAAATAATCCCTGAAGGACTTGTGGAGGAGGGGATAAGAATACATAAACTTTCCAATACGATGAAAGAAAAGACCCTGTTATTATTATTGGATTTTATTTTTAAGAAGGAAAAAAGTAAAACCAATGTACTTAAGGTGGTATACACGGGAAAACCATTCCATGCTGGGCAAGCACCCGCATAAGTCAGCCTTGATACAGAAATTAAAAGAAGTTTTTGAAATTTGAAGTCTGCAAGTAGATTGTGGCATTGTTTTAAGAAGTGCACATCTTCAGCATCAGACAAAGGCCTTCTGCTCTGCATCTGGACTATTACTTCTGTTCCTAAGCATTAATTTAACATTTTTTTTCCTCTAGTCGGAGATCTGAGATGAGATGAGATGGGAGAAACTTCCAGCAGAAGTTCTATTTTACAGGAGGTTCTTCCCTAGATGGGAGCCTCCTTGTTAAACAGAACAGTCACATACCTGTCCAAGGCCACCCATGGAAGCAGGCAAATAGATATAAAGAGGGACTAGGAAAGGTAAGGATTTCTTCCCATGAGTTTACTTTATCAAATTAAAAAGCAAATTATTGGTATAGCATGTTGTTCTGAGATTTTTAAGTTATCTTTTGTCATATTTCTTCAGGAGGGTTCACTTGTAGTGAAATGGTTTTCTTCAGACAGAAAAATACCTCGTTGGGAAAACATACCAAGCATCTCTCAGACTCTTACAGACTAAAATGGTGATAGAGTTTCATATCTGCTAAGCCTCATACTGTGGGAATCACCCGTCCTCACACCAGTGAAAGTGAAACTAACAGGGCTAACAGGGTAATTTCTGGGTTCTGGTGATTTTTAATGCTCAAGTTTAAGAATACTTTTTTTTTTCTTCTTTTTTTTTTCCTTTTGAGAAGGAGGATGATCGTTTCATTTAAATTGAAATCCCATTAAGGATGTCCCTCTTATTTAGTTGGAACTAGCAGAGAATATGGAGCTCTGCTTTGGTTTTGCTTACAAATATCTCCAGTAAGCACGTCTAGTAAAGGAAGAATTGATTATTAATTATGCACATGTCTAATGAGCAAAAAGCTGCTTTTTGGTGCTGTTAGTCACTATAAAATTGGAAAAGTTATCATATAAAAAATGAAACATGACTCTCCCATTTATGACAACAGGAGAGATAGGGCAACAGGAGGTTTAGCTTTGTCTTTTGAGCATCACAATACTAACATACGGTATGTTTTCCATCTGGGTTTAAAATAATGCTGATAAAATTGTTTATGATTTCATTGACTGGCATTACCTAAATTTATAAATTGGTCAGTCAAAGGTGGAAAATTTCAAAGGGACAAAGACAATGGAAACCCATTATATTTAGACTTAGGGACTCAAAATACAAAGAAGAGTTTTCTCAGTGGGAATACACTAAATTGAGTTAGATTCCTCATGAAAATGCCCAAAACAACCTTCATAGGTCTGACTGATGGCAGTCAGTCATTTTGCTTTTCTGCCAAATCTTCTCAAACCACGCAAGGGCTGGTGGACAAGTTTAGGAGTGAAGGTTTAGTGAAATCCAGGACGAGGCCTCAAGACATCAGTGGGAAAGTGGATTCTCTATGTTCTTCCTGTGGTTCTGCTTCCCAGGCCCAATTCACCCAGCCTTGATATCACAAGAAGTGTCTGTGGACACCAGGAAGAGGAATAGTTTGGTGGTTTCTCAAACAGTTCTAGAAATCCTTTTCTTTGCTTAACCTCTCCTTTTCAACAGTGTGCAAAGCCTCAGTGAAATGTAGAGTGATCGTGAATTAAAATCAGGAAGAAAAATTATTCAGAGTGAATACGGTTCATCTTTCAGGATTCAAGCAATGGGAAAGTAAATGAACTCTTTGAAACTATTCTGATCTTAATAATTGAAATTGCAGTAAATCCAAATCAGACTCTGTGGATAGTCTTATTTTCTTCCTGATCCTTTAAACTATGTTTGAATATGCCAGATATGCATGCAGCATTTACAGTTTTACTGGGTTACCACAGTTAAACTGGGTTTAATTCCAGCATTTATAATTTAAAGGAAGTTGTTTCTGGAGGTATATTGGTGCAGCTGCCAGTGGAAAAAAAATCACAGCAAGTTGAGAAGCATGCTGAAAATCAGTATTTGTTCCTTGGTGTAATTGGGCTGCTTTGCTTAAGCACAATATTGTTATATTGCATGGATTTTGAGCCGGAATGGAAATGAATATAATTCATCTCCAAATTAGATGCAGTACCATATGTGTTGTCAATTTATCAGTACACCAACAAAATTGAAGTGTTGAATGGAAGTGGTTTGGTGACTGTATGTGGCTGTAAGAGTCAGCAAATATTGCACTTAGCTGACTCAGCCAACTGCTTCTTGACACATCTCTATCTTTACAATTATTGACACATCTCTAGTCATATGGAACTGATATTTAAATGTTAGCCTACAGCCAGGCACACATAATGGCTACAGAATTCATGCTGCTGGGTAGGCTGGAAAATTTGTATTATGACACAAACTGTGTTTTTCCTCCCTGTAAGGTCTGAAAGAAATTGTAGTCAATCCTCCATTCTCACTGGCAGATTAATGTTAATAAATGGTCTAAAGTTGTAATAAAATACCTATTTTGCATTGCTTCATCATAGAGGTACCTATTTACTCCCAGATTAGCATCTTCTACCTGGCTCTTAACTATGATATTTTGGCAGGGGAAGGGAAGAGAAGAGAGGAGAATAAAATGGTTTTGTTCAATATTTCATTGCTTAACATTATGTTATGCTACAGCAGTCTATGTTACATGAGTTGATGAGAACAAGAAACAGAGCAGTGCAATATAGTTTAAAACAAACAAATTAAAAAATCCCTAAGGTGAAAGAGGTATGAAGAAGCCCATTACAAACCCAGACCAACTTGACAACTTTCCTGTGCTGACATCTTCAAAAATCCTTTCACTCTCCTCCTCCTCTTCCTGATAAATACAGAAGAATCACAGGCATCTGGGGCCAGACAGATACCTACCTCAAGATGTTAGATACCTAACTTTTTAGAATCTGATCCACAGCTCCCACTATTGTATTTCCTTTTCAAATTCATTTTATAGCAACCATGACTCCCTCAGAACCTGCTTACTCGCTTCATAAAGGCCAGTTAGAGACACCATGTAAGTCTAGTGACTCACCACAGTGCCTTTTCAAGGCAGAAAAATCATGACACACTGCTCGTATATATAACACAGTTCCACATTACTGATTTTAGACTTAATTTTCTTGGCTAGGACTGAGTTGTTGGATGGACACCATGGGATGCCAAATGTATATATTGCCTTGCAGCTCAAGAGTGTGTGAAGAATCCTGACCGAGGCTTCTATGACCACATGAACTTTTGGGGACCTGCCAAGCAATCCAAAGATGTTCATGGCGATATGTGAGTATGCTGAAAATTGCACTGTGGGAAGAATCCCTTTTTTACTGAAAAGGGCAAAACATGCACAACAACATCCTTGGGGAAACCAGAGCTGGAAATGATACTAGGTATGCATACTCACAACCCAACAGAAAATTCTCTTTCCTGTGCCCTTCAGGTCTTTGCCTGTTGTGAGCTAAGTTAACTGTATGTTAGACTTCAACAAAAGGAAGTATTTTCTCCCTGCTCAGAATGTTACTTTGGAGTTAAAGAAAATGCACTCACCTAGTAAAGCACAATGTATGTATAAAAAAGAACAGAATGCAGATAATCTCGCTGGTTGACAGAAAGGACACTATCCTAGTTATGGTGTTCCAGTACAAACTTTCATCTTCAGTAGATAGGAATTTTGCTGACTTTACAAATTTATGTTTAAATAAACCCCAAGAAAAATTAGTTAATTAAAAAGTGGCGATTTTATTTGCAAACTTACAAACAAGCATTGAATCACATCAGCAATAACTTCTAAGAAATTTGTCTTTTTATTTTTCACTCCTGAATATAGTCAATAAATAATATTTGGTTAGACTGGGACTGGTCATCTACTTGTGTAAACCAGAGCAAAACCAATGTTGATGTGTACTGGTTGAAGACATGGCTCAAAACTACAGTTCTCAGCTTCTTTGATAATACTGAACTGATAAATAATGGGGTTTTTTTCAGTGCCATTACTTCTTTCTGTAAACTATTGCAGGGGAAATATTTACATAAAGCTATTTAGTTTAATATCATGCTTTTAGTCTATGTTAATGGAAATAGTGTGTTCCCTTACCTAAGTGCATATGTGACTTCTATGCTAATGAAATAAAGAGACTTAAATGCACTAATTACAGCAGGGACTATTGCACAGGTACAAGCTCTGCTACGCAGATCAGCCAAAAGTTGCTCACACTTGATCTGCCACACTGTCAGGTTCTTGTTGTACAAGTGCTCTGTGAAGTGAGTGGAGATGAGACACTCCAGCAAAGGATTAAATCTTCAGCTCAAAACCCCAGACACAGGTCACTGGAAAAATTTAAGGACCAAAATCCAGATGTAGCATGAACAATAGGAGTTGTTTATATCTAGGTTATTCTTCGATTAAAAACTGTGCATTGATAACTCTGTATGATAACTTCATATTTTAAAGACTGGCAACTCTTGCATTAATATTACTTTTTTTTTTTTTAAGTCAGCATGATATTGTGATCATGTTTTGAAACCTTGTTTTGCTATCACATGAATAAAAGATCTGAAATATTATCATTATATTGAAAACTAGGAAAATCTCCAATCCATAGGTAAAACTTATAAGAACAAGAAGAAGACATAATTCTGCCTTTGTTTTACCATGACACTTTTCTGAAACCAGTCCATCTCAACCAGAATCTGTGTCTTCATATCTAGTAGGCCTGATGTTTCTTGCGTTTGTTTTTTTGGTTTTTTTGGTTTGGGTTTTTTTTGTGTGTTTTTTGGTTGGTTGGTTGGTTTTTTTTTCTTTTTTCTTTTCTTAGTCCCATTGGGAACTGATTTGATCATCATCAGCAACAAAAATGAATTGAGATTCTTCTGCCTCAGATCTTTTATGAGCTGAAGAGCCCTAGTCTAGATTTCCAGATACAGAAGTCTTTGATTTCCCTTGTCATTCTTCCCTGTACATCCTTCCTTGTTCTTCTGAATGCTAAACATTCCAAGATCTATTAAAAAAATACATGCATATTTTTATATAATAAAATATACTTTACAGGATCTTTTCCAAGACTGCAATAGGAAATTTTTGCTCAAATAATGCTGCATTAAGATAAACATTATCATATTCATCAACTGTTGGATTTCTTTTCCATTTGTATAATTGAACATACCTAATTAGGTTTAAGAATACTGATCATGCACAGAATATGCTATAATTTGTAATGTAGCTGGACAACTGTTAGAAATAAGAATTGGACTAAAAATTAATAAAAACCACAAACCTTCAGGATTATGCAAACAAGATAAAATTTGAAAGTCATGTCCAAGTGGAGTACAGGAGGTAATCCAAAGAGTGAAGCAGACACCGAAGCAGAATAAGAGATTTGAAAAGCGAGAAGTGCTAATGCCAAGAGGTGATGTGTGATGAACAAAATTCTGTGCTGTCATACATTAGTGTAAAAGCATGACTGTGATTTTGGTCAGCCTGTCTGGGGGAGTTTTATCTCTGGTGTGTGGATGCAAAAGCCCCATTTTGTGTGCACTGATACAAACTTTACTTAAAGTAGTTTGTTCAGCTTTGTTCACATCATTACCAGGAGCATCTGGAATCATGGGGGGAATTCTGCTAGAGAAATTTAACAGTAAAGGAAACCAAAGGCAGCTAAGACATGAGTAAATGGAGGTGCAAGAGAGGTTAGCATGACAACCACCTGCTAATTGCTGAAGGTAATATTTATGCTCAGAAGACAAAGAATAATTCAAGATGGTTCAGACTTCTTGGCAATAGGATCTATTCAGTTGCACCATAATATAAGGCAAATCACATGTGATAGTTACAAAGCAGGCTGGCCCAAACACCAGCAAATGTATTCTCAGGAACAATACTGCAGTGGCATGAAAATGAGTATTCCAGCTTTACCTTCTGTATTATTATCCACAGTCTGTCTCCTTCACATAAAAAATAAATAGGCTCCATATCTCAAAACAAATGGATCCCAGATTTTTCACAAGGATTGAGGTAGTTCGCTGAAAAGCTCTCATTTCCCTTCTACAGAAAAAAGAATTGGAGGGTGCCCATGACGAACGGAGGTCCTCTTTATTTTCTGCCTGTTGTCATCTGAAGTAAATCATCTCAGTAGGGAAGCAAACTGGGAGTCTAATATTCTGTCTAGAATCAGTTTTCTACCTGGGCCTGATAAACTTGCTCAGTCCTCCAGCATCCCCTCAGTGTCAGCTCTCAGGAGCCAACCAGAAAATTGCCTCCTTGACAGAAGGCAGCAATGTGCTACCAAAATCTTCTCTACAGTGCCACTGACGTGACTTTCATTTAAAAATGGTTCCTGGAGATTGCACCTCAATGTAGCTGAAGGTGGAAAGAAAGTTAACATTTAAATAGCTATAAACATTCTAGTTATGTACAAACACCATCTAATGTTGCTTTTTCCATTCCCTCTTGCCTACCAAGTTGTACCTTTTTTCTCTGCTGAGATATGTTATAGATAGTTTTACCAGAGGGAGAATTTGTTATGTCAGTAGCCAATCTAATCACCTTGAATTTTCTCATAATCACCTTTCAGAATCCTATTCAGGACAAAGGTAAGCCAACAGTAAGTCCTCAGTTTCTTTCCCCATATATCCACTCATCACCATGTTTCCTTTTTGTAGCAGAGACACAGAGAAAAATGACAGCCATGGAGGCAGAGGGGTATCAACTGCTGTGGATAAATCAATCCATCACAAAAAAAAAAACAATTCTGCCATGAAACTTAATCACTAAAGGTCATGTCGGGGAGTGAGGAACAGATTAAATTAGCATAGTATTAGATATGGAAAATGATTTCTGTCAAAATCATCTTTACCACAATTATAATATGTTAATTACGTATTTCATTAAGGAAGTTGATTATGGTTCACAGATGAAATCATGCAGACGAAGACACCTGGAAGGAAGCACTAGAGCCTGAAGCCTCTTCTCTCCCTCTCTCTCTCCCACACACACACACACATGCACTCACACACACACACGCAATTAGGTACACACACTCTTAGGAAGAAAAGCTTTTACTTCAAAGATTATTAAAGTGCAGCTGTGTCTGGTTAGGACAGAAACTCACAGAAATAAAGGAAAGCATGGTAGGGTACATTCATTTTTCTTCTATCAGTACTTAGAATGAACTGCTCGCTTTAAGACTATAACATCCTCTGCCTCTGGTGACATATTGGTGGCATCTAGTACTGTGGGTAAAGGATTTCAGCACTGACTAATGAGACGGTAGCTGGGTGTTTTTTATAGGGAAGACACCATTCGGCAAATTTTAGCCGAGCGATTTGAAAGAGATATCAACAACCATATGAATGTCACACGATATCTTGTCCTTAGAAGTGATTGCAATTAATTTACAGTGAGTTTAGGAACTTGGGTAATGTAAAAAAGTTACATCAACCAGCAATTACTTATATAGTTTCTTAGTCTTCTTTTCCAAATAATTGTTTGAATTGTTTGCTCTATTTAGTGCATAGAGCAAGATTTTTAGTTTCGCTCCTTTTGCCTCCTTGTTTTGGCCAGAAACAATGCAGCTGAGTCTCATATCCCATAAACACTGAAAGAAGTACACAGGAATTTTCTCATGTGCACAAGTCTGCAGGTCTTCGTGCATGTGGTCTGTGTGTAAGTTCATGATAGCAAGGAGTTGTAGCCTACATAAGAAAGGGCTAATTTTATTCAAGTCTGACTGAAGGAGCAGCAGAAGTGGAATAAATGGGGCACTCAGTAGAAGGAAGGGAGGAGATAATATGTATCCCTCCAAAAAAGGTCCTACAGATGCCCCTGGGAATGAAAACGTCTGAGCTGCAGTCAAATATAATTACCTCATTCTCATATTTCCTAGTGAGTGAGAATGCATCAATGCTTGTGTGCCCTTGTGCTGATAGATTTTGCCACACAGAATAATCATTGTTGGAATTAAGCATAATTGTCAAGAAAGACTTGGTCATCATGAGAGAGACTCTCATACAACTGTCCTTTTGCTTTCCAATAGTAATTACTTTAGTAATTAATCTCTGTCATTTAACTGTATTACATTTTGAAAAGAGAAAATGGAAGAAAGACTGGTTTCTGACTAATTTACATCGCAGTTTAAAATTCTAGAATAGGGTGAATCAAATGTCAAATTTAGCCCTTTCACAGATAGTTAAAATGGGCCCTTTCTAATACCTAGCACAAGCACGAATGAAGTTGGGCTCCTAAAGTCAGATTCATAATATCTATATTGCCTGAAAGTTTCCACTTCAGGGCTCTTAGCTGTAGGTAATGGAAGACAAAACAGAGATCAGGAACCCTGGCCAGAAAAAGCGTATCACTGCCTACTCAAATATAATTTCTGCTGCTAGTCCTCATGGTAGGTGCTACTTACCAGCCTTGCAGCACTTGTGAATGCCAACATCATGCAGCAGTATCTGCGATTTCAGCAGCAGCACGCTGTGAATGTTGCCTGTGTTCTTCGAGAATCATGTGGGTGAGTCAGAAGCGCTGAGCGTCCTTAGTTCCAGCAGTACCAATGCTCCAAATGATTCCAAAGTTGAGGCTCAAAGTATTGATAACATTGGAATTCTTGTTTCCTAAAATATTTTAAAGCTGTTTCACTCATCTTCAACCTTTTAAAATGCTTTCTTCAGCAAAGAAATATTATATGGATGGAATATATATTAATTTCTACT